>NW_026712335.1:0-362500 GCF_030504385.1 Musca domestica | reverse complement strand
AAAATGAGGTTCCTCGTTTCATTTCCAGCGCACAATGGCCACCAAAATCTCGGGATACCAATCCGTTGGACTATTGTGTCTGGAGTATTTTGGAAAACAAGGTTGTCACTAAAAAATACAAAAGTGTCGATCAGCTCAAGCAAGCGCTTCGCCGGGAATGTGCCAAGCAACATTCGGGCAGTGTGCGACGGTTTCATTGGCCGTTTGAAGGCCATAATTCGTGCCAAAGGTGACCAATTCGAACAAATCTAAACTTATTCTAAAATTTGTTGTTATCTCCGACATTTTTTTGCTTTCATTCAATAATATTTAAAGAAATCAAGTTAAAAAAAACAGGCCGAACTTCGAATACCCTCCACAATTTGGAACGAATTTAGAAATTTTCAAAAAATAAAATCCTTAAAAAATTCTGTTAAAATTTAAAAAATACCGAATATAGCCGTTATAATGGGGTCTATACGACATGGACCTACATAGGCATTGTTTGTCATAAGCCATTACCATTACCATATTCAAAATCGAAACTTGAAATAAACGGTGAAAAATGCAGATAAAATCTTTAAAATTTCGTATATACGGAGGTACCGTTATATCGCAGCTGTACGAAGTCCTGTACCAGAATAGACAATTTTCTGTCATAGGCTGTAGCATCCATCACGAACTTCAAATATGACATCTCAAACAACTTCGGTGGGTATTGTACCTAAACTCAAAATACCGAATATATGGAGGTACTGATATATGGGGCCTATACGAAGACCTAGGCCTGCATAGACAATTCTCTGTCACAGACTGTAGTTTCCATTATGAACTCTAAATACGTAATTTTAAACAATTCCTGTGAATAATGACGCTAAAATCATCATTGGGTGGTACCGTTATATGGGGGCTATACGAAGACGTGGACCTACATGACCCATTTACGAACTTAACCTGCCTACTGGTAAAATAAACATGTCTGCAAAATTTTAGCCTTCTATCTCAATTCGTTCGAACAGACGGACAGACAGACAGACAGGCAGACAGAACGACATTACTAAATCGACATAGAATTTTACGCTGATTAAGAATATATATATATACTTTGTTGGGTCTGACATGAGTATTTCGAGGAGTTATGGTGGAGGATATAAAAATTATGGCGTTTGACTTTGTTGCAGTTTTATTTCTCACCCTGTAGATGTCAGTAGGGTCTTTTAAATCTACGGAATTTTCCATAAATTATTTAGAATTTTATATTTCTAATTTTCCACCACAATCATCTTCGAAACTTAGAATTTTCATTAATTCGCTGAATTTTTTTGTTGTTGTTTGATTAAGAGCATTTAAATGTTCAATTTCAATCAACTTACGTAATTAATTTGTTTATTTTCTTAAATATTTATGAAGAAATAAATTCATTGATTCTATGGCTGATGAAATGAGTAAAACCAATACGCGCTCGGACGCCCCACTGCAATATCCGTTAACACCAGAGTCAAATCATTAACAATTTACGAAAACATTTTGTTTAAAGTAAATAACAATTGAAATGTTTTGAGGAAATGTGCGCGAAGACCGGAATTGGTAAGTATAGTAAAAATTCGCTAAAGAGGGGCAAAGCTTTTGAGATTTTAATCGGAGGAATTTAATACTATTTTTGGGTTTCATTGATCTTTATTTTGGTTTTAGGTTATTTTTACTAGCTGTTGTTTCTTTCTTAGTAAATTGCATTAAAAAAACTGCAACAAAGTCAAACGCCATAATTTTTTCAGGCTTTATCCCTTTATTGTTGTTTTTATAAAAACAACGTTTGTCTATTAGTGGAATACGATGGTAATGTTTACCAGGGGATAAGGCAGGGAATACCTAGGTTTCGGAAAGAGCCACCAATCCTCATCAGTTCCCTTGTTTTTTTGTCTGGGATATTCTCCCCAGAACTTATGACAAAAATATTTTTTTTACCCAAGTGACTAGATCGTAAGCTCAGTAGAAGAGGAACCAAAGAATTAAATAAAACTGATTCTTTCCGAAACCTAGGTATTCCCTGCCTTACCCCCTGGTAAACATTACCATCGTTCTCCACTATTAAACAAACTTTGTTTTTATAAAAACAACAATAAAGGGATAAAGCCTGACAATTTTGCAACAACAAAAAACTACGGTATCCCGAACAAACAAGCCACACTGTTCCATAATTTTTTCATTTTTTTTTTAATATTCAATGAAAGCAAAAAATGTCGGAAATAGCATCAAATTTTAGAATAAGTTTAGATTTGTTCGAATTGGTCACCTTTGACACGAATTATGGCCTTCAAACGGCCAATGAAACCGCCACACGCTGCGCGAATATTGCTCTGCGGTATTTTGGCCCATTCCTTGCGAAGCGCTTGCTTGAGGTGATCGACCCTTTGGTATTTTTTAGTGCCTTTCCTTGCTTTCAAAAATACTCCAGAAACAATAGTCCAACGGATTGGTATCTGGAGATTTTAGTGACCATAGTGCGCTGGAAATGAAGCGAAGAACCTTATTTTGTAACTATTCTTGGGTGGCGAGTGCTGAGTGCGATGGTGGTGAGTCCTGTTGAAATGTCCAAGGTCTGCGGCCAAAATGTTTGCGTGCCCAAGGCTTTAATACACCCTTCAGAATATTTTCGCTATCATATTCAGCATATATTCTAACGATACTGTCGATTAATACGAGCGGAGAGCGACCATCGGCTGTTGTGGTGGCCGGCGCTTGAGTTCTGGTGGCCAACCGAAGGTGCGCATGTTCAGCTGACCTCTTTGGCAAGTAAACACGATCATTTTCTTTGTTTACAAACCGCTGGACAACGAATGTTTTCTCATCGGAGAGGAGAAACCGAAATTCGGCAGTTAACCACTTTCGGTTAGGCCAAGCGAAGCGAAGCAAGTCTATTTTCTTTTTGTTGCGGTGTAAGTTCTTGCACTTTTTGGAATTTCAATGGCTTTACCCCGAGCTCATTTTCCAATATTTGCCGAATAAAATAGTGTGATATGTTCAGCTCACGACCCATTATTCGGCCACTGCGACGCGGGTTTTAGATCAAATCGCTTCTTTACTTTTCGAACCATTTCTGCTGGTGCTGCTGTTTTCTTCCGTCCACTTCCTTGACGTCGGGCTACGGTACCAGTATCAGTATCACGGTAACGAGCGGCGGTACGAGATACAAAAGATATATTCACATTTAAATGCTGGAGTGTTCTCATGATAGCCACTTGTGGTTGGTGGGTTTCCAGCCAAATATAGAGAACTCACACTATCACGCTTGAATTTCATCACGAATAACTTTTTTTTCTGGAAAATGCTTTTGTACGCTTGTAAACAATATAATGAGCTGTCACTGGAATAATTTTAACAGCTGTCGGATGAGTGGCTTTGAAATGACAACAGTCTGAAGTTGGTTGCAGTGTTTTTCATCTCACCCTGCATATGTTCAATTTTTATTCTTGCAGTTTCGCATATGTATCTAATCTATTAAGTTATTTGCTCAGATACATATCACCAACTACATTGCGAGTATCAAATTTATTTTCCCCATCCAAAAAATACACATTATTCTTCCTTGGGCTATATAACACCTATCTCAATCAACTGAATACCTCTCCAAACACTCATAAACTACATGAATTGAAATTTGTGGAAACCCCCTTGAAAATGTATTTGGCATTGTCATAAATTATGTTAATTCATTTTGGCTAAACGAAAATAAATCCCTCGTTTCCATGGATCACAATTGGCGTACATATAATTCAGCGATCATGCTAACCATTCATTCCGTCATCCATTCATCACAGTTTCCCAAAAACCAGCTGATGAATTGGGCCCATTTCTGTAGATAACTTTATTGTTGTGCCGTTGTTGTTGTTGTTCACAAAAGTTATGATTATTGGCTAGCTGAAAGCTAGGCCATAACCACCACAACATAGAACCAAAACAATCGAATAGGTAGTTTATTTCTTTCAAATTTCGGTATTCAAAATTCAAAACAATTGAAAATAAGAATTATGTCGACCCTATCGTTCCCAACCCGACGGGAATTAGAGATTAAAGGCATGTCCGTTTGATAAAAACCCGAGTCAAATAAATATTCTTTGTTTTTTTCGTACATATGCTGGAATTAGTGGCTGAAAGAAATCTGATCATCCATATATTTTATGGCCAGCCAGAAACTTTTGTATGTCGTTGGAACGACCAATCAAATGGCCCGATTTGCAGCAACATTACCTCAACCAATAAAGCCAAGTTTATTTTTTTTTTTGTTTTGTTTTATTTTTAGATATATATATTTTCTTGCTTGTTTCGGCTCGTTGTATTGTCGTGAACGTGACACGCATACGTTAAGTGGATAAAAGTATTTTGAATATTTTGCGATGATTTCATAGGTCTAACACTGCAGAACTTAGAAATAGAAATAAAGGGTTTGCTAGTTTTGAATGTACTAATTAATTAATCTTCTCAAAACTAAATAATACCTTAAAATTTGGGGCCTACATAAAGACGTGGACTTGTACAGGGTGAGATAAAAAACTGCAACAAAGTCAAACGTCATAATTTTTGCAATTTTTTTTCTAAAAATTTTTTTTGGGTGAAAGAAAAAAATGTCGGAGATAGCATCAAATTTTAAAATACGTTTAGATTTGTTCGAATTGGTCACCTTTGGCACGAATTATGGCCTTCAAACGGCCAATGAAACCGCCACAAGCTGCCCGAATGTTGCTCTGTTGTATTTTGACCCTTTCCCGGCGAAGCGCTTGCTTCAGGTGATCGAAACTTTGGAATTTTTTAGTGCCAACCTTACTTTTTAAAATACTTCAAAAACAACAGTCCAACGGATTGGTATCCGGAGATTTTGGTAGCCATTGTGCGCTGGAAATGAAGCGAGGAACCTCATTTTGTAACCATTCTTGGGTGGTGCATGCTGAGTCCTGTTGGAATGTCCAAGGCCTGCGGCCAAAGTGTTGCGAGCCCAAGAATTTAATGCACCCTCCAGAATATTTTAATAAATATAATATTCGGCATTTATTTTGATGCCACGGTCGATTAATACGAGCGGAGAGCGACCATCGGTTGTTAAGGCGGGCCACACCATCACCATGGCCGGCGGAGTTCTGGTGGCTAACCGAAGGTGCTGACCTCTTCGGCAAGTAAATACGATCATTTTGTTCATTTCTCATGTTCAGCTCACGATTCATTTTTCGGTCACTGCGATCAAGTCGCTTGTTTACTTTTCGAACCATTTGTGATTTATTCACTTTTAAATGCAGGAGTGCTCTAACGAGCCACTTGTGGTTTTCCAGCCAAGTAGAAACAAAATCAAACTGTCACGCTTGAATTCCATCACGAATAACTTTTTTTTTCTGGAAAATTGTCACCAAAATGCTTTGGTACGCTTGTAAAAAATATAATGAGCTGTCACTGGAGTAATTTTAACAGCTGTCAGACGAGTGGCTTAGAAATTACAGCAGTCTGAAGTTGGTTGCAGTTTTTCATCTCAACCTGTATACGAAGACCTGGACCAACATATGGCATTTTCCGTCATAGATGGTAGTAACCATTCGGAATTTTCGCTAATATTATCAAAATAGCGAATATAAGGATATATATACCGTTATATGGGACCTATACAAAGGTGTGGACCTGCATTTGGCAATTTTTGGTCAAAGGCTGTAGCACCCATTACGAACTTCAAATACGAAATTTGAAACAATTTCGGAGAATAATGTCGCTAATATTATTAAAATACCGAATATGAAGATGAACCGTTGTATGTGGACGAAGAAGTGGACTTCCGTATGTAATTTTAATTTTATCAAAGGCTTTAGTCCCCATTAAGATAATCAAGTATGAAATTTAAAACAGTTCCGGTAAATAATGTCGCTAAAATCATCAAAATACAAATCATTGCATGGGGGCTATACGAAGACGTGGACCCACATGGCCCATTTAGGAACTACGCCTCCTACCGGCAAAATACACATGTATTCACAATTTTAGCCTTCTATTTCAATTCGTTCGAAAGATAAATAATATGATAATTGGTACAATTTGTGTTGGGTCAACCGATAGTGCTTGCAATTTGGTATTAGGGTCGCCCTTCATGGCTAGCATGGAGATATGGTTTTGGAAGTTTGTATATTGTTACGAAAAGGACTAAATACTACCATATTTGGTAATGGATATAGGGATAGAGAAAGAATTCTTAAATTTGATATTTTGATTATTGGAATCACGTTTTGCAACTTCATTCTGCAATTATGCGAAAAGTACTAAATGTTACTAAATTTGGTATTTGGTGAAGAAAAGGATGGATTAGCAATCCTGATATTTGATTTAGATGCTACTGTTGGTGGAAATGGTTAAAATATGAAGGTGGTTTAGGAAATGGTACCAAATTGACTGTTGTGTGAAGGGAAAAAGCTGGAATCCCGAAATTTTGTATGGAGGTCTCTTTTGGTATCTGAAATGATATGAACGTGGTTTTGGAGATACGTACTATAATTGTAAAAAAAGTACTAAGTAGTATGTTGGGTATTCGATGAAAGAAAGAGCTGAACTCCTAAAAGCTGATATGAATGTAACATAATGGTAATGGGGGAATAATAGACCTGAAATCCTGAAATGTGTCATTGAGATCTCTGTTGGTATCTGAGAATGTCTACTAAAATTGTACGAAAAGTACTAAATTTGGTTTTGGGTGAAGGGAATCCTGAAATTTGATTTAGATGTTTCTGTTGGTGTATGTTGCTGAAATGTGGAGGTGGTTTTGGAAATGAGTACTATATTTGTTCGTAAAGTGCTAAATAGTACTAAATTTGGCATTGTCTAAAGGGCTAGCGTAGAAATTCTAAAATTAATAATTTATATTACTGATGATATCAGTGAGATTTGGAGGTGGGTATGAGGTGAAGCGATAAAGCGGGAATCCCGAAATTATATTTATTCTTGATCAGCATAAAATTCTATATCGATTTAGCAATGTCCATACGTCTTCCTGTCTGTCCGTCCGGAAGTCACTCTAGGCTACGAAGGTTAATACAATTGCACTCAGATGTGTGCTAGGTCTTTTGGTGTTGAAAAAGGGCTATATACAGGGTGAGATAAAAAACTGCCACAAAGTCAAAAGCCATAATTTTTACATTTTTTTTTTTAAATTTTATTAAATGAAACCAAAAATGTCGGAAATAGTATCAAATTTTCAAAATACGTTTAAATTTCTTCGAATTGGTCACCTTTGGCACGAATTATGGCCTTCAAACGGCCAATGATACCGCCACACGCTGCCCGAAGGTTGCTCTGTGGTATTACTTGAAGTGATCGACACTTTGGTATTTTTTATTTCCAACCTTGCTTTCCAAAATACTCCAGACACAATAGTCCAACGGATTAGTATATGGAGATTTTGGTGGCCAAGCGAGGAAACTCATTTTGTAAGCATTATTGGGTGGCGTGTGGTGAGTGCGATGGTGCTGAGTCCTGTTGGAATGTCCGAGGTCTGCGGCCAAAATGTTTTCGTGCTCACGGTTTTAATACACCCTCCAGAATATTTTCGCGATAATATTTGGCATTTATTTTGATGCCACGGTCGATTAATACGAGCGGAGAGCGACCATCGGCTGTTATGGCGGCCCACACCATCACCACGGCCGGCGCTTGAGATCTGGTGGCCAACCGAAGGTGCACATTTTCAGTTGACCTCTTTGGCAAGTAAACACAACCATTTCAATTGCCTTATCCTGAATTTCAATGGGTTTATCCCGAGCTCATTTTTCAATATTTGCCGAATGGAATATTGCGATATGTTCAGCTCACGAGCCATATTTCGGCCACTGCGACTGCGGGTTTCGATCAAGTCGTTTCTTTACTTTTTTTCTGGAAAATTCTCACCAAAATGCTTTTGTACGCTTGTAAAAAATATAATGAGCTGTCACTGGAATAATTTTAACAGCTGTCGGACAAGTGGCTTGAAAATGACAGCAGTCTGAAATTGGTTGTAGTTTTTTCATCTCTCGAAAGTAGTCCAGATCTGACATGTTGTAATATATTTTATTAGAATTATGCCAGATACGAATAGACAATGTTGATACACGCCCCCGAGAATCTCTCCCATTAAGGGCCAACATTGTGAGTAATCATAACAGATGTCAAAATATAATTAAATAACCCAACAAAAGCTGAGGGTATATCTATCGGCAAAACCGATCAATGCTTTTGAACTTGTTCTTTTTAGATTTTATCCTTTTCTTCCATAAGACCTTTGCGAACAGGTGCGCATTATGGAAATCTGAATCTGGAATTTTTATTTATTATTTTTCAAAACTTGGATCATTTTCTGAGCCGGTACGAAATCTCGATTTATCCATTCTACAGCTACCATTTTCATTGCGTATATATATCCTGCTGCCAACTTCAATCTACATATTAAGTTTTTGTTCCCCCACCATCATGCCAATTGATGGTCACCCTTTTTCTGTCATTTTAATTCTATTCTAAGCTTGTACCATTTGGCGGCAATTTGTCATGTAATTTCAAAGTTTTGAGCCATGTTTATTGATTGTGTTTTCATCGTTTTCAAATTGAAGTGCCTCCCCCACCCCGGCTGACGGGGGAGCAACAGTAGTACTTGTGCTGGCCATGGTTGGTGGTGGTCGCTGTGAACAATTTTTGAAGTGATTTGAATTGGCGTTGGGCTGCTCAGAATAGGCGGCGCTGTTAATGCGTGTCTACGAATGTGTCGTTTGTATTTTGTGTCAGCCACGAATGGGTTTTCAGAACGTGGTCGATAAAATTGTAAACAGAACTTTAATTTCTGTTTCGGGGCTTTTCAAATTGTGATCGAAAGCCTTGCCGGGCAACCGAAAACAATGACGGTAAAAGCCTCATTTAAAACGATTCGACAGATGTTTGAAGTTGTCGTTGTTGGTTTTTACATTGTTTGTAATTTCATGGCGTATGTGTGCGTGTGTTTGAGTTAAAGCCTTTTATGGAAGTTTGACCTAAACGGTATGGCATTTGAATAACCGCCAATGTTAACCTTAGAATGACACATACACAATTATTTTTTATTTATTTATTGTTCGGAGGAGGAGTGGCGGATATCTCTGTGGAACCTAATACACACCATGACAATATTTGCGTGTCTCAAAACATTGTCCACTGCCATAGAAAAACCATTAACGACAAAAAATATTCCAACAAACAAATGTGTTAACGGATCTCTGCGATTTTAATCATGGCAGCGGATTTATGCTACCATGTTTTTGTTTGTGTTGTTATTGTGGTTTATTTGTCTAACGTTTGACACAAAAACAAAAAAGTAATTAAACACCTATTGACGTGTTTACTTGGCCGTTTAACATTTTGTGACTCGTTGTTTGGCTGGCTAACTGCCTAGCTGGCCGACTGGCTGCATGCGTGTCAATGTTTTGGTGTTTGTATCGATCTGCCATTTGCCATAAAATTGTCGATGGAAGGCCATACCGACAAGCGGACGGACGGGAAGGCGGATAAATGCGCAAGCTGCCACTACCGCACGAATCGTTCGTTGAGAGAGGGGTCAATTGTTGCTGCTGCATTGGGCTGCCATGACTTGTTGCGTTTTTCGGGCCACTTCTAAATTGAGTTGTTACCAATAACCAGCCAAATAATATTTTGTGGTTTTCGTATCGGACTGTCTTGTTAGCGTTTGTCTGTAGTTTTCTGTCGTTTTTTTTCGACTAACAATTTTCACTGTGACTTTTAATTGTATCGAGGGGTTTAATTGTTTTGTAATTGAATTTTGAAAAATGTTTAATAACGCCAAAGCTGGAGCTTAAGATAAATGCAATTATTTCGATTGGCAATTAACATTTTATGAATCACTGGGATTATTGACTCTGTTTATATAAAGTTGACATATACATACATACATATTTTTAATAAAGAATAATTGTGTGCATTTTAGTTGCAAACTGGACAAATGGCTATATTGGACCCAATTAACGAAGAGGCTTCAGATGAAAATGCAACCTATGTAACTTAATTTTGCATATATTTTGAATCTATTCTTCCGTGTTCTTAACAAGGTCTTCAAGGCTGATTATTGCAAATATGAATTTTCCTCCTTTCGAAAATACAAATGCTTCGTGGACCATGTTGATTTGGTCTTCTTAGGCAATTGTAGCGAAGACCAGGCCGCAATTCACACCACATCTTGTGATAATCAAAATATAGGGTAGTGTGAAATTTGAAGGCAATCTGACTTAGTTACTTTTGAGAATATTCATAGAATCACTTTCTGAGTCGATTTATGCATATCAGTTCGTCCGTCCATATATTCTTGTGAACAAAATGCAGGTCGCATTTATTATCCGATTGAGATGAAATTTTGAAAACAATATTTGTTTGGCCCAAGGACGAACCCTATTAAAATTGGTGATATATCTTCCCCATATCCCATATATCTTCAACCGATTTCTGATTAATTGTGCACCAAATGGCCAATATAAGTCGTAATGACCTGAATTTTGGTACATCCCACCGAATTTGGTCTAGAAGCAATTAAATCAAATTTGGAGAAAATCAGTTGAGATATAGCTATGGCCCCAATATATATGTTTCATAAGATTTGGGATTTTAAGACCCTCACAGAATGATATTTGGTACCGGACATCAGATACTGGTCGAAAATACCTCTATCAATTTTTTTCAAGATTGGATCAGATTTCGATAGAGCCCCCATGTATACATTATAAACCGATTTCGCTTTAATTGTGCACCAAAAGTGCCAAACGCTGTCAAAAATTCCTAAATGTTGGTACATCCGACCAAATTCAATCTAGAAACAAGTGCATAAATTTCAGATATAGCTGCAGGGTAACATTAAGAAAACTGCAACAAAGTCAAATGCAATAACTTTTACATTTTTTTAATTTTTTTCAATCACAGAAAAAAATGTCGGAAATCAAATTTTAGAATACGTTTAGATTTGTTCGAATTGGTCACCTTTGGCACAAATTATGGCCTTTAAACGGCCAATGCAAATTCTCACACGCTGCCCGAATGTTGCTCTGCGGTTTTTTGGCCCATTCCCGGCGAAGCGCTTGCTTGAGGTGATCGACACTTTTGTATTTTTTAGTGCCAACCTTGCTTTCCAAAATACTCCAACGGATTGGTATCCGGAAATTTTGGTGGCCATTGAGCGCTGCAAATGAAGCAAGGAACCTCATTTTATAAACATTCTTGGGTGACGCGTGCTGTTGGAATGTCCACGGTCTGCGGCCAAAATTTTTGCGTGACCAAGGCTTTAATACAACCTCCAGAATATCATCGCGCTAATATTCGGCATTGATTCTGATGGCACGGTCGATTAATACGAGCGGAGAGCGACTATCGGCTTTTATTGCGACCCACACCATCACCATGGCCGAAGCTTGAATTATGTTGGCCAACCGAAGGTGCACATTTTCAGCTGGGAAGTGAACAAGATTATTTTGTTTATTTACAAACTGCTGGACAACGAATGTTTTCTCATCGGAGCGGAGAAAACCAAATTCGGCAGTTCACCACTTTCGGCCAAGTGAAGCAACTCTTTTCCTCTTTTGAGTCTATTTTCTTTCTGTTGCCGTTTAAGCTCTTGCACTTTTTGGAATTTCAATGGCTTTACCCCGATTAAATTTTTCAATATTTGCCGAATAGAATATTGCGATATGTTCAGTTCGCGAGCCATTTTGGGGCCATTGCGATGCGGCGCCGGTCGACATCATGTCGCTTCTTTACTTTTCGAACCATTCCTGCTGATGTTGCTGTTTTCTTCCGTTTACTTCCTTGACATCGGGCTACGCTACCAGTATCACGGTAACAAGCGATAATACGAGATACAAAAGATTTATTCACATTTAAATGCTCGAGTGCTCTAATGATAGCCACTTGTGGTTTTCCAGGCGAATATAAAGAAATGGCATTTTCGTGCTTGAATTCCATCAGGAATAAAATTTTTTTCTGGAAAATTCTCACCAAAATGCTTTTGCACGCTTGCAAGCAATATAATGAGCTGTCACTGGAATAATTTTAACATCTATCGGACGAGTGGCGTAGAAATGACAGCAATCTTAAGTTATTTGCAGTTTTTTTCATCTCACCCTGTATGTATTTAAAATTTTAACCCTTTGTGGCGAGGTAGCAAAAGAAGTAGGGCAATATATTCCATCTTCTCATCAGATATTTTGCTGAAAAAAATGTAAGTACCGAGTATAAAAAATCGGTTGTATATTTCGGGTTTTATCAGCTTCATGGTTATTCAAAATTTCGCCCATTTGTGGGGGAGGTACCAAAAGGAGTGGTCCTATAAATTCGGTCTTCATACCAGATCTTGTGTTAAAAACAATATTTGGATGTGTGAAATTTGAAGAGAATCGTATGCTTATCTCTCAATTTCTAAAAGATTTAATTAGGTATCAGAAGCAGAGATCAGATGAATTCCATCTACACATCAGATCTTGCGTTGATAAAAATATTAGGATATGCCTAGTTTTAAAGGGACTGAATACCTATTTCAGATTTAACTAGCTTTATTGTTAATGTTGACCCTTTGTGGGGGAGTTACCGGCAGGATTGGACCAATATATCTCATCTTCACAGCATTTACATTTTAGGACTCTGGTAATGGTGAAATATAAGGAGATATGTGTGAAATTTAAGGAGAATCGTATGCTTATTTCACGTTAAACGAGCTTCATGACTATTTCAAATTATGGAAATTTGTTGGGGAGGTACCAGAAGGAGTAGACCGATATATCCCATCTTCACAGCAGATCTTGTGTTAGTAGAAATAATGAGGTGTGTGAAATATTAAGGGAACCGGGTGCTTATTTTGAATTTTTAAAACGTTTTGGTTATTAAAAATGTTGACCCTTTGTGATGGAGGTACCAGAAGGTTTGGACCGATAGGGAATATATCACACCAGACCTCGGGTCTACAACAAATATTGTGATGAGTGTAGTTTTAAGAAAATCGGACTCTTACCTCACTTTTTATAATAGTTATAATTATTGAAAATGTTGACACTCTGTGGTGGAGATACTTGATGGAGTTAACCGATATGGCATATTTTCGCACCTGGCGTTGCACTGATGGAAATATTAGGATTTGCAAATTTGCAGAAAAGTCGGATCATCTTTTTTCTTTCTGTGCAGTAAAATATTTTTGGAAAATTTCGAACTTTTGTGGGGGAGGCATCAACACGTGTAGACCTATATTTCAAAGGGCGGCTTGATGAGAATTGTCGAAATCCGCCCAGCCTTTCTTGAGTTAAAAGCGGTCTAACTAACGTCTCCTTCTTTGATATATGAGATTGTATCTTGGATATCAGAATCGATGTAACGGCCAGAAGTGACATTTTCGTCGATTTGTGATTTCGCTATAATTAAAACTTATCTCGGTTTCGTATTCGTATTTTTTATATAAAAGTTATGGTCTATTTCACACGATAAACATAATTCGATGACCATCCAAATCTACCTGTCAACACTTAAACCCTATCCCCATGCAAAATAATTCTGTCAGCGAAGATTGAATATATCGATCCATTCCTTCCGGTAGTTTTTCCTAAAGTAGTCAAAAGAACTAAAGAAGAACTAAAATAGTTGAAGAACATTAGAGCTTTTCTTGAAAAAGTTAATTTAGGTCAAACCCTATGCTGAGGGTTGATATGTGCCGGTAAACTGAATAATACTTATAGGGTATTGCAGAATTCCGTGTATCAAAGAGTTTAAATATCAATTATTCTTGAAATCAGTGCTATTAGTATGCTTATGACAATTCTGACATTCATTCATTAACAATTACAGTCACTATTAAAATCATTATTGTTTTTTTTTTTATTTATTTCCTTCTCATACTAATAGACTTTGATATGCTTTTATTTTCCGCTGCCTATCAAACAAATAGCAGTGATCTTTGATCAAGTACAACCATCCGACCAACTGAACGAAGTCGCAAAAGCGCCACCAATCGCTACAACACCCTGAATAAAGTTCAAATGCAAATCTTTCGCTTTTTATTCATAAATAAGCAACACAACAAAAATTACTATAAACTGTAAACATGAATTAAATGAAATTGTTTAATAGAAAACAACAAGAACAACAACGATAAATTGCAAAATAAAAAAAAAATAGAAATCAAATAGCATTTATCATTCAAATAATAATACAGGAAAATACATTCTCGGCGAAGATATGGGAGATTCGAAATGAACAGCAATTATATGGTCATTAAATGGTTCATTATTAGTTCATTAAATGCCAAATAGATCACGCATTTTATTCAGCTGCGAAGAAAACGAAAGACAGAGTTGTTTGGGTAAATAAATAAATATTTAGAAAATAAAATCAAATGTTGGAAGAAAATAATACTGATCAATGGAAAGCTTATTTCAATATATTTATATATTTTTATATTCTTTATTAATTATTAATATTTGTTTTATTTGTTCTGGTAACAGATTAGAGGGGTTAGGTTGAATGGTTGTCGGCTCGTGGATGATCGGATATTATTTCGGTTTAAGGGTATTCGCATCTACTGAAAGGGTGCCAGCTTGTTTTTTTGTTCGGGTCAATTCTGCAAAGAAATTATATGGGAGTCGAAAGCGAACGAGTGGACCAGGAACGAGCAAGTCTTTAATTTTAAAGTTTATCGAGGAGGATATTTGTAGAACCCTAGCACACTGTACCCCCATCCCATTTTTATACCCTCCACCATAGTATGGAGGGTATATTAAGTTTGTCATTCCGTTTGTAACACCTCGAAATATGCATTTTAGACCCCACAAAGTATATATATTCGTGATCAGCATAAAATCAACAATGTCGATTTATCAATGTCCGTCCGTCTATCCGCCAGTCCGTCTGTGGAAATCACTCTAGCTTCCGAACGACATGAAGTAGGATGATAAAATTTTACTCAAATGTGTACTAAGTCTGCAGGACTTTTGGTATTGAAAATGGGCCGTGTAGGTCCACGTCTTCGTATAGCCCCCATCTAACGGTACCTCCCGATATTCGGTATTTTGATGATTTTAGCGACATTATTTACCGGAATTATTTCAAATTTGGTATTTGAAGTTCGTAATGAATATAGCCCATGACATAAAATTGTCTGTGCAGGTCTACGTCTTCGTATAGCCTATGCATGTCCACGTCGTCTTATAGACTCTAATATACGGCTACATTAGGTAATTTCAAGATTTTAACAGAATTTTTATTTTTTTGAAAATGTTTAAATTTGTACCAAATGGTGAAGGGTATTCAAAGTTCGGCCCGGCCGAACTTACAGCTTTTGTACTTGTTCAGTCTAAAAATATTTCTCCAAATGTAAATCATGGAAACCAACAGTGGCCACAATATCAATTTTAGTAACATTTAGTACACATTTACCGACAGAGACATCAATATCAAATTTAAGGATTGCAGCTCTGTTAGTTCTCCCATTACCTAATTTAGTAACATGTAGTAAAATTATAGAAGACATATCTAAAACAAGGTCTTTCTCTCATCTACAGACATCAATAGTTACATCCATATCAAATTTCACGGTTTCAACACTATACCTTCACCCAATAGCAAATTTAGTACATATTTGTAATTTTCGTGCAATTGTAGTACACATTTCCAAAACCACCTTTTTCATTTCCCCCATTACCAAGTTTAGTATTTAGTACAAATTTAATGGTTTCAACTTTATCCCTTTACCCAATTGCAAATTAAGTACCATTTAATACGTTTCGTACAATTTAAGGACTCATTTCCTAATCACCGTCAATTTTCAAAGCACAGATATCATCAGTAATCTAAATATCATTTGAATGGTGTATCTATCCCTTCACCCCATACTAGATATGGTACCATTCAGTACTTTTCGTACAATTATAGCATACATTTTTTTAAACCACCTCCATATGTCCAGGCTACAAATGAACAGCGATCCTAATACCAAATATCTGCTCACCCAATACTAAATTTTACCAAATATAGTACTACTTAGCCACCCCTTTATTAGAATCCTACTACCAACAGCGACCCCAATAAAAAAAATTCAAAATTCCAGCTTCGTTCGTTCAACTTAACCCAAACTTCTCCGACTTTGGTACAGATCGCCCCCAAAACTACCTTCATACATAAAATTTACTTCTAACCTTGATTCTCCTACCTAATTTCAAGTTTTTATCTCTATCCGTTCACATAATACCAAATAGTCCAATACGTTTTTTTTTACCCTTTTAATACGAACTTCCAAAAGCCCAGCCTTATCACACGCCTACGCACCAAAACTGACCCTCATGTAAAATTTCGAAAATATCATATACAGAAAACTATACATTCCGTAAGTGGTCGGACCCCTACCCACGTCCCTCGTCTGAATATATGATACCCAAATACAGGGTGAGATGTAAAAACTGCAACCAAATTCAGACTGCTGTCATTTCTAAGCCACTCTTCCGACAGCTGTTAAAATTATTCCAGTGACAGCCCATTATATTATTTACAAGCGTACAAAAGCGTTTTGGTGAGAATTTTCCAGAAAAAAAGTTATTCCTGATGAAATTCAAGCGTGATAGTGTGATTTCTTTATATTTGGCTGGAAAACCACAAGTGGCTATCGTCAGAGCACTCCAGCATTTAAATGTGAATAAATCTTTTGTGTCTCGTACCATAGGTCGTTACCGTGATACTGCCCGACGTCAAGGAAGTGGACGGAAGAAAACAGCAACATCAGCAGATATGGTTCGAAAAGTAAAGAAGCGACTTGATCGAAACCCGCGTCGCAGTCGCCGAAAAATGGCTCGTGAGCTGAACATATCGCAATATTCCATTCGGCAAATATTAAAAAATAAACTCGGGGTAAAGCCATTGGAATTCCAAAAAGTGCAAGAACTTACACCGCAACGGAAAGAAAATAGACTCAAAAGAGCTAAAGAGTTGCTTCGCTTGGCCGAAAGTGGTGAACCGCCGAATTTGGTTTTCTCCGATGAGAAAACATTCGTTGTCCAGCAGTTTGTAAACAAACAAAATGATCGTGTTTACTTGCCAAAGAGGTCAGTTGAAAATGTGCACCTTCGGTTGGCCACCAACATTCAAGCGCTGGCCATGGTGATGGTGTGGGCCGCCATAACTGCCGGTGGTCGCTCTCCGCTTGTATTAATCGACCCTGGCATCAGAATAAATGCAGAATATATTCGCGAAAATATTCTGGAGGGTGTATTAAAGCCTTGGTCACGCAAAAATTTTGGCCGCAAACCTTGGACATTCCAACAGGACTCAGCACTATCGCACTCAGCGCGGGCCACCTAAGAACGGTTACAAAATGAGGTTCATCGCTTCATTTCCAGCGCACAATGGCCACCAACATCTCCGGATACCAATCCGTTGGACTATTGTGTCTGGAGTATTTTGGAAAGCAAGGTTGGCACTAAAAAGCGCCAAAGTGTCGATCACCTTAAGCAAGCGCTTCACCGGTAATGGGCCAGAATACCACAGAGCAACTTTCGAGCCGCGTGTGACGGTTTAATTGGCCGTTTGAAGGCCATAATTCGTGCCAAAGGTGATCAATTCGAATAAATCTAAACTTATTCTAAAACTTGATGCTATTTCCGACATTTTTTGCTTTCATTTAATGATAAAAAAAATTTAAAAAATATGGCGTTTGACTTTGTTGCGGTTTTTTTATCTCTTCATGTATATCTGAATTTTCACATAACGCCAGAGACCTCAATAATATATTTCAGGATTCTTGTCCCATCCTTTCACCGAATTCTCAATTTCGTTCAACTTAGTACTTTTCGAACAATTATAGTACATGTTTCCAGAACCACCCCCATATATCAAATTTCAGGATTTCAGCCCTATTCCTTCATCCAATACCAAATTTAGTACATTTTTGTACTTTTCGTACAATTATAGTACACATTTCCGAAACTATATTCAAATGTCAAGGCTACACATGGGCAGCTACCCGAATGCCTACCCAAATACCAAATTGTAATAGACACTTGCACTTGTAATAGACATTTCAAAAACCACCTCTTTATCACAAATCTACCATCAACAGGCACCCCAGTAAAAATTTTTTAAAATTACCACTTCATCCATGCACCCTAAACCAAACTTCTCCGAATCTAGAACCATTTTGTACAGTTCGCCTACTTAGTACACATTTCCAAAAACCGCATTCATACATCAAACTTAATTTCCAACCCTGATTCTCCTACCAAATTTCAAGTTTTTATCTCCATCCGTTCACATAATACCAAATGGTAGCATTTTAGAACTTGTCGCAACCTTTAAGATCAAAATTCTAAAAAAAATTAAAAAAAATAAAAAAAAAAAATTCCTGCTCCCATCAGTGATTCGCATTCTAAATGTCAGAATTCTAGCTCATTCCATTTGTCTAATACAAAATATTCCATACGTACATTTAGTACTTTTCGAACCCGTTTTGTACAAACTTCAAAAACCCAGCTTATCACACGTCAACGCACCGTGCAGAATTTCGAAAATGCTCTATACCTAAATGTGAGATTGTAAAGTAAACATAAAATTGCAGAAAAGTATACGTGAGCCCCAACCACGTGCCTTGTCTGACTATATGATAACCATATAGTCAGCCCCATCCAACATTCAAACTTTCCTTACACATTTGGTATTTATTTTGTCATTACTACCAACAATTATATCAATACTAAATAACTATCCGTTTAAAATCAATCCCGATTTCTTTGCCATTCAAATGAACTAAATCAAAATTTATTTCTAATTAAATCGCAATGACATTATGAGCGACATAAATGACAAATTAAATGTATTTTTACAACAAACCTACATACGTGCATACATACATACATCCACACATAAATACATCTGTGCAGCTGTCATGCTGCAATTAGATTATATTTTTATACTCGTATTCTGTTCTAATTAACAATAATAAAATGATCCCATAAAACTCAGAAAAACTGGCGTCTTACTTGTAATTGTCAATTTTGAAAACAATACTCAATATTAAATATTATTTATTTTTTATAGTATTTTCTTCCATTGAAAAAAAAAAAATTAAATTTATTTAATAAAAAAATAAACTAACTAAAATTTTTATTAGAATTTGAAAATGAAATAATCATTCTATGGTTTTGCCTTAACCAACTTTATGGCATCATTTGCCATAATTCAACTGCGGCTGTTGATACCGCAGCTGTGGCTGCAGCTGATGATGTTCGGTGACAGCTCCTCTGCTCTGATCTGATGGTTCAATGAAAACCCAAAGAAAACAAACAAATCGCCAATAGTTGTGGCGCCAATTTCAAACATTCCCGGCTGATGGTTGTCATTGTTCTGGGCCAGCGAACGGAAATGCTTAGACGAAGGGAAATTTATAGAATTTATAAAGAAAGATACGACGGACAGCAATGCCGTCGGCTACAAAGACGACAACGATTGTTGTGTTAATTTGTAAACATCGAATAATTGGTGATAAGAACAGCGAACACCGACCATCGAATAATAAATGCCACAACTACTGGCTGCTTATCAAAGCACTGAAGAAGATGATGATTTATTTCATTGTTCGTTTCGCTTGGCGCCTTATCTCAGCTGTCGGAGGGGAATTTCAGAGCACATGCACTTTAAACGTATGAGTAACATTGTTTCCCAGAAATGTAGGCCAGAGTTTGTGATGGTCTTTAAATTAATAACAAGCTTTTGCATATTTGTTTGTCTATAAATAACCTACTTTACTTAAGGTATTCTATGCGATTTAAAGAATTCGTGGAAAATCTTCGATCAACCTGAAAATTTATTTTTGAGAATCTAATAAATTATGAGATAAAAAATTAATGAAGAAAGCCAGTAAGGAAAGGATAGTAGTTGAGCTGCATTCTCAGAATTTTAGACATTCTCTATATTGAATATCGACCCAATATCAGATTCCAAATTTCAAGTACAAGCTGTTTACCCAATACAAAATTTAGTACCATTTAGTTCTTTTCGTGCACTTGTAATACACATTTCCGATACCACCTCCATGTGTCCAGGCTACATGAGCAACGACCCCAATACCAAATTTTAGATTTCAAACACTATCTGTTCACCTAATAACAAATTGTAGCAAAAACAGTACTATTTAATACTTTTCATACAATTTTAGTACTGAAATTTAGAATGAGAGTCACCATAAAGCGCAAGATAAATGTGAAATGGTAGTAAATTTGGAACAGTTTGGTTGAGGTTGGACTCATGAAGCTGGAAATCTTTTTGGTGGTAGTTTTGCGATAAAGAGCTGGATTTGAAAATGTGTACTAAAATAGTACGAAAAGTACTAAATAGTATTAAATTTTCTACAATTGGGTGAAGAGATAATATTTGCAATCTGAAATTGGGTATTAGGATCGCTGTTGTTCATGTGTAGCCTGAACACATATTTGTACGAACAGTACAGAATGGTACCATATCTGGTATTGGGTGATGGGAAAGAGAAATAATTCTAAAATTTGTTGTTTAGAAAGAAAAGCTTGGTTTTGGATTTGAGTACTACAATTGTTGTAAATGGTTCTACATTTAGTAATGGTGGAAGTTAAAGACCTGCAAAACTGAATTTGATAACTGAGGTTGTTTCTGGAAATGTGTACTGTGTATTGAGGTCTCCCTTGTGATCAAGAAGTGGTTTAGCAAATGCGTACAATTATTGTACGAAAAGTACAGAATGGTACCATATTCGGTATTGGTTGGTATACTTCCTTTATTTGTACGACAAGTACTAAATTCGGTATTGGGTGAAGGAATAGAGCTGAAATCTTGAAATTCGATATGGATGCGAGTGTTGGTGTCTGTAGTTATAATATGGATGTAGTTTTGGAAATGTGTACTATTATTGTTCGAAAAGTACTAAATTGGGTACTGGGTGAAGGGATTGAGCTGAAGTCGCTATTGGTATCTTCAATAGAGATATGGGAGTGGTTTCGAAAATGTGTACTATAATTGTACAAAACGTACTGAATGGTATCCAATACCATATGGCGAAGGGATAGAACTGAAATTCTGAAATCTGAGATGGTATTCCGAAATTTGATATTAAGGTCCCTTTTGGTATCTGGTGGTGGTTTTTTTATTTACTAATTTTAGATCAGCTATTGGTGTATATGATGGAAATATGTAGATTGTTTTGGATAGGCGTAATAAATATTACTAAATTTTGTAATGGAGGAATTACAGAACTGAAATTTGATATAAATATCACTGTTCGTCTCTACGAAGGTTGTTTTAGGAAATGTGTACAATGTGGGTGAGATGAAAAAACTGAAACCAACTTAAGACTGCTGTCATTGCTAAGTCACTCGTCCGAAAATTATTCCAGTGACACCTCATGTATTGTTTACAAGCGTACAAAAGCATTTTGTTGATAATTATCTAAAAAAAAAGTTATTCGTGATGGAATTCAAGCGTGATAGTGTGGAATCCAAGCGTGATCTTTATATTTGGCTGGAAACCCACAAGCGGCTATCGTTAGAGCCTTGCAGCATTTAAATGTGAATAAATCTTTTGTGTCCCATACCACGAAAGTAAAGAAGCGACTTGATCGAAACTCGCGCGTGGCCGAAAAATGTCTTGTGAGCTGAACATATCGCAATATTCCATTCGGCAAATATTGAAAAATGAGCTCGGGGCAAAGCCATTGAAAATCCAAAAAGTGCAAGAACTTAGACCGCAACAGAAAGAAAATAGACTCAAAAGAGCTAAAGAGTTGCTTTGCTTGGCCGAAAGTGGTGAACTGCCGAATTTGGTTTTCCTCCGCTCCGATGAGAAAACATTCATTGTCCAGTAGTTTGTAAATAAACAAAATTATCGTGTTTTCTTTCCAAAGAGGTCAGCTGAAAATGTGTACCTTCGGTTGGCCACCGGAACTCCAGAACCGGTCATGGTGATGGTGTGGGCCGCCATAACAGCCGATGGTCGCTTTCCGCTCGTATTAATCGACCGTGGCATCAGAATAAATACCGAATATTATGGCGAAAATATTCTGGAGGGTGCATTAAAGACTTGGACACGCAAACATTTTGGCCGCAGACTTTGGACATTCCAACAGGACTCAGCACAGTCGCACTCACCATGCGCCACCCAAGAATGGTTACAAAATGAGGTTCCTCGCTTCATTTCCAGCGCACAAGACCACCAAAATCTCTGGATACCGATCCGTTAAACTATTGTGTCTGGAGTATTTTGAAAAGCAAGGTTGGCACTAAAAATACCAAAGTGTCGATCACCTCGACTTCGTCGGGAATGTGCCGAAATACCGCAGAGCAACATTTGGGCAGCGTGTGACGGTTTAATTGGCCGGTTGAAGGCCATAATTCATGCCAAAGGTGACAAATTTGAACAAATCTAAACTGATTCTAAAATTCGATGCCATTTCCGACATTTTTTGCTCTCATTCAATAAAATTTTAAAAAATGTAACAATTATGGCGTTTGACTTTGTTATGGTTTTTTATCTCGCTCTGTATAGCATCATTCAGTATTTTTCGAACAATTATAGTACACATTCCCAATTTATATATATACATATCAAATTTGAGGATCCCTTCACCCAATACCAATTATTATACCAATTATAGTACCATTCAGTACTTTTCTTAACATTATGGTATACATTTCCGAAACCACCTTCATATGATCGGGCTTCTCATGAACAGCGACCCTAATGCTAAATTTCACATTTCAAGTGCCATATGTTCGCCCAATACCAAATTGTACCACATATAGTACTATTTAGTACTAAAATATTCTATTCTAAAATTTGATGCTATTTCCGACATTTTTCTTTCATTCAATAAAATTTAAAAAAATGTAAAAATTATGGCGTCAGACTTTGTTGCAGTTTTTTATTTCACCCTGTATATTAGGATTTTGTTTAGAAAAATTAGGAATTTGTTTAGAAAAAATTGACTCCCTGCAAACCCAATTAAATAGGGTTTTAACCAAATAGTAATATAACCGAAGACAATATATACTAAAAATCATGAATTCCAAGAAATTTTATTCCAAAAACGAATGTCGGCGGAACATACCCTCTTTATTTAGTTTGAGATATCAACTTTCAAAACCTCGAATATTTTTAATTTGTAACTCCATTTTCATAATTTACTGTGCTTTTCCTGTAATTACTGAAAAAACTGAATTTTGTCACAGAGTGTTATAGAAGATTAACCGATTGTTCTTTGGCTTTGAGTCAAAATTTCAATCTCCGATTTTAATAAATGCTATTTGAACAACAATCTAAAATCTCCGAAGTTGTAAATTTCATTGAAAATATTGCACTGACATTGTAAACTTCTGCCGGTGCAAAGTCCAGCAAGGTCTCAGATTTCTTTGCTGTGCCCCGGGCCAAATTATCAATTATTGTTGACTCAGCTGTCATATGGCTCGAGACAATGATTACATCGTCGCATAGTAACAGTTTCTTTTTATGTTGCTCCCAATGACAATTTATTTTATAAAAATCTGTGACCGTTTTTAGAGCAAATTCAATGCCCAAAAAAAGCGACTGGCCACGTGTACAGCTAAGTATAGCCACAAATGCTCCAACTTTAGTTCAAAAATGTAAATAAAAGTGCAATGTCGTATTTGACTTACATTTAAAAAAAAATACGAAAACGAAACGGTCAATGAAATTTCCAACTACAGCTGAGCGAACACCGGTTGGATGAACGCTGGATGAGATCATGGTGAGTGATCATCGCGTTTTTTGTTTAATTATTTTTATTTACAAAAGTGGGCCTGAGGGTTTTTGGGTGAAATAATCAACAGTTTACCGTAACGATTGACGTCGTAATGGCCATCGAGCGTATGCATGTGTGCATGGGTGTGTATGTGTGTGGTCAGATATAAGTAAATATTTGCACTTATTCATTTTTATATTCGTTTAAATAACAAGCTATGTGGGTATGTCACTGTGTTTGTGTTCGTGTGAGTGTGAATGATATTGATTCAAGTCAAGCGTTAAAAAGCGTCAAGTTTAACAACAAAAACAATCCGAAATGATGTGACTACCCCAGACGATATTTCGAACTGTTTGAATAATGAATGTGTGAAAAAATCCACACATTGGACAAACACACCTGTTCAAATTAAGGTGAGAAGATATATTCAAATATAGCCAACGAAATGGTACTTTACTTCACTGACCCATTGAAGGAATACAAAAAAAAATGATATTAATTTTTCGAACAATGAACTTCCGAGATACTGCAAATGGTAAGTTTGTTTGATCTCAAAATATGGGAATTCATTGACCGCTAATCGCTTGGTAAAGAGAAGAAGCTACTGAGAAGACTATACAGGAAGGGTGCTAAGGTGAAATCTAATTACTAAATGACAATGGCATCGACATACTCTCTGCATTATCAGCATGCTGAAAAATAATGAGTTATTACTACAAAAATTAGAAGGACATACAATTAGGTTAGCATTGCATAACAAACAAGTAAAAAAGCTGTAAGTTCAGCCGGGCCAAACTTTTAATACCCTCCATTATTTGGTACAAATTTGGCAATTTTCAAAAAAAAAATCCGTTAAAAATTCTGTTAAAATCTTAAAAATACCAAATGCCTATACGACGACTTGGGCCTGCATAGGCAACCTTTGTCATAAGTTATTACAATATTCAAATGCAAACATGAAGACAAATCTGTTTATAATGTAGCTAAAATCATCAAAATACCGAATATACGTATACAATTTTCTGGCATGGGCTGAAGTATCCATTACGAACTTCACATGCGAAATTTGAAACAATCCCGGTAAATAATGTCGCTAAAATCATCAAAATACCGAATATCGGGGTGTACGGTATATGGGGGCTATACGAAGACGTGTACATACATGGCCCATTTTTTTGTGTGCTTTGTGATAACGTGGACCTATATGGCCCATTTACGAACATAACCTGCCTACTGGCAAATATACATGTGTGCAAAATTTTAGACTTCTTTCTCAATTCGTTCGAAAGATAGTGTGATTACAACAGACAGACGTGATGGGTCTGACATGAGTATTTCGAGGAGTTACAAACGGAATGACAAAATTAATCTACCCTATATAGTATGGTGGAGGGTACAAAAATATGAAGACAAAAAGTATCAGGCATTGATGCCAACAGATGTATACCCACAGCCTATATCCGTTTTTTATACCCTCAGCCATATGCACAGAGAGGGTATATATCATTTGATACGACAAAAATGTGCCTTATCGAAATAACGCTTTTAGACCCTAGGTCTCTTTGAACCTAATCCATTTCATGGCATTTGGAGTCGGTCTAGGGGTGAAAGTCCGTCCGTCCGTTTGTTTGGCTCGAAGGGAGTATCCGATGTAATCCAATCTTAGTACATCGTCATGTTATTGTCAAACTAAAATTGAGTTCGAAGATGGGCAACATCGGTCCACTCCTTCTGGTACCTACCGCAAAAGAGGTCAATATTTTCACAGAAAATAATTCACAGTATAGAACAAGCAAGGATCGCCAAAATCCGCTCCCACAGCATTTGGTGTCGATCTATTACTCTTCTAAAATGTGAAATAATAGTCCGATTGTCTTCAAATTTCACACATCCCAATGTTACGTCCAACAAAAAATCTGGTGTGAAGATAGGATGTATCAGACCAATCCTTATGGTGCCTCCCCTCAAAGGGTCAAAATTTGGAAAAACAGGTAAAATAGTATCAGTCAGTTTTGCCGACAGGTGGTGTACACCCAGCCTTGTGTTATGAATATTCAAAGGGTTGACCCCTTATGGGGGAGGCTCCGAAGTAGTTAGCCAGTTGGCCCCCGAAATCTCCGGATACCAATCCGTTGGACTATTGTGTCTGGAGTATTTTGGAAAGCAAGGTTGGCACTAAAAAATACCAAAATGTCGATCACCCCAAGCAAGCCCTTCGCCGGGAATGGGCGAAAATACCGCAGAGCAACATTCGGGCAGCACATTTTACATTCACATTTTATAAGAGTTGTAATTATTCAAAATGTTGACCCTTTGTGTGGGATGTACTTGATGGAGTGGGCCGATAATGTCCATAATGTCCGATAATGTCCAAGTTGGAGCAAAATCGGATTATAGTTTCTCTTTCTGTGCAGAAAATATATTTTTTGGAAAATTCGACCTTTTGTGGGAGAGGTACCAGAAGCGCCGACCATTCAAAATGGCATACTTCTGCCCTGTCTTTGTCTTTATTGCCATGCAAAATTTCGCTCCGATTGTTTTGTTATAACGACAAAAATGGACTATAAAATCGAGGAAAAATCTGTTTTTCGTCCATATGTTGTGGAAATCTTTGATTACAGTTTAACATTGATGGACTCAGAGTAGAACAGACTGACACACATAACTAGATCCACACAACTCGTGGAGATATACTAAGTGGCACACCACATTGTGGGTCTTTGATCAATATTTCGAGGTGTTATTAATTTTAGGCCCCATCATTGTTTTAAACCCCTTTTCATATGGTATCACACGAAATATGTATTTTTTTTTTGCGAAAAATTCGACTTCTAGCGGCCAAATAGCAACTACTTATTTCATGTGATATTTGACTGTAAAAAGGATAGTTTAATAGGCCGATCTGTAAGAAATGCTTACTTTCAGTTTGATGCTCCACATAAAAGTGGGGAGTAAATTTAGATTCAACGTCAGTGTTTTCAAGTTCGAAAAAATGCAGTTTTATTTATTACTGACTCTAGGTGGCAGCTTAGTAAGTAGTTACTTCCTATGGCATGTCCCCGTCAAAGTAAGGGGTTAGCACCTTCTTAAAAATGTTAATGACATTTTTGCTTTTTGATTTTGGCGATTTTGTTGATAGAATAATACATTTAAAAAAAATAAATATTTCAGTTTCTTGTTCCATTGGAAATTTTTGTCAGACTCTCGTCAATAATGTCTCATATTATACCCCACATAGATTTGGGCAAAAGGAAAAACTTCTTCATCTTCCAGCCAACTGTAAATATTAAAATTTACACAAAATGTAAATAAGCACTTAGTTATTTCCATATCTACGGCATTACATTTTGCCCTAACATGTCCACCCTCGCTGCAGGCTATCGATGTTTGGAAACAATATTTCAACTCTTGCCATGGCAAGTCGTCGTCGACGTCCTCATAGTCTCTATAGAGTCTCTTTTTTAACAACTTTATCATTGACATCACTTTAGATATTGGCAACAATCAATCAACTGCTACACAATCATTCAATCATGCAGAAAAATGCAACTCACCGCGACAGACAGGACCATAAAACGACAAGCAACAACAACAACTACAATAAAGAAAAATATAGTTTGAAAAGAAAAACTTTAAAACAAGAGATAAATTAATGTGGCGCAAACATAAATCTCAAATTAAAAGCCTAGTTTTGTTTTGCGGATATGACGGACAGAAAAGAAAGAAAAGTTCGTAGCTTTATGTTTTTGACTAGATTCATTCGAATCGTTTTATGCATGTTTGTACAATAGAACAAAATTTACATATGTATATTCAAAGTATCGCAATGGAAACGTAAATTAAATGCCCACATAAAGGTAACTGTGAAACCTTAACATTTGTGGATGAGTGTCGTACAAATGGAGGGGGTTATGGGAATTACTGGGATGTTGTAAATGAAATTGTTAAAAAAAAATTAATAAATTTATTAATACACAAAAAACAGTAAGTTCGACCGGGCCGAATAATAAAAAATAATAAAAAAACAAGTAAGCAAAGGCTACAGTCGAGCGGGGCCGACCGTTGAATACCCTACAACACTACAATAAACGATACAGTTTATATAAGCGAGATACTCAAAAGAATTCCACAAGATATTGTGACAAATAATAAAAGAAAACCAGGTTTCGTTCTCTAATTTTCGAATAATAGCAACTTAAACTAATTTGCTCATTTCCAATTTATTGGTAGATGTTGCACGTAAATGGTCTTCCTAGATCTGGAACCAATATTTCCCAAAGACCTATAATCTCTCAGAAGTGGCAAAAGATTAACATTTATTATTGGTTTTTGACTGAAACGCATCTATATGAGATACAGACATTTGACTATATTCTTCAACGAAATCAGCGTTAACGAAGTAGTCAGAAGTGCGACTTTCCTGCATTTGTGAATTCTCCAAAAAGTCACTGGAATGGACATTTTCGTATTTAGTCTACAAAAGTTGGCAAACTATTTCACACATTGAATATTTTTGGATGGCCATCCGAAACTTCTTGGCTTTTGCAATGTCCGGTAACCCCCATTCAAATGTGCGTGAGGATCGGGCGATAATTACGACCTGCCGACAATTTTGCAGTTTTTTGGTCCATTTCAACCCCTAAATATACGGCGATCATCTCCAAAAAGAATAGGCTTCTATTCTGACCCTCATCTTATCCCCATGAAAAATTTCGTAAGGATCGGGCCATAAATGCGATCTGTATATGATATCCTAACTACTTAGTTTTGTTAGCTGTAGAAATATTACCAAATGTTTAATTCAAAATGAAAATATGCCAAAAATATGACAAAATTGAAAAAATATGAGAAATTTTACAAAATCAATATTTTCATCTTTAGAGAGATATTTTTATGCGATTTTTTTAGACGTTTTTTGTTTCCTGCCAAGAGGCCATTCTGAATTAGTGAGAACTGTCGAAATAAGTTCAGCCGTTCTCGACATAAAATAGATCTTTCAAGCATATCTTCTTTGATAGACATATATATCGCACATATTTTGCTATATATTCGATTTGTTGGATCCTAACATCAATGTAAAGATCAAAAGTAACCTTGTCATGGCTTTGTGATTTCGCCGGGATTTAGAATATTCGCGGTTTAATGAAAAATTTTGAATTTTTTCAACAAAAAAGATATGGTCTACTTTAGCCGCTAAATATTATCCGATGACCACCTAAATTGGTAGGCTTCTTCCCCGCTCTAAACTCTAGCTACATGCGAAATTCCGCGTCGATTGGTCTATAATTACGACCTGTATAGCTGCTGCAAAATCCGACATTTTTTCAGTATTTGGTCCATTTCAACCCCTAAACATTTGGCGATCATCTCCAAAAGAAATAGGGTTCTATTCTGACCTTAACCCCACCTACATTTTGAATTTCGTAAAGATCGGGCCATAATTGCGACCTGTAGAGTGATTACAAATTAACATGGACAGACGGACAGACGGACAGACGGACAGACGGACGGACGGACATACATAGCTAGATCGACTCAGCTCGGCGAGCTAGGAAGATCCATATATACTTTCCTATATGGGAAACCAATATTTCGAGGTGTTACATAAATTCTGGCCCAATCAAACTTATAATACCCCCAACACATAGTGTTGTAGGGTATAATAAAATCCTTGACAAAATTCTGTTTAAATTTTAAAAATACCGAATAAAGCCGTTTTATTGGGGTTTATACGACGTGGACCTACAAAGGCATTGTTTGTCATAAGCCATTACCATATTCAAATTCGATAACTTGAAATATACGGTGAATAATGTAGCTAAAATCATCAAAATATCGTGTATAGGGAGGTACCGTTACATCGGAGCTGTGTGAAGACCAGCCATACAATTTTCTGTCAGAGGCTGTAGCATCCATCACGAAGTTTAAATACGACATATCAAACAATATCGGTGGGTATTGTACCTAAACTCGTCAAAATACCGAATATAGGGAGGTACTGATATATGGGGCCTATACGAAGACGTGGACCTGCACAGACAATTTTCTGTCATAGACTGTAGCATCCCTTTCGAACTTCAAATATCAAATTTGAAACAATTCCGAATCATAATTTCGCTAAAATCATCAAAATACCGAATATAGGGAGGTACCGCTATATGGGGGCTATACGAAAACGTGGACATGCACAGACAATTTTCTGTCTTAGGCTGTAGTATCCATTTCGACCTTCAAATACCTAATTTGAAACAATTACGGTGAATAATGTCGCGAAATATCAAATTACCGAATATCGGGAGGTACATTTATATGGGGGCTATATGAAAACGTGGACCTACATGACCCATTTACGAATTTAACCTGTCTACTGAAAAACTAAACATGTGTGCAAAATTGTAGCCTTCTATCTCAATTCGTTTGAAAGATAGCCTGATTACAACAGACGGACAGACAGACAGACAGACATTGCTAAATCGACTTCGAATTTTTCGCTGATCAAGAACATATATACTTTGTTGGGTCTGACATGAGTATTTCGAGGAGTTACAAACGGAATGACAAAGTTAATATACCCTCCATAGTATGGTGGAGGGTATAACAAGTGGTCGAACTTTTAATACCCTCCACCTTAGGGTTAAGGAAAAATTAGAACACATTATGACCCACTAATACCAATTTTTGACATATTCGTGAGAAAATGTGGCAAAATTCATCAAAATACCGAATATCGGGAGGTACCGCTATATGGGACTATACGTAGACCTATACATGCAATGTTTCGCTAACGGAGCTAGAATCCATTAGGATCCACAAGTACCAATTTTTGGACAAATCCGCGAAAAAATGTGACAAAAATCATCAAAATACCGAATATCAGGAGGTACCGTTATATGGGGGCTATACCAAAGCGTGGACCCAAACCTACAATGTTTCGCCACACGAACAATGACCCATTATGACCTACAAACGCCAATTTTCAGACAAATCCGTGAATAAATGTGACAAAAACCATCAAAATAACGAATATCCGGAGGTACCGTTATATGGGGGCTATACCAAAACGTGGACCGATATATCTCATTTTCAATACCTAGACACAATACAAATTGTTCTCCTCAATTATGACGCTCTACCTCAAATAATGTGGGCTGTATCGTGATTTCAACAGACATACGGACAGACAACTGGACATCGTTAAATCGACATAGAATTTTATGCTGATTATGAATATGTATACTTTATGGGGTCTACGACGAATATTTAGGGATGTTACAAACGGAATTACAAAGTAATTACACCCTCCTTTCCAAGGTGGAGGGTATAAAAATAAAAAAACAAGGGCCCGCGAAGAACTCACTTCAAACATTACGATGCTAACTAATCAGATAAGTGGTAGAACTCAGTACCAAGGCGGTTTCGACATAATTGCCCTGACAGATGTAAAGTAAAACCCTTCAAATTTTAGAATAAGTTTAGATTTGTTCAAATTGGTCACCTTTGGCACGAATTATGGCCTTCAAACGGTTAATGAAATCGTCACACGCTGCCCGAATCTTGCTCTGCGGTATTTTGGCCCATTCACGGCGAAGCGCTTGCTTGAGGTGATCGATCGACACTTTGGTAATTTTAGTGCCAACCCTGCTTTCCAAAATACTCCAGACACAATAGTCCAACGGATAGATATCCGGTGATTTTGGTGGCCCTTGTGCGCTGGAAATGAAGCGAGGAAAAGTCCTGTTGGAATGTCCAAGGTCTACGGCCAAAATGTTTGCGTGCCCAAGGCTTTAATGCACTCTCCAGAATATTTTTGCGATAATATTTCGAATTTATTCTGATGCCACGGTTTGCCCCGATTAAAACGAGCGGAGAGCGACCATCGGCTGTTATGGCGGCCCAAACCACTACCATGGCCGGCGCTCGAGCTCTGGTGGCCAACCGAAGGTGCACAGTTTCAGCCGACTTCTTTGGCAAGTAAACTTTACCCCGAGTTCATTTTTCAATATTTGCCGAATGGAATATTGCGATATGTCAGCACACGAACCATTTTTCGGCCACTGCGACGCGCGTTTCGATCAGGTCGTTTTTTTTTACTTTTCGAACCATTTCTGCTGATGTTGCTGTTTTCTTCCGTCCACTTCCTTGACATCGCCCTACGCTACCGGTATCACGGCAACGAGCGAGGGTACGAGACACAAAAGCTTTATTCACATTTAAATTCTGGAAGGCTCTAACGATAGCCACTTGTGGTTTTCAGCCAAATATAAAGAAATCACACTATCACGCTAGAATTCCATCACGAATAAATTTTTTTCTGAAATATTCCCACCAAAATGCTTTTGTATGCTTGTAAACAATATAATGAGCTGTCACTGGAATAATATTAACACCTGTTGGACGAGTGGCTTAGAAAGACAGCAGTCTGAAGTTGTTTGCAGTTTTTTTCATCTCATCAAGTATGGGTTCCAGTTTCATACAACGCTGGATCCAGATATTGGTGTTTTGTCACATTTTCTCTGAGAAGCTGTCGAAACCCCAACCTTTCTTCTCTCGTGATTTCCAAAACTTATCATATCTACACCGATCTACATTGTCAGTTGATTAAATTTATGCCGGTGGTCACACCCGATGTTCTCCATTATTTCTGACCTAAACAACTAATAGTTGGCGGCGGGTCCAATGCTAAATGACAGCATCGACGACGAAAATTGAATACAACAAACGCACCTTCATGACATAAAAATGACTGAAGAAAATAAACAGAACCAAAAAGAAAACGCCCACGTGCCCGGGAATATTCGACGAGGACAAAGGAATATTTCTCTATGGAGAGCTATGATTTCAATTGTGGATACTATTTCACTGTTCTATGAGCTGGTTCAGAACAAAGGCGGAAAATCGCTTATTAGCAACAAAACAACACATAAAATAAGACAGCCAACGGAAAATGGAGACCAATTGTTGTCTGCTGCTCCGCAATGAAACTGAACGAAACGAAATGAATTCATGAAATCAATGCAACATTAAATGCCATGCTAGACCATGCTCCAACAGCAGCCGTCGGTCCGTCATCACCCATAAGCCATGGGGCACCGATCGAACCACATGACCACGAAATGTTCATTAAAACAAACAACGGTGACACCACCCAACATCAGCGTGACGCTTCGATCACTGCTCCGCCGCAATGTGACAATTGCAAATTGATGGTCATTCTTTGTTGATTTGGTTCACTTTGGAGTGTAAACATCCGTTTTTTTTTCGTTTCGTTCGTCGTTAGCTGAATGGGTTCACTGGCTTGCAAGCTGGCTGGCTGGCTGGCTGGGTGCTTGGATGGCAACGAGCAGCTTGCGTTGTCGTTTTAACTGTTTGTCAGCATTTTGACTGAATTTGTGATTTAAAACATTCACCGCACAGCGTGGTAAATTTTTTGGCCTGTGCCATATGTGCACAGTGGTGAGATCAGTCAAAATCGATATTTTAAAGGGAATATATAAATCAACTTTATGGCTACGGAGGGTATATATCATTTGCTAAGGCCAAAGTGTGTCTCATCATCTTTGGACGATTTATGTTTCAGAGTGCTTAGTCGACATATCGATCTCAATGTAAGATCAAAAATGGCCTATATCGATCCACTCCATCTGGCACCTCGCGCCCAAAGAGTCAATCTTTGTAAAGAAAACAAGTAAAAAGAGGCATTAAGTTCGGCCAATTGACAAGTTTCAGCTAATTAGGTTGGATACTGTGGCAAAAACCTTTAAAATACCAAAGAGGTGCTGTCAAATGGGAGCTATACCTTAACGTGGCACATATAGCCCATTTTTAATACTAATCAGCCTGCATATAAAATAAACTATTGTGCAAAGCTCTAGATTTTAAAATGTCGCTATATCGACTTAAAAGTTTATGCAGGTCAAAAAAAGATACACTTTTTGGGGTCTTCGACGAATATTTCCAGGTGTTGCAAGCAGAGTGACAAATTTAATATATACTCCATGGTATTGTAGAGGGTATGTACAGTTGACATATAGGAAGCAAAGGAAGTGTGAGATTTTGTTAACAAAACTTAGGCCTACATGGGGACTTAGTCCAATACGGAAAATGTACGAAATCGGTACCTCCCTCACAAACGGTGAACATTTTGAAAAACACTTTGCGACAAAATTCAATTTTTTTTTTCAATCCAGCGAATTATGAACTGGACTTAAAAAATGAAGACACTTTTATCGGTGTTTTGAAAGTTTGCATCGAAAAGAAACCTAGATATAGTGATACATTCCTTCCTCCCCTTCCACATCAAAGAAGCAGCTAAGTTTGGCCGAGCAGAACATTATTATACGCTTCACCATTTAGAAGGAACTTAAATATTTCAAGTTCAAAAAACGGGGTGGAATAAAAAAACTGCAACAAAGTCAAACGCCATAATTATTACATTTTTTTTGAAATTTTATTGAATGAAACAAAAAAGGTCGGAAATAGCATCAAATTTTACAATAAGTTTAGATTTTGCCGAATTGGTCACCCTTGACACCGTCACACGCTGCCCGAATGTTGATTTGCGATATTTTGACCGGCGAAGCGCTTGCTTGAGGTGATCGACACTTTTGTATTTTTTAGTGCCAACCTTGCTTTCCAAAATACTTCAGACACAAGAGACCAAAGGATTAGTATCCGGAGATTTTGGTAGTTATTGTGCTCTGGAAATGAAGCGAGGAACCTCATTTTGTAACCATTCTTGGGTGGCTGAGCGCGTGCTGAGTGCGATGGTGCTGGGTCCTGTTGGAATCTCCAAGGTCTGCGGCTAAAATATTTGCATGACCAAGGCTTTAATACACCCTCCAGAATATTTTGGCGATAATATTCGTCATTTATTCTGATGCCACGGTCGATTAATACGAGCGGAGAGCGACCATCGGCTGGTGTGGCGGCCCACACCATCACCATGGCCAGCGCTTGAGTTTTGGTGGCCACCCGAAGGTGCACATTTTCAGCTGACCTCTTTGGCATTTTGTTTGTTTACGAAACTGCTGGACAACGAATGTTTTCTCATCGGACAAAACCAAATTCGGCAGTTTACCACTTTCGACCAAGCAAAGCAATTCTTTAGCTCTTTTAAGCCTATTTTCTTTCTGTTGCCGTTCATGTACTTTTTATACCCTCCACCATTCTGTGGAGGGTATATTAACTTTGTCATTCCGTTTGTAACTCCTCGAAATATTCATAATAGACCCTACAAAGTATATATTCTGGATCTGCGTAAAATTCTAAGATTATCTAGCGATGCCCGTCTGTCTGTCTGTCCATCTGTCTATTTAATCATGCTAACGTTCGAACGAATTGAGATATAATTCTAAAATTTTGAATACATGCATAGTTTACCAGTAGGCAGGTTAAGTTCACAAATGGGTCATGTCGGTTCACGTTTTCGTATGGCCCCCATATAACGGTGCCTCCCGATATTCGGTTTATTCATGATTTAAGCGACATTATTAACCGGAATTATTTAAAATTTCGTATATGAAGTTCGTAATGGGTAGTACAGCCTATGACAAAAATGTTTCTATGCAGGTCCAAGTCTTCGTATAGCCCCCATATATTCTCCCGATATTCGGTATTTTGTCGATTTTAGCAAGATTATTCACCAGAATGGTTTCAAATTTGGTTTTTGAAGTTCGTTATGGGTACTACAGCTTATGACAAAAATTTGTATATCCAGGTCCACGTCTAAGTATAGCCCCCATATATCGGTACCTCCTGATAGTCGATATTTTGACGATTTCATCAACATTATTCACCGGAATCGTCTTAAATTTCATAGTGGAAGATTCTAATGGGTACTACAGCCTATGACAAAAATGTTTGTATGCATGTCCAATTCTTCGTATAGCCCCCATATAACGGTACCTCCCGGTAGTCGGTATTATGACGATTTCAGCAGTATTATTCACCAGAATTGTTTGAAATTTTGTTTGAAATGGATACTACAACCTTAGACGGAAAACTGTCTGTGCAGGTCCACGTCTTCGTGTAGTCTCCATATAAATGCTTTCATTTAAATGGTAGTCTTCGGAATTTTTTCTTCTTTTTATTTGTTGGAATTTTAATGGCTTTACCCCGAGCTCATTTTTCAATATTTGCCGAGTGGAATATTTCGATATGTTCAGCTCATGAGCCATTTTTCGGCCACTGCGACGCGGGTTCCGATCAATTCGCTTTTTTACTTTGCGAATCATTTCTGCTGTTGTTGCTGTTGCCGTTCACTTCCCTGACGTCGATCTTCGCTACCAGTATCACGGTAACGAGCGATGGTACGAGACACAAAAGATTTATTCACATTTAAATGCTGGAGCGCTCTAACAATAGCCACTTGTATTTTTCCAGCCAAATATAAAGAAATCACTCTATCGCGCTTGAATTCCATCTCGAATAACTTTTTTTCTGTAAAATTCTCACCAAAATGCTTTTGTACGCTTGTAAACAATATAATGAGCTGTCACTGGAATAATATTTACAGCTGTCGGACGAGTGGCTTAGAAATGGCAGAAGTCTGAAGTTGGTTGCAGTTTTTTCCTCCTGGTACCTCAACCCCTTCTGGTACGTCATTCACAATGGGTCATAATTTCCGATGCTTATGTCTGTCATAACATGCGAAATAAGTCGGCGATTCTTTCTCTTAACCAGAAATCTGATATGACTATACGATATCGTCCAAATCTGGCGCGTTGTAATATTTATATCAGTCTTAGGTTAGATACGAATACTGGAGATATACATCTCTCAGCAAAATCGACTGATACTATTTTACTTGCTTTAAGTACCTTTTAGGACACTTATTGTTAGAAATTCCCATAGAGACAGCCTTATCATACCCTATAGACCAAAATTGACCTACTCATCACTCTACTGTTTTATATAAATATATCTCCCGGCGACGTACACAGCGTATACTGAGGTAACAGATGTGTGTTAACTTAATTGGATGTATTCATACTCGACGGACGGACTTGTTGGACAACCATGTCGTATGCCCTTCTAACCACTGTGCACTGTACACAGTCAATTTTCGGCATTAATGCAATTCAATGGATACGGATTTGTTTTTTTTTGGTCATATCACCAGGGCGATGAATAACTGCGCCCTTCTTTTTGACGGACTTATGCAACAACAACACCAACATGTGTTTGTTCATGTCCATGTGTGTGTGTGTCAACGCCCTTTATTGGACGTTTGTTTTGACGATTTTTTTTCTCGGGGGCTATTCTTTTGCACGTGTGTTTAGCCAAACATTCGTCTGTCTGTATGTATGTATGATTGTTTGCCATATGATATAGTTTCAATTAAATACCTTAGTTCTTACTGCGTAGCTCTGTTGTTGTTGTTGCTGGATTTGTTGCTCTAAACCCCAATCGTGATTTTTGTTGCTGCTGTCTCTTTTGAAAGTCATTGACTCAACCGGGCGAGTTGACAATTAGCGCTTTGACAACTCTTACTTATGGGAATGTGACAGTGTAGCGCGGCCCATAGAATGCTGTTGTTGTTCTTTTTTCGCTCTTATTTTTTTGATTCCATTGTTGCCGGCGCTGTTGGGATTTTGGGTGATTCGGTCATGCCTTTTTTGGAAGGTTTTCGCTTTGAGAAAAACAAAAATTAAAAATTACAATGTTTTTCTTTAGAGGTTTGGTTTCATGTTCTGCTGTTGTTGTGATTGTTGTGAAGTTGTTGTTTCATAATAACTTTGACCGACCAAATGGCTGAATTGAATGAATGAATGACCATTATTTCGATTATTTTACTGTCTTGGTGGCTAGCTGTCTGTCTGTCTGTCTGATTTTGGTGACACACTTTTACTTCTCTCGAAGGCATTTGCATTCATTAAAGTCAGTCAATCAAATGCGCTCAATGCGGGGAAGTGTTGTCATGCGTCAGCGTTGGATACAAACATGATATTTGAATTTACATTCCGATTCCATCTATAGGGAGGAGACCTTTACGAGAGATCCTCTATACCGAGGAGATCTTTTGCACTATAAATGGTCTTCTATATAGAAGATTACTCTACTTCAAACCTACAAAAAGTATTCTTTGTTTTGAAGACCTTCAAATGGTCTTGAAATCTCCTTTAAAGGGTCTTCTCTCTATAAACTACCTTTAAAGGATCTTCTCTGTATAGAGGACCTTTTTAAGGCCTTCTCTGTGTAAAATACCTCTTAATTTTCGCGGAGATGGTAGAAGATATTTAAAAGGTATTCTCCGCATAGTAGACCTGTAAGAGGTTTTCTCCGTAATAGAAGTCCTGTAAAAGGTCTTCTCCGTAACAGGAGACCTGTAAAAGGTATTCTCCGTAATAGGAGACATGATGAATGGTCTTCTCCATATAGATGAAAGGCCTTCAAAAGGTCTTGAAATTTCCTTTAAAGGGACTTCTCTCTATAAACTACCTTTAAAGTATCTTCTCTGTATAGAGGTCTTCTCCGCGTAGAAGATATTTAAAAGGTATACTCCGCATAGAAGACCTGTAAGAGGCCTTCTCCGTAATAGCAGACCTGTAAAAGGTCTTCTCCGTAATAGAAGACCTGTAAATGGTATTTTCCGTAATAGGAGACCTGATGAAAGCTCTTCTCCGTCTAGATGAAAGGTCTTCTCCGTATAGAAGACCGGTGAAAAGTCTTTTCTGTATAGAAGGCAATTAAAGGATCTCTTCCGTGTAGAAGACCTTTAAGGGAGCCTCTCTGTACAGAAGTCCTTAAAATGTCTTCCCTGTGTAGAATACCATTAAAAGGTCTTCTCTGTATAGAAGACCTTTAAAATGCCTGTTCTGTATAGAAGACCTTTAAAATGCCTTCATTGTATAGAATACCTTTAAGGGATCTTCTCTGTACAGAAGACCTTTAACAGGTCTTCCCTGTATAGAATACCTGTAAAAGGGCTTCTCCGTACAGAAGTCGTGTAAGTGGTCTTTTCCGGTTAGGAAACCTGTAAATGGTCTTCTCCGATTGGAAGACCTGTAAATGGGCTTCTCCGACTAGAAGACCTGTAAATGGTCTTCTCTGGTTAGAAGGCCTGTAAATGGTCTTCTCCGGTTAAAAGAAGACCTGTAAAAGGTCTTCTCCTTTTAGAAGACCTGTAAATGGTTTTTTTCGATTAGAAAACCTGTAAATGGTCTTTTCCGATTAGAAGACCTGTAAAGGGTCTTCTCCGATTAGAAGACTTGTAAATGGTCTTCTCCGATTAGAAGACCTGTAAATGGTCTTCTCCGGTTAGGAGACCTCTAAATGGTCTTCTCCGGTTAGAAGACCTCTAAATGGTATTCTCCGGTTAGAGAACCTCTAAATGGTATTCTCCGGTTAGAGGACCTCTAAATGGTATTCTCCGGTTAGAAAACCTCTAAATGGTATTCTCCGGTTAGAAGACCTGTAAATGGTCTTCTCCAGTTAGAAAACCTATAAATGGTCTTCCTCGTTAGAAGACCTGTAAATTGTCTTCTCCGGTTAGAAGACTTGTAAATGGGTTTCTCTGGTTAGAAGACCTGTAAATGGTCATATCCGGTTAGAAGACCTGTAGAAAGTCTTCTCCGGTTAGAAGAACTGTGAATGGTCTTCTCCGATTAGAATACCTGTGGAAGGTCTTCTCCGGTTAGAAGACCTGTAAATGGTCTTCTCCTGTTAGAAGACCTGTAGAAGGTCTTCTCCGGTTAGAAGACTTCTAAATGGTCTCCTCTTGTTAGAAGACCTGTAAATGGTCTTCTCCGGTTAGAAGACCTGTGGAATGTCTTCTCCGGTTAGAAAGTCTGTAAATGGTCTCCTCCGGTTAGAAGACCTCTAAATGGTCTTCTCCGCTTAGAATACCCGTTAATGGTCTTCTCCGGTTAGAATACATCTACATGGTATTCTCCGGTTAGAAGACTTGTAAATGGTCTTCTCTGGTTAGAAGACCTGTAAATGGTCTTCTCCGGTTAGAATACCTGCAAAAGATCTTCTCCGGTTAGAAGACCTGTAAAAGATCTTCTCCGGTTAGAAGACCTGTAAATGGTCTCCTTTGGTTAGAAGACCTATAAAAGTTCTTCTCCGGTTAGAAGACCTGTAGAATGTCTTCTCCGGTTAGAAGACCTGTAAGTTGTCTTCTTCGGCTAGAAGAACTGTAAAAGGTCTTCTCCGGTTAGAAAACCTGTAAATGGTCTTCTCCAGTTACAAGAAGATCTGTCAAATGTCTTCTCTGTCAAGAAGACCTGTCAAAGGTCTTCTTCGTTGACAAGACCTGTCAGATGTCTTCTTCGTCGGGAAGACCTGTCAGATGTCTTCTTCGTCGGGAAGACCTGTCAAAGGTCTTCTTCGTCGGGAAGACCAGTCAAAGGTTTTCTCCGTATAGGAGACCTTCTCCGTCAATAATACCCGTCAGAGGTCTTCTCCGTCTAGTATACCTGCCAAAGGCCTTGTAGAAGTCCTGTCAAAGGTCCCCTCCGTGCAGAAGACCTGTCAAAAGTTCTTTTTCGTCGAGAAGACGTGTCAAAGGTGTTTTTCGCGGAGAATACGTGTCAAGGGTTTTCCGCGAAGAATACGTGTAAGGGTATTCGGCGTCTATAAAACCTGTCAAAGATCTTCTCCTAATAGAAGACCTTTAAAAGGTCTTCTTCATACAAAATACGGTCGAAAGTCTTCTCTGTTATAGTTCCTATGTGGTCAATGTCTTCTTTTGCACTGACGTTTTAATTCAATTTCTCCACAATTTTCCATTCGCATTCTTCCCCCATTACTGTTATAGGCGAGGGGGATACTTTTCGTAATATGTATGACACGACTATTTTCTTTTTTTTTGCTTTTTTTATTTGTTGTAATTTTTATTTCCATTACAATGGTAAAACTGCTTATTTTTGAAAAAAATGCTGTGTTTCCCCTCCATTGGCGTCTTAATTTTGTTTCTGCCACGCTGTTCGTTGCATTGCTTTGTGGCTTTGGCTTAATTATATTTCTTGTTTTTTAATTAAATTATTGAGACATTTATCGGTCATTTGGTAAGGCAAATTTGCCAAGCCTTTTCCACCCCAAAGTTGAGAGCAATATTTAAAAAGTCTAGAACACATCGCTGCCAATTGACGGATAATGACACCGTCTCTAGCTGGCTGGCTGCCTGTGTGCCTCTCTGCCATATCATATCATGTTCACATGTTATTGTGTCTACAAGCTGCTCTATGGGAAGCGATATAGTTGTTGTCGTTGGTGTTGTTCACTTGTTACATATTGATCGCTTAATTTAAACTTATTAAGTTTTAGTTGCACTGCCCCATTCGTTTTGAGGTTTGTTGGTGTTGTTGTTCTCCTCGTATTTCCTTTTCTTCGTTTGCATAACAACCGTCGTTGGTAGGTAGGTATGTCGGAATATTTTCAATTTTGCAAAATTTTCCGTTTTCTTTTTTCGTAGAGTTTCGGATGGTGTAAATTACAAGGAACGAGGACCGGAATAATATTTTTCGAAAATCTTTTGTCATAAAGACCTTTTTAAAGAAACTTCTAAGTTTGGAGCAATAATTTACAAGGTATGCCATTGAAACCCTCTGGCATTCGACACGTTGTTATAAATTGGTTGGATTTTTGCGATAGGATGGGGTTTTATGGACTTGTCTTCTAAAAGGTATTAAACTTTTAGAGCTAGATTCTTCCAACTTACCACTTGGATCACTGCTGGATATGAGAAAGCACAAAATGTGGAACTAAGGAACTACTAGTAAAATACTTGTGTTTTAGGGCTAAAATTGAGAAATTAACACGTAAGTCAGCGGAGGTGTTAGGCATCAGATGAGTTTATGTTTTTGGAAATATGTATTTAAAAAAGTACTAAAAAGTACTACATATTCTACTTCTACGGCTGGAATTTTTTCTCGAACTGGAATTTGCACGAAAATTACTAACATGTACTATATGTTGGATACCTTGTACTGGACAAACCGAATCAGCTAGAATTCTGAAATTTGGAATGAGATTCACTGATGGAGCGCGGAATAGATATATGAAAGGATTTCTGGAAATTCGAATTTAAATATTACGACAAATTCTAAAATGTTAAAATTGGAATTTTGAAATTTTTGAGAATTGAAGTTAGTTTTGGAAATGTGTACCAAAATTACGAAATAATACCAAATTCCGTGCAATTGTGTTTTGGTTGAACGGATTAATATGGAAATTTAAAATTTGGGTATTGGTACTAAATTTGGTATTGCGTCAGCGGATATTGCTTGAGATCTGAAATTTAGCATTAGGGTAACTGTTAGTGTGCAGGGTTGACATTTGGATTTGGCTTTGGAAATACGTCCTAAAAAGTACTAAATGGTACTAAATTGTGATATTTGGGTAAGGACTGAGTTGGAAGTGCGGAATTTGGCATAGGATCACCGTTGGTGCGGATTGATTGATACATTGCGCGGGATTTGGAAATACGTACTAAAAAGTACCATATACAGGGTGAGATAAAAACTCTGCAACAAAGTCAAGAGCGATAACTTTTACATTTTTTTTAAATTTTATTGAATTAAAGCAAAAAATGTCGGAAATAGCATCAAATTTTAGAATTAGTTTAGATTTGTTCGAATTGGTCACCTTTGGCACAAATTGTGGCCTTAAAACGGCCAATGAAACCGTCACACGCGTCAAGCGCTTGCTTGAGGTGATCGACACTTTGGTATTTTTTAGTGCCAACCTTGCATTCCAAAATACTCCAGATTGGTATCCGGAGATTTTGGTGGCCATTGTGTGCTGAAAATGAAGCGAGGAACCTCATTTTGTAACCATTCTTGTACGAAAAGTACTAAATAGTACTAATTGCTATTGGGTGATGGAATAGAGCTGTGGTTGAGAGAAAGATCTTATTTTGAAATGCGTTCCTTTGCCAAACTTAATTGTACTAAATGGTACTTGATTTGGGAATGCAGGAACTTACAGAGCTGAAATCCTGAAATTTGATATTGAGGTCTCTATTGGTATCTAGTGGTGGTTTTGTTATTATAAATTTACTCAGTGGTACTAATTTTGTATTCCTGTTGGTGTCTAAAATGAAGAAATGAATCTATATCCCTCCATCCTAGACACCAACAGTGATCCAAAATAAGTACCATTTTGTACTTTTCGCACAATTATAGTACACGCCTACATATCTCAAAAACCTCAACATCTAAGTTTGAGCATTTCAACCCTATTACTTCACCAGATGGAAAATTTATTACCATTTAGTGCCTTTCGTACAAATAAAACACGAATTTCCAAACCACCAGCCCAAAAACATCAGCAATCTGAATATTAAATTTCAGATTTCGATCTCTATCCTTCAAGCAAGACCAAATTTAGTACCAATTAGTACTTTTCGTACAACTATACCAAAACCAACTTCATATGTCAAAGTTACACATAACCAGCGACCCAAACGCATAATTTCAAAAACAAAGCCTATCCGTTCGCCCTAACTATTTCAAATTTAGTACCTTTAGTACAGTTCGTACATCTAGTGCACATATCCAAAACCAACATTATATTTCGAACTTATTATCTAACTTTGGTTCTCATACCAAATTCATTCATATAACAGCAAATGGAACCATTTTAGAAGTTTTGTACCATTTTAGAATTTTTCGTGACCTTAAGGTCAGAACTTCTAAAAAACCTTTACTGCATCTATCCGGCACTCCATCGGTAACTTCCATACCTAATTTCAGAATTATTGCTCATTCCGTATATCCGTTTACCAAGTATTAATTTTTTAGTAAGTTTTAATTCTTTGCGTACTTTTTTAGTACGAATTCCCAAAAATACAGCCCTTTCACCCACCTATGCACCAAGACTGAGCATCTTCCAGAATTTCAAGATTCAATGGGCGTTGAGTCTCAGTCAGTCACTAGTTTTTACATATAGATGGCTATTATACCCCTCTGAAGGTCTTCCTTCTATTATCACCTTGGAAGATTATCCTATATTCCTTTCCCTCCTTATTCCTGCTCCACTGTTTCTAACTCTTCATACGATCCTCGTTAAAACTTACATTGCCATTACATACATATTTTTGCTCATAGTTACTTGTTGCCATATAATACATGTGTATGTGAGTGTGTGTGTCTTTGGCGTTTAGTTTGTTCACTGTTTGTCGCCTTTATGTCGCCCAATTGAGTTGTGATTGTCTCATTCGATGCCATTAGGTTTTTTTGTTTTCGTTAGTCTGTTTCTCTTTTTTCTTCATCGCTTACTCAAGCATGTTGCTAGTAGCTAGCTGCTCTTCTATGCGATAGTCTGCTGTGCATACGAATGGCTTGACAATTAAGTTCAAACACCTGCAATGCACTTGCCGGGCTGGCTGGCTGGTTGACTAGTACTTGCCACTTGCTATCGCCGTTGCTGGCGACTTCTTGCCTAAAACAGTTCAACTTAATTCATATTTTTATGTTGAAAATGTTTGTTGTTGGTTTTTTTTTAATTTTTTTGTTGTTGCCTTGTGTGATTTTCGTGCAACTGAATTTTTTTCTCCCTCAATGTGTGGACAAAAATTGTCTCGAGGAGATCGTTTTTTATTTTGCCTTTTGTCTGCAGATGCAGATACCGATTGCGTGATTAGATGTGGGTACTGCGTGACGTATGAGTGATTGTGAATCAGATCACCAAAATGGATGCTTTGCAACAGCAACAACCACAGATGACTGTGCTCACCGCTTGCTTGCCAGCTGATGTCTGGTCTAGCTGGCGGCTGCAGACAGCTATTAACACAGTTTGATGAAAATGTATTTATTAGCTACCCCCTCCGAATGAATGAATGACAGACAGATATGCAAATTATAATAGTTTTCTGTGGACAGTTTGTCTTGTGATGTTGTTGTTATTGTTGCTGCTGCTGCTGGTTTAAATGGAATATGACTAATGGCTTTGTTTTCGTTTCTTTTGAGAATGCTTAATGAACACATTTTTTTGAAAATAATTTGACAGCAAAGGGTGATATTATGTAAATGAAAAGGATCACGATGATATTGAGAATGATGTGTGATGAGTTTATCAACAACTTTATAAAAGGTGTTGGTAGGGTAGTAAGTTTTTATACCCAACAACGCTATGTGTCGGGGGTATTATAAGTTCGATTGGGCCAAAAATTATGTAACACCTCGAAACCGACATAGGAAACAATATATGGACCTTCCAATCTCGCCGAGCTGAGTCGATGTAGCAGTGTATGTCCGCTACTAGTCGATCCTCACGAAACTGAAAATGAGGGTGGGATTTGGGTCTGAACAGAAGCCTATAGTTTTTGGAGATGGTTGCAAAATATTTAGGTTTGAAATGGACCAAAACCAAAACGTTTCCTGATTTTGCTGTTGCTCTAGAGGCCACAATTATAGAAAGGAAATAAACCATAACTTTTATGCCAAAAAATACGAAAATTTCCATTAATTCCGGCAAAAAGTCACTTTTGATCATTACAGTTATGCTGATAGTCAATATATGGGATATATAGCAAAATACAGGGTGCGAAGAAAAAAAAATTGCAACCAACTTCAAACTGCTGTCATATTTAAGCCACTCGTCCGATAGCTGTTAAAATTATTCCAGTGACCGCTCATTATATTGTTTACAAGCGTACAAAAGCATTTTGGTGAGAATTTTCCAGAAAAAATTATTCGTGATGGTTGCTCTCCGCTCGTATTAATCGACCGTGGCAACAGAACAAATGCCGAATATTATCGCGAAAATGTTCTGGAATGTCCGCAGACCTTGGACATTCCAAGAGGACTCAGCATAATCGCACAAAATGGTTACAAAATTAGGTTCCTCGCTTCATTTCCAGCGCACTGAATGACCACCAAAATCTCCGGATACCAATCCGTTGGACTATTGTGTCTGGAGTATTTTGGAAACCAAATTTGGCACTAAAAATACCAAAGTGTCCATCACCTCAGGCAAGCGCTTCGCCGGGAATGGGCCAAAATACCGCAGAGCAGCATTCGGGCAGCGTGTGACGGTTTCATTGGCCGTTTGAAGGCCATAATTCGTGCCAAAGGTGACCAATTCGAATAAATCTAAGGTTATTCTAAAACTTGATGATATTTCCCATATTTTTGCTTTTACTCATTAATATTAAAAAATTTAAAAATTATGGCGTTTGACTTTGTTGCAGTTTTTTATCGCACCCTGTATACACCAAGATTTGTCCTTCCCCTAGACTTTGACCCGCGATTTGTAGCACGGAAAAATTAGTATTTAAAGCGAAAATCTCAATATCAGATAATGAGTTTATTACCCATCAAAGATTCTGTAGTTCCGAGAAAAGGGTCACATGGCGTATTTGTAATATTAAATATGTGAAAATTGTGAAATCACTCATACGTTTAGGAATTGGTGTACTGAACTGAGAACTACATGGACATACTTTAGTTAGGCTAGAATTTCCACAAAAGTATCTGGTACATCTGCACCACAAAAGCCACCCTCATTCCAAATTTCAGAATACTAGTTTTATCCGCTGTCCCAATACAATGTATTAAACTCTTACTACTTTCTTTAAGACACGTTAAATTCGAACATCCAAAACCCAGCCTTATCTCATCCCTACACATCAACATTGAAAGTTATGCGAAATATCAAGATATTAGATCAGCCATTGCGTCTTGACCCTTCATCATAAAATAGAGCGTATACTTAATTTGTAACTCAATTTGGAACAACTGGAAATATTCGACGAATACCATACATTTGACACGTTCTTTATTTCCATAAAATTCTAAATCGATTTACCTATTCAGTTTTTCTGTTGAAACCAAGATAGAGCCCACATTTGTTTGTTTAGATTTCCGAAATTGTGCACAATAGTTGGTATTGTGTCAAAGATGAATAGTTCTTACAATGGACTTTATAGGTCCAAGCTTAGACATAACTACAATAAGAGTTTTACAATCGGTTTGACAACGGTTGAATTTGTCTTTAGCAAAAAAGCTTCTATATAAGTCCAGAATTCCCTGTAGGAACCGCATCAAATTTTTCTGCCCAAAACCATTTCAAATTTTAAGGATTTCAGCTCTGTAATTTCTCTCATTAGCTAATTATGTACCCTTAGTACAATTATAGTACGCCTACCCAAAATTAGCTCCTTTCAACAATAATGACAATCATATAAAATTTCAGAATTTAATCCCTATCCCTTCACCCAATATCCAATTTAGTACTCTTGAATACAATCCCGATTCTAAATTTTAGGATTCCACCCCTATTGGTTCGGCCAAATACAAATTGTACTACCTACATATCCATATCCAACACTCCGACAGTAGCCTTATCTCCAATTTTCATGATACCAGCTCTATGGTATCACCGACATCAAAATCGTAACAAATTTAGTGCAATTCAGGACACATAAGTATAAATTTCCATTACAACCTGCATCATACCTTTAAACAGGAATCTTAGCTCCAAATTTCAGGATTTCAGCTCTATTAGTTCTTCAAAAATTTAAGTTATACCAAGTTTATTATCATTTAGTACACATAAGTGCGAATATCCAAATCTTCCTACCTGAGGTATGTAAGATTGCAACAGTAATCTTATTTCTAAATTTCAGGATTCCAACTCTATTGGTTCTCCCAACATTTAAATTGCACCAAATTTAGCACACATAAGTACGAATTTGCAAAACTACGTATATTCCTCAGTCCTGGAATGCAACAGTAATCTTATTTCTAAATTTCAGAATTCCAGACAGATCACCCAAATCGAAATTGTACTAAATTTAGTAAAATTTTGTACTTTTTGTGCACATAAGTACGAATTTCGAATACTTTCTCCACATCCCAATCCTCAAATTTTAGGATTCCAACCCTATTCGTTCCTTCAAATTCAAATTGTACTAAATTTAGTACCGTTTAGAACTTTTCGTAGACATGAGTAGACACTTCCAAAACTACCTCCTTACATCGACTCTACTTTCTCAATCTTGATTCTGATTCTGATTCCAAATTTTGAGCCCTTAGCGTTCACATGATACGAAATGGTACCAAATGTAGTACATTTTAGTACGTTTCGTATACTTATAGTGCGAATTTCCATAAACCCTTTTGGTACATCCATCAAACATTTCATCAGAGCTCCGCGTTCCAAATTTAAGCGTCCTAGCTCAGACTACTTTTTAATGCTTTTCGTACTGTTCTAGTACGAATTTCCAAAAACCCGGCCTTATTTGACCCTTTGGACAAAGAGTGACTTTCAACCAATATTTCAAGATTCTAGCACCAGCCGTTTCGTCAGGGCTTTGGTGAGTCGTTAAGTCAGTCAGTCGTTTAGTCAATTTCATATTTCGATCCAATTTCATATGTAGACCTCCTCAAAGAGAATACAAAAATATTTCTCATCAATTTTTAAAGAAATCGGTGCAAATACCACTATAGCTTCTGGAAGGTGTAATGAATCCAATGAATTTTATAATATCATTAGTAATAATTGTACTCTCCCCTCATAGATCTGCCGTAAGTTATCAAAATATTTCCCCGACATCCCATTGTGCAACCCCACCACGGCCAATAACTCATAAATGGCAATGCTTTATTTAATAGTTTTTTTTCAATATTTTTATTTGATTTTCAAAAGTGGCTAAACCAGCAGCGTCATCGGAAATGTCAAAATAAAATGACATGATCTTAGCAAATATTTTGAAAATTTAATGATCATCACCTCCAATTTTTGTGGCGGTGACACCCAAAAATTGTTCGAAAAAAAAACGAGGGAAACCGGTGACGACGTAAAAGGCGCGAACGCAATGTAGCCGCCTGCCAACACCAGAGCAAGTGACGCCTATTATTGAAAACCAAGAAAAAAACGCCGAGACATTTGGCCCGAATGGCCAGTCTGTCATTTAGGCAAGCAAGTGTTGAAAGTTTATGTGTGTGTTTTTGTTATTGTTGTTTGTTTATTAAATGCACATTATTTTATTGCATTATGGGGAGATTTGCAATGCAACAACAATTCAATGAATATTCAGTTTCCATTGCTTCTCTCCAGTGGAGGTACGGTATGGTACGGTCGTTGGGATGCTAGCGGTACGAATTTATGTCTGTCTGTCCGTCTCTGTGAACACGTTCCGTTAACACGCTTTTGGCTACAAGAACATGGCCTGCATATAACGGCTAGGCTGCCATCCATCTATCACCTTCCATTCCAAGAGGACAGGAGATTTTTCCTTCTTTTTTTTTGGCGGAGAATTTAATATGTAAATTTGTTAGCAATAAATATTTAAATATTACGATTTTAATAGTTGCTGCCGCTGCCGGTGCTGCCATGATCTTTTAGTATATTTTTATTTATATTTTCTTTATCGTATTGGCTTTTGGGTATTCGAATGTTACGGCTGCTGCGGTTTTTGGCTATGGATAATTTGGAATTTATTACAAGACTATCTTGCCTAGCTGGCCTAGCTTGACTGGCTGGCTGGCTGGCTTTTGGTTGGCAGTGTGACTGCCTGCTGCAGTAGTCCATGTCCAAGTGGTAACAGCAGCAGCCGGTGCAAAAGAAAATAATTCCACTGATTTAGAAGAAATACAACACAGTGGTTTGACGGCCCGAACATTAAATACCCTCCACCTTCGGTTAAAGGAAACTTTAGAACCCCTTATGAACCACAAATACCAATTAATAGACAAATCCGGAGGGAGGAGAGAAATGTGGCAAAAATCATCAAAATACCGAATATCAGGAGGTGCCGCTCTATGGGGCTATACAAAAACGTGGACCTATACAGGGTGAGATAAAAAAAAGTGCAAAAAAAAGTCAAAAGCCATCCTTTTTACATTTTTCTTTTAATTTTATTGAATGAAAGCAAAAAATGTCGGATATAGCTTAAAATTTTAGAATAAATTTAGATTTGTTCGAATTGGTCACCTTTGGCACGAATTATGGCCTTCAAACGCTCACATGCTGCCCGAATGCTACTCTGCGGTATTTTGGCCTATTCCTGGCGAAACGCTTGCTTGAGGTGATCGGCAATTTGCTATTTTTTAGTGCCAACCTTACTTTCCAAAATACTCCAGGCACAATAGTCCAACGGATTGGTATCCGGTGATTTTGGTGGCCATTGTGCCCTGAAAATGAAGCGAGGAACCGAACCTCATTTTCTAACCACTCCTGGATGGCGCGTGCTGAGTGCAATGGTGCTGAGTCCTGTGGGAATGTCCGAAGGTCTGCGGCCAAAATTTTTGAGTGCCCAAGGCTTTAAAACATCCTCCAGAATATTTTCGCTATAATATTCGGCATTTATTCTGATGCCACGGTCGATTAATACGAGCGGAGAGCGGCCATCGGCTGTTATGGCGGCCCACACCATCATCATGGCCGGCGCTTCAGTTCTGGTGGCCAATTGTAGGTGCACATTTTCGACTGACCTCTTTGGCAAGTAAACACGATCATTTAGTTTGTTTACAAACTGCTGGACAACGAATGTTTTCTCACGGAGAAACCCAAATTCGGCAGTTCAGCACGTTCGTCCAAGCGAAGCAGCTCTTTACCCCTTTTGAGTCTATTTTCCTTCTGTTGCGGTGTAAGTTCTTGCACTTTTTGGAATTTCAATGGCTTCACCCCGACCACATTTTGCAATATTTGCCGAATGGAATATTGCGATATATTCAGCTCACGAGCCATTTTCAGCCACTGCGACGCGGGTTTCGATCAAGTCGCTTCTTTACTTTTCGAACCATTTCTGCTGATGTTGCTGTTTTCTTCCGTCCACTTCCATGACGTCGGACTTCGCTACGCTACGTATCACGATAACGACCAATGGTTCGAGACATAGAGGATTTATTCATATTTAAATGCTGGAGTGCTCTAACGATAGCCAATTGTGGTTTTCCATCCAAATATATAGAAATCACACTATCACACTTGAATTCCATCACGAATAACTTTTTTTCTGGGAAATTCTCACCAAAATGCTTTTGTACGCCTGTAAACAATATAATGAGCTGTCACTGGAATAATTTTAACAGCTGTCGGACAAGTGACTTAGAAATGACAGCAGTCTGAAGTTGGTTGCAGTTTTTTCATCTCACTCTGTATATTCTTAAAAATCCACATTTTTTCAAATCCTTGAAAAATATTTTTATAAAACTCTCTTTGAAAATCCTTGAAATAATATTCCTAAAAACGCGTTTGTAGTTCTGAAAGCTCTTAAAAATCAAGGAGTTGAAAGACCTTGAAAATGTATTTTTTTAAAAAATTCGACGGATATTGCTTTGATAAATTTTAATAAAGGATGCATACTATATAGTAATTATAATTATTGCTTAGATAGTCCTTGAACAAAAGTATTCTTAAACTATCCACAATTTTGCGTTTAATTGTCCTTGCAAAAAGGCCTTAAATATTCCCTATTATTGCCCTGATAGTCTTCTGAAAATTTTTCTAAAAAAATTATTTTCATTTACATTTTTGGAGTGTCCTTCCTAGAAACTGAGGGACATAGGTTCTTTTGGACACCGGCAAACAAAATTAAAACACCACTGTCTCTTCCCCATTGGACAGACGAAATTGCATTGATTTTGATGCATGTTCTGACTCGGCAGTGGCTACACACTGCAATGCCATTGGTAGCCAAAATCGATGACTCGTTGCCTTGCTGGCTGCCTTATTCCGGCTTCGGCATCGACTGTGACTCTGACGGGCTGCCTGGCTGGGAGGCAAAATGCATTTGCAGTCAAACATTTGACTCGTGCTGTGTAATAAATATTTTTATTTGTAGAATATCTTTGTTTTGTTGTTGTTTTGTAATTTTGTGCTTTGTTCTCCGGACGTTTTTTTCGATGTTTTTATTTTTTTCTGAATTTAGTTAGAATTTTATTAGTTTTTGCAAATAAAGATTTTTATATTTTTTTCGCTTCTCTAACATCGATGCATAATTTTAATACCTTTCAACGGAGAGCAATAGCAAAAAAAAAAAACAGAATGGTTAGTTGGCAAACAACCAACCAAGACGAAAAAAACACAAACAAAACGAAGGCGTTCTTTGGCAGCGGAAACAAAAGGTGGCGCTAAATAAACAACCAGCCATTGGAATTGCTGTCGTCCAAAGTCTTGGGGGTGTTGGTTTTATTCAATGCAATTCTTAGATTTTTTGTAAAGTTTTTTTTTTTGTAAGGAAAAAATGGACAATCTTAAAAACCGCCAATAGGCGTTAACAATCATGCAGTTTTCAATCAATTGTACAATATTTCTAAATATTGATTTTATGTCGATGATTGAATTTCTTTATAGAAAATTTGAAATTGACATGGGAAGTTTACATAGTGTTTGTTATAATATCTTTAGAAAACTTAGGGAAATCTTAGTTCAGATTTAGACATAACTCCCATATACATGATACGTCCGATCTCAGCTATAAACTGAGAATGAGGATAAGCTTTGCATAATCTTTTAAAAAAGAACGAAGAAACTTGTAGAGGTACTTCTCATCGATATTCCAAAAAGCAAACAAAACCAGTAAAGAAAGTCTTAAAGTCGGGCCGACTTTGTGATACCCTACACCACTTTCCTAATTTAGTAGAGCTCCATATAACAATTAAAAGTTTTTATGGGCGAATTCAAACATACACCCTATGATTATAATTATAATTTAAAGATCAAAGGACTAAATATGCCAAAGCATTTGTGTCTTTTAAATTCGGACATGTGTTGCCCATTTGGTGCACAAATAATTTAAAATCGGATAAAAATATATATGGGAGCTATATCCAAACCTGAACCGATCTCGATATAATTTGGCAAAGACATTTCTGAGCTGTATTTGATATATTTCCCCGAATATCGTTGTTACGGAGTGCATATTACGGTTGTGGGTAACAAATATAATAAATCGGATGAACAATATATATGGAAGCTATAGCTATATCTGAACCGATCTTCACCAAACATACTAGCTTCTAGACTTAATTCGGTCTTAAGTGCTAAATTCCATCCCATTTAGACAAATATTAGACGTTTGGTGCACAATAAAAGGTAAATCGGACGAAGTTATATATGGGAGCTATATCCAAACCTGAACCGATCTCGATAAAATTTGGCAAAGATATTTCTGAGCTGTATTTGATATATTTCCCCAAATATTTTTGTTGCAGAGTGCATATTACAGCTGCGGAGGACAAAAATAACAAATCGGATGAACAATATATATGGGAGCTATAGTTATATCTGAACCGATTTCGATCCAATTTGGCATACTTAGTTTTAGGCCTAATTTGGGTGCATATGCAAAATTCCATACTATTCGGGCTTATATTACACGTTTGGTGCACAATAAAAAGCGAATCGGACGAAGATATATATATGGGAGCTATATTTAAATTTTGACCGATTATCTCCAATTTCAATAGGGTTCGTCCTTGGACCGAACAAATGATTTGTGCGAATTTTCATCTGGATCGGGCAATAAATGCGACCTGTACTTTGTTTACAAAAATACATGGACAAACGGACGGACGGACAATCATAAATCGCCTTAGAATTCTATGCAGATCATCAGAAGGAACTATGGGTCTATCTCGTTTCCTTTTGCCTGTTACAAACAAATGCACAAAGACATAATACCCTGACGACCTTGTGGTGTAGGGTATAAAAAGTTAAAAAGTATCAGTCGGTTTTGCCGACAGATGCATACCCTTAGCCAATATTTGATTAGTTAAATTTATTTTGACTTCTATTACGATTATTCAAATTACTTACTTAATGTACTCCATTTCGAAGGAATGGGCCAATATTGTCCATTTCGTATCGGACCAAAATAAATATGATATAAATATTGCGACGTGCCAGGTTGGGAATATATCGACTACTGGGGAGATACCAGAAGAAATATCCAATCTGTTCCATCTTTATGAGCTTCATGTATATTTAAAATTTCGACCCTTTGTGGGGGAGGTACCAGAAGGAGTGGACCGATATATTCCATATTCACACCAGAACTTGGGTTAATAAAAATATTGTGATGTGTGTAATTTGAAGAGAATCAGCCTCTTATATTACATTTTATAAGAGCTAAAATTATTCAAAATGTTGACCCTTTGTGGGGGAGGTACTTGATGGAGAAGACCGATATTGTCCATTTTCGCACCTGACCTAGCACTAGCACAAATATTAATACTTGTAAAAATGGAGCAAAATCGTATTATCGTCTCTCTTTCTGTGCAGATTTTTTTTTTTTTTTTTTTTTGAAAATTTTGACCTTTTGTTGAGGAGGTAACAGAAGGAGTGGACCGATATATTTCATTTTAATGCCAGACCTTTGGTAAATAAAAATATAGGGATGTGTGAAATTTGGATAGAATCAGGCTTTTAAATCACATTTTATAAGAGTTGTAATTATTCGAAATTTTGAACCTTTGTGGGGAAGGTACTGGATGGATGTGGACCGATATTGTCAACTTTCGCACCTGACCTAGCATTGATGAAAATATTAGAATTTGCAAAGTTGGAGCAAAATCAGATTATCGTTTCTCTTTCTGTACATTAAAATATTTTTGTTGAAAAATTGTACATTTTGTTGGGGGAGGAATCAGAAGGAATGGACCTTTACCGCCCATCTCCGAACTCGCTATAAGTTTGACAATAATATTACGATGTAATAAGTTTGGATCAAATCGGATACTTCCTTCGAGAATTATCGTGCGCACCAGCCAGACAGACAGACGGACGGACTGTAAATGTCCTGAAACGGATTTGGTCCAAAGAGACCTAGGGTCTAAAACCGTTATTTCGACTAGGCACATTTTGACCGTATCAAATGATGTATACCATCTGTAGCCATATTGCTGAGGGTATAAAAAAAAGAAATAAATAAAATTAAGCTCGGCCGGACCGAACTTTTAATACCCTCCACCTTAGAGTAATGGAAACATTAGAACCAATTATGACCCACAAATACCAATTTTTAGACAAATCCGTGGGAAAATGTGACAAAAATCATCAAAATACCGAATATCGGAAGGTACCGTTACATGGGGGCTATACCAAAACGTGGACCTATACATGCAATGTTTCGCCACCGGAAATGGGGGTCTACGATGAATATTTAGACATGTTACAAACGGAATGACAAAGTTAATATACCCTCCTTTCCAAGGTGGAGGGTATAAAAATATTGGCGAAATATATACAATATGTTAATACAAAGGAAATGAAAGTTAGCTAGAATGCTTATACGACTATAGCCTTTGCTTACTAGTTTTAATTCAAAATTCCCGAACTGACACCCCTTTTTTACTTGTCAACACCTCAAACATCTCATTTCCATTTCGTATTTATCAAAAATGCACCATTTAAAATTTCAGAATTTAATTTCAGCTTAAAATCCAACAAAACACGTCTTCATAGTTTTTAGTGAAAGAAAATCTCACGTTTACTACTTATCCACTTATGTGCTTTTGTCACGGCGTCAACTAAAATTTCACAAATGTTAATTTGCCATTTACGAACGTAGGTAGGTGGGTAGGCAGTTAAGGGCAATCAAATGTTTACGAATCAAAAACAATTACATTTAAACTGCAAACGCAACTAACGACTCAAAATTGTTTGCATTCAGGAGGAAGGTTCAAAAGGTCCTATAAACAATAATAAAAAAATATTAATATTGGTTATGAACAATAAAATCTCAGGAATTGTTGTCATAACCCTGGGCCTGCCTGCCTCCAGGTGATACAGACAGACGTCAAAATAATTCACACCTTTGGCAAATGCATATTGCAATTGGTTTGCTATCTACATACATACAAATTAGGGTATTTAGTTGTGATTCACAATTCCTTCCAGACTGTATCGGCAAAGAGTGGAAACATTGAGATAATCGGAATCCTATATTTTTTTCCTTTTCCAGTCTTTTCCTTAAACGCTTTGTTATTATTATTGTACCATTTCAAATGTCAGGATAATTACAAATTCAAAATTATTCAATCTCGAAATGAAACCACTCTCTCAAGCCTCTGTCCCACAGCGAGATATTTATCCATACCCACCACACACACACGCGGCCTACTCAACATGTCTCAAATTTTATGACAATTTTTAAAAGGCTTTTTTGTTGCGTATATCACACAGTTTTACGATTTTGTTTTGGCGATTATGATTTTTTTCTCTCTCCGCATCAGCTGGCATTTGGAAAACTAGATACTATTTTATTAGACAGACACACAGTCGGACAGCCAAGCACATTGTCATGCGATTTTCACCGAAAATATTAAATGGGCAATTTTATATCTTTCGGGCAGCAAACGTTTGGAACTCTGTTGAACATTTTTATTATTGTCTAATTATGAACATAATGTGAGACATTCAATTGTTTATATGACACATAAAATCGAGGAATTTTGAAGTATTTTCAATTATTAATATGGCATAATTTGCAATGGGTGGAGGGGAAAGTTGAGGTCATTTAAGTTTGGATAAATGTGTGAAAGCAGATGATGTTCTGAAAGCAGATGAAGTCGGCTGAAATAATGAAGGTCTTTCTACATCGATCTGCCTATTTATACCCTCAGCTATATGGCTACAGAGGGTATGTGTAGTATTTAATACGGTCAAAACGTGCATCATCGAAATAACGGTTTTAGACCTTAAGTCTCCGTTTCAAGGCATTCGGTTTCGTTTTAGGGGTGTCCATTCGCCTTTCTTGTTTGATGCACACGATAACTCTAGAAGGGAGTATCCGCTTGGATCCAAACTTGGTACATCGTAAAATTATTGTCAAACTTAAATCGAGTTCGGATATGGTGAATATCGGTCCATTCCTTCTAGCACCTCCCCCACAAAAGTTCAAAGTTTAATATAAAATAATGTACCTAATACAACAGGAAGGATCATCCAATTTTTCATGTTCAAACTTTGCAAATCCCAATATTCGAATAAGTACTACTCCATCAAGTACATCCCCCACAAAGAGTCAAAATTTTGAAAAAAATTCTAAACGACCGATTTTCATCACGTTTCGCGAATCTAAATATTTTTACCAACCCAATATCTGGTATGAAGATGAAACATATCGGTCCAGTCCTTCATGTACTTCCCACAAAGCGGGTCAAATTTTCGAATTTCTTTCATGAAATGCGGAATAAGCACCCGATTGTCTTCAAATTTTGCACATCTCAATTTTTCTTCCCATAAAGGATCTGTTATGAAGAATTGATAGAGCGGCCCATTTCTTCTTGTAGCTCCACCATTAAGGGGCCAAAATTATAAATAGCCAAATTTCTCATATATTTCGAAAAAAAAAACTATAATAAAATAACCTTTTGTGGGGTAGGTACCTGAAGAAGTGCGCCCATGAAGATGGCAGATATCGGCACACTCCCTTTTATACCCCCCCCATAATTTTGGATATCCATATTTTTACTAACGATCTGATGTAAAATTGAGATAAATCGATCAACTCCTTAAGGTTCCTCCCCCACAAAAGGGGCTAAATTTTTGAATAACCAAAATGTTCATACATTTCGAACAAAAAAAAATTATGATAAAATAACCCTTTGTGGTAAAATAACCAACTCCAAAAATAACATTTCTCTATTCTGGCCCTGCTTCAGTCCCATGTATAATTTTCAGAGATTCGGGCCATAACATAACTATATCGACTCATCTTGTTATATGATGCTCAATATACTACATGGTCTAGGTCTAGGGCCAGTATTTAACAAGTGAGCAAAGGCTATGGTCGTGCGGGGCCGACCATGTGATACCCTACAACACTACAATGTGTTGAAAGGTCCCTTACGTCCAAATATATTTCGGAAGATTTAGTTTTTGATATGATGTCAAAAATCCTACCCTTAGCTTTTTGACTTAAAAAATGTACACCTGCAAACACAATAGGATTTACAGGGTGAGATGAAAGAACTGCAGCCAACTTCAGACTGCTGTCATTTCTAAGCCACTCGTCCGACAACTGTTAAAATTATTCTTGTGACAGCTTATTATATTGTTTAGAAGAGTACAAAATCTTTTGTGTCTCGTACCATCGGCATCGCTCGTTACCGTGATACTGGTAGCTTAGCCCGACGTCAAGGAAGTGGGCGGAAGAAAACAGCAACATCAGCAGAAATGATTCGAAAAGTAAATAAGCAACTTGATCGAAACCCACGCCGCAGTGGCCGAAAAATGGCTCGTGAGCTTAACATATCGCAATATTCCATTCGGCAAATATTGAAAAATGAGGTCGGGGTAAAGCCATTGAAGTTCCAAAAAGTGCATGAACTTAGACCGCAGCCGAAAGTGGTGAACTGCCGAGTATTGTTTTCTCCGATGACAAAACATTCGTTGTCCAGCAGTTTGTAAACACACAACATGATCGGGTTTACTTGTCAAAGGGGTCAGCTGAAAATGTGCACCTTCTGTTGGCCACCAGAACTCAAGCGCCGGTCATGGTGATGGTGTGGGCCGCCATAAGAGCCGATGGTTCCTCTCCGCTCGTATTAATCGACCATGGCATTACAATAAATGTCGAATATTATTGCGAAAATATTGTGGAGGGTGTATTGAAGCCTTGGGGACGCAATCATTTTGGCCGCAGAACTTGGACATTCCAACAGTACTCAGCATCATCGCACTCAGCACGAGCCACCCAAAAATCTCCGGATACCAATCCATTGGACTATTGTGTCTGGAGTATTTTGTAAAGCAAGGTTGGCACTAGAAAATACCAAAGTGTCGATCACCTCAAGCAGGCGCTTCGCCGGGAATGGGCCAAAATACCGCAGAGCAACATTCGGGCAGCGTGTGAGTTTGGTTGCAGTTTTTTTTATCTCGTCCTGTATATTGCAGCTATTTTGCTATATATCCGATATTTTAATTTAAATTTTGTTTTTTTTTTTTTTTGACATAAAAGTTATGGTTTATCGGATGACCATCCCTGAGCTCTAACTCCATGCAAATTTCCGCGTCGATTGGTTCTTAATTGTGGCCTGCAAAATCTGAAAAAATTACTGTTTCTGGTCCATTTCAACCCAAAATTCTTACCCTAACCCCACGTCCATTTTCCATCTCGTGAGGATCGGGCCACAATTACGACCTGTAGCGTGATTACAAATTAACATGGACAGACGGACGGGTGGACATACATAGCTAGATTGACTCAGCTCGGCGAGGTAGAAGATCCATATGTTATATGATTCCTATGTCGGAAACCACTATTTCGATGTGTTACATAATTTTTGGCTCAATTTGTAATACCCCCAACACATAGTGTTGCAGGGTATATATAAATTGCACAACCAACCTTATGACTCCTCCAACGCTGCATGTTGCATGATACATATATTTCATTTCTAAACATTTGCAATGCCATCTCTAGAAATCCAAAAAAACACTTTTTCGAAATTCACCGCATCGAACATATGTCAGGCTTACTCCACAATACGTCATAACTTCTCAAAACCATTGAACAATTGAATTTTGCAAACTGTATCTATCCCCACTTGGTTGTACTGGTATAATTTTCAAATAATCATAAACAATTGTCTTCAAAAATTTGAGATTTATCATTTTTGATATTGGCAAAATTTGATACTTTGACGACAGCCAATGGAAGCCAAGTCAATCAACAAAAAATTGGCAATTGTCAAAATAAAATCCAAAAAAACAGAACCTCCAGCGAGCTGCTGAAACAGCATGAACTACACATGCGCACAGGAACGAACACACAGTGACAATCATAACAAAACCGAAAATGACAAAACCGACAATGACAAATGCATTGAAATTTTGAAGAAAGACCACCACACAAATAATTTATTACTTCAAATTTCGCTGTGAGTGAGGGAGCGTTTCAAGGGAACATTTGGGAACTCCTCGAAGATGGAGGAAACCCTAGGAAATCAAAGCGAATGGTTGAGAGCCTTTCAAAGAAAATTTGCTTTCAATCAAAAATTTAACAATTGTTAGCTGTGCGAAATGAAAAAAGAAACAAAGGTCGCATGTGTGCCTGGGAAATGTGAACAATGTGCCGCGATATCCAAAAGGAAATCTCAAAGAGCTTGAGTTGTAAGGACTCCCTGAATGACTTGCATTGAACGCTGTTAGCTGTGAGGTCAACTTGATTCCGAGCTGTAGAATTAATGATTTCCATCAAAGCGTCATTATTGAACAATAGCATTTTAGCAACTGTAGAAGCTTTCAATTGTCGGGCAGAGTGGTAGTGGGAGCAATACTCAAAATATTTACACGTCCCATATGGTGGTTACGAGTCTTTGGCCAATGCATTTGCGGATTAGGTGTTTCGATTTTCATCGAATATACATGGATTGAATGGATTTTTTTCTTGTGTGAGAATTAGTCATGTTTTGTTGTTGGTTTTTGTTTTTTTTTTTTGTGAAGATGAAAAAAAGGATCCAGAAATGGGAAACCTTGTTCTGGGATTTCCACAAAATCAAACTTATAGGTTTTTAGTTTAACAACAAGTTAAAAAGCAGTAAGTTCGGCCGGACCGAACTTTGAATACCCTCTACCGTTTGGAACGAATTTGGAAATTTTCAAAAAATAAAATCCTTAAAAAATTCTGTTAAAATTTAAAAAATACCGAATATAGCCGTTCTATTGGGGTCTATAGGCCTTGTTTGTCATAAGCCATTACCATATTGAAATTCGAAACTTGAAATAAAAGGTGAATATTGTAGCTAAAATCATCAAAATATCGTGTATAGGGAGGTACCGTTATATCGGAGCTGGCCGAAGACCTGAAGCAGCATAGACAATTTTCTCTCACAGGCTATAGCATTTATTACGAACGTCAAATACGACATCTCAAACAATATCGGTGGGTATTGTACCTACCGAATATAGGGAGGTACTGACATATGGGGCCTATATGAAGACCTGGACCTGCATAGACAATTTTCTGTCACAGACTGTAGTTTCCATTACGAACTCTAAATACGAAATTTGAAACAATTCCGTTAAATAATGACGCTAAAATAATCAAAATACCGAATTTTGGGAGGTACCGTTATATGGGGGCTATACGAAGACATGGACCTGCATAGACAATTTTCTGTCATAGGCTGTGGTATCCATTACGAATCTCAAATACCAAAGTTGAAACAATTCCGGTGAATAATGTCGCTAAAATCATCAAAATACCGAATATCGGGAGATACTTATATATGGGGGCTACATGAAAACGTGGACCTACATGGCCCATTTACGAACTTAACCTGCCTACTGGGAAAATAAACACGTGTGCCAAATTTTAGCCTTCTATCTCAGTTCGTTCGAAAGATAGCGTGATTAACACAGACGAACAGACAGACGGACAGACAGACGGACATAGCTAAATCGACTTAAAATTTTACGCTGGTCAAGAATATATATACTTTGTTGGGTCTGACATGAGTATTTCGAGCAGTTACAAACGGAATGACAAAGTTAATATACCCTCCATAGTATGGTGGAGGGAATAAAAACATGTTAAAAAGTGCCGGTCGGTTTTGCCGACAGTTGTTTACCCTCAGCCAATGTTCGATTATTTAAATATATTTTAACTTCTGTTATGATTATTCACATTGTGGATCCTCTATGGAAAAGGTTCCGAAGGCATGGGCCTATATTGTCCATTTCGTATCGGCCCTAAATAAATATGATATAAATATTGCGACGTGACAGGCTTGGAATATATTTTTAGAAAATGTTGAAATGGGCGTGAGGTACCAGATATGGACGACCATTTTCATACTTCATCTAAAACAGATAAATATTTTGGTATGGGCAGAACTACAAGAAAATCGAACATTTATCCGATTTTATGCGAAATCATAAATTCCGATGAATTCCATGTTCAGCTCAGGTTTATGGTTGAGAGAAATATTTAGATATAGCAAGTTGTACATAATCGCTGACTGTGTCGAAAATGGTGAGATATAAATGAATTGAAAATTGCTACCCCTTTGGGGGTGAGGTACCAGAAGGGGTCCGCAGATATATATCATCTTCACAACAGATCTTGTATTATTTTTCAAAAAATCTTGAACCCTATGTGGGGTAGGTGCCAGAAGAAATGGTCCGATCTCTAACTTCTTTATAACACATTTTGTATTGATGGTAATTTTGAGATTTACCAAGTCTGAATCGAATCGGATGCTAATTTCGCTTTTTATGAACTTTATGGATATTAAAAATTCTGACCCTTTGTGGGGGAGGTACTAGAAGGAGTGGACTGATAAATAATACGGGTGTATTACTATAAATAATAGGATGTGTGAAATATAAAAATAACCGGTTGCTTATTTCGGTTTGTATGATAGTTGTTGTTATTCAAAACTTTGAACCTCTGTGGGGGAGGTACCGGGAGGAATGATCCGATCTCTACCATCTTTATCACAAATCTTGTGTTGATGGAAATATAGAGAAGTGCCAAGTCTGAATGGAATCGAATGTAAATTTCGCTTTTTATGAGCTCCATGAATATTTCAAATTTTGACCCTTTGTGGGGGAGGTACCAGAAGCAGCGGACCGATGTCACCAATTTTCACAGCAGATCTTGTGTTAGTTGAAATAATGGAATGTGGGAAATATGAAGAGAACCGGATGCTCATTTCGGATTTTAAAATCGTTTTGGTTATTCAAAACTTTGACCCTTTGTGGGGGAGGTACCTGAAGGAATAGAAATACTGGGATGTGCCAAGTCTGAATGGCATCGGATGATAATTTCGCGTATTGTAAGCTTCATGGATATTTGAAATTTTGACCCTTTGTGGGGGAGAGGTACCCGAAGAAGTGGACCGATATATTCCATCTCCACACCAGACAATGGGTTGATCAAATATTGTGATGTGTGTGATTTGAAGACAATCGGATTCTTACAGCACATTTCATTAGAGTTACAACTATTCAAATTGTTGACCCTTATAGGGAGATACCTACTGGAGTGGACCGATAACACTGATGTAAAAGTTAAGATTTCTAACGTTGGTGTAAAATTGGATCATCCCTTCTTGTTCTGTGCAGTTTTTTTTTTTTTTTTTTTTTTTTTTTTTGAAAATTTGCCCTTTTTTGGGTAAGGTACCAAAAGTGGACCGATATTGCCCATCTCCTAACTTGATCTACGTTTGATAATAATATTACGATGTATCAAGTTTGGAACAAATCGGATACTCCCTTCGAAGGTTATTGTGCGCACCAGCCAGAGAGACAAACGGACGTCGCTAGATGGACTCCAAATGTCCTGAAACGTATTTGCTCCAAAGAGATCTAGGGTTTAAAATCGTCATTTCGATTAGGGACGTTTCTAGCCATATGGCGGAGGGTATAATTATAGAACAAGAAACAAGCATCCAATTTTAATCAACCTTTGCAAATTCTAATATTTGTATCAGTGCTATGTAGGGTGCGAAAATGGACAATGCCAGTCCGCAACATTAAGTGCCTTCCCCACAAAAGTCCAAAATATTGAATGATCATAATTCTTATAAAGAGGCCGATTACCTTTAAATTTCGTATATCCCAATATTTCTATCAACTCTAGGTCGGGTATGATGATGAGGTAGGTCGGACCACTCCTTCGGTGCCTCCCTCAAAATTGGTCAACATTTTGAATATTTATATATAATTTAAAAATGAAATAAGCATCCCATTACCGTTAAATTTCACACAAGATCTGATGTGAAGGTTGGATATATCGGTCCACTCCTTCTGATGTCTCTCCCACAAAAGGTTGAAATTTGAATAATTATATTTTTTATAAGACTTGAAGTAAGAGTGTGATTGTCTTTAAATTTCACATATCCCAATATTTCTGGTAACACAAGATCTGATGTGAAGATGGGATGTATTGGCTCACTCCTTCTGGTACCACCCCCACAACGGGTCAAAATTTTGAATAATTATATCTCTCATAAAATGTGAAATAAGCAGCAGATTATTTTCAAATTTCACACATTACAACATTTTTGATAACATTGAATCTGGTGTGAAGATGGAATATATCGGATCAATCCTTCCGGTACCTCCCCCACCCCGGGTCAAATTTTTGAATAATTATATTCCTCATAAAATGCGAGATAAGCATTATATTCTCTTCAAATTTCACACATCTCAATATTTTTTCTTACAGACAGATATGGGTCTACCCCTTCTGGTACCTCCCACACAAAGGGTCACTATTTTAACTACTTAGTATTTCGAAACATTACTCCCAACTAGAGATCTGACGTAAATATGGAATTTATCGGTTTACCTTTTCGTACCTCCCTCACAACAAAAATTGCCAACAGATATCTGAATTTCTTTAAATTTTGCATAGCCCAATATTTTTGTCAGTATTAGATGAAGTGGAAGACTTCGGTCCATTATAGTGCCTGGTGCCTCACGCATATTTCAAAATTTTTCAAAAATTATCACTTATCTCATATTTTCCAAATCGGACACTTGGTAATGATATGTCAGAATTATTTTAGACGAGAAATTCTTAATATTGCTCCACTCCACATTGTTGATTAACTATAATGAAAGTCATAATATAATTGAATAAACTGGCACATGCTGAGGGTACACATCTGTCGGTAAAACCGATTTTCTCTATTCCAAAACCAGCAAGAATTTTTGCAATTTATTTCGATATCATAAAGATTTTCCCTTTATGATATCGAAATAAATTGCAAAAATTTTTGCTGGTTTTGGAATAGAGAAAATCGGTTTTGCCGATTTGGAACCAGGATATAGTTCCCCATATTGCATGTTAAGAGTTTTCAACGGCACTCTAACCTTCTAAGTTTGGACACCACATTTATGAAACTTTTCAAAGGATTGAAATCACTGTTGGTCATTTGCCGCAAGATAAAACCGAAATCAAGACAAAAAACAAAAACAGATGCAGACAGCAGAGCTACGAAAAAAAAGGTTTCAAATTTAAAATGATTTGTTTATATTAAACGTTAATGTTCAAATAACAATTGCGATGATTTTCTGCACAGTCATGCGCTTGGTGTTCTCCGAACGTATGAATGGGTGGACAGACGTACATATGTATGTACATGCCTAGCAGACGGCCATAAGATCTATGCAATGTTGTTGGCGTTCCTTTTCTTTGAGATTCTGTGTTTTTTTATTTTTTTGGTTTTCTGATGTGGAGCCACGTTAATCGGTTCTGCGGTGACTTAAGGTGGCGCTTACAAGTCAATGACATACGATGGCTGTAAGTGTGTTTGCCAACTTTTTGTTTTTTTCTTCGCATTATATTCATATTGCAAATCTTGGCTGTTCTCGCTCCCTCTACTCTGTCATTACTCCGCGGAAAACAAAAAAACTCAGCCAATGCGCTGCAGTGCAAATTGGAGTTTTTGTTCATTGGTTTTGGTTTATTTCTTTGTGATGTAAGCAGATTTTCTTTTGATCTTTTTTTGTTTCTCTCCATCTCTATGGAAATCACTGTGGATATTCCGCAGTAGTGGTTGTTGACGTTGTTTTTTGTTTTTTTTTAAGGTCGTAAAAAACTTAAATTTATATGAACATAAAACTTTACAACTCATCATAATTGCATATTGAATTAAATTAAATAAATGTTTTAATTAACAAAAGTTGCAATATTATGCGCTGGAGTAATAAGTGAAGAAAATTGTTATTATTCTGCGTTCAGTCAAATTGGGGTAGCGTTTTGGGAAAAATAGTATTAGATTCGTCTTCAAGTGAGACCCGGAATAGATGCACTTTTGCTGGTCAGAATTATGTCCCACTCCCAGAATTGTCATTCAGTGTTTCATATATAAAATTGGATAGATTTGGTACTCCATATTGGAGTTTAACAGTTGTTGGCCCATATCACGAGATCACAATGATGGTCGCCCTATTAAAGAAGCCTTATTAAAACTTATGCATATTTTTATATTATTCCTACAATGAGAAATAAAAATTATTTAAAAAGTATCAGTTTGGAAATGATGGCCGAAATAGTTAAAATGGTGATGGTGTGGGGGAGGTAGCAGAAGAGCTAAACCGATATCATTTTTATAAAAAAGCTTTTGTCGTTTATTCTAACTTTTGGCCCGTTGTGGGGGAGGTACCAGAAAATGTAGTCCGACATATTCCATCTTCCCACCAGATTCTGTGTATAAAAAACGTATAATTTTCGCAACAGACATAGCACTAATACATATATTGGGATTTGCAAAGTTTGCACCAAGTTGGATGATCCTTACTTGTTCTATATTCTATGAATAATTTGACATTTTATGGGTGAGGTACCTAAAGGAGTGAACCGATATTGCCCATCTCGGAACTGTATCTATGTTTGACAACAGTATTAAGATGTACTAAGTTTACATCAAGTCGGATAATCCCTTCGGGAGTTATTGTGCGCATCAGCCAGACGGATGGAAGAAAGGACGGACAACCCTAGATCTACTTCAAATGTCCTGAATCAGTAGATGTCCTGTTCAAAGAAACCTGGGGTTTAGAACCGTTACTTCGATGTGGTACGTTTTGGCCGCATCAAATGATATATAGCCTCTGTAGCCATATGACTGAGGGTACATCCCCCTTTAGGTATATGAGAGCTATGCAGCTATTGATATTATATGTAATCTCCTAACATTATTCGACCAAATAAGCCGTAATTTTACATTTAGGGGTTTTCAGAATAGTAAAATCTTCTTTCTAATATTACCTGCCGACTCGAGGCATTTTAAAGGTAGTTTCGAGCATATAAATACTGTTATCACAAAATTTGCAATAAAAGTCCACTATTGAGTTTTTCCTTATACTTGATACGACCAAAACATGCCTTATCGAAATAACATTTGGAATCGATCTATCGATGTCCGTCCGTCAGGCGGGTGCGCACGAGTATTCGATTTGATCCAAGGTTGGTACGTCGTAATATCACTATCAAACTTAGATCGAGTTCGGAGATGGGCAATATCAATCCACCCCTTCTGATACCTTCCACATAAAAGGTCGAATTTTTCAAAAAAAAAAAAAAATCTAATATTTGCATCAGTGCTACTTCAGGTGCGAAAGTGGACAATATCGGTTTACTCCATCAAGTACCTACCCCACAAAGGGTCAAAATTTTGAATAATTATAACTCTTATAAAATGTAATGTAAGAGTCCGATCATCGAATTACATACATCACAAAATTTTTATTAACATAAAGTCTGGTTTACACTTACCACTAAGGGTAAAAATGTTGAATATCCATAAAGTTCAAAAAACGCGATATTAACATCCGATTTCATTCAGACTTGGCACATCTAAATATTTCTATTAACTTAAGATCTGTTATTAAGATGGTAGAGATCAGATCATTCCTTGTGGTACCTCCCCCACAAAGGGTCCAAGGTTTTTGACTAAACAAATCGATCACAAAATCCGAAATAAGCATCTTTCTCTTCATATATCACACATCCCATTACATCTGTGAAGATGGGATATATCGGTCCACTCTTTCTGGGACCTCCCCCACAGAAGATCAACAATGTGAATATCTATGAAGTTCACAAAACGCGAAATTAACAATCGATTCCATTCAGATTTGGTAAATCTCAATACAGGGTGAGATAAAAAACTGCAACAAAGTCAAACGCCATAATTTTTATTATTTTTTTTTTTTTTTTGTTAATTTTATTTTATAAATTTTAGAATAAGTTTAGATTTGTTCGAATTGGTAACCTTTGGCACGAATTATGGCCTTCAAACGGCCAATGAAACCATCACACGCTGCCCGAATGTTACTCTGCGGTATCTTGGCCCATTACCGGCGAAGCGAGTGCTTGAGGTGTTCGACACCTTGGAATGTTTTAGTGCCAACTTTGCTTTCCAAAAACTCCAGATATAATAGTCCACCGGATTAGTATCTGCAGATTTTGGTGGCCATTGTGCGCTGGAAATGAAGCGAGTAACCTCATTTTGTAACCATTATTCGTGGACAACAGGACTCAGCACCATCGCACTGAGCACGAGCCAGAGTGCGATGGTGCTGAGTCCTGTTGTCCACGAATGTCCAAATTCTGCGGCCAAAATGCTTGAGTCCCAAAGGCTTTAATACACCTTCCAGAATATTTTCGCCATAATATTCGGCATTTATTCTGATGCAACGGTCGATGAATACGAGCGGAGAGCGACCATCGGCTGTTATGGCGGCCCACACCATCACTTGAGTTCTGGTGGCCAACCGAAGGTGCACATTTTCAGCTGACCTCTTTGGCGGCCAAGCAAACAAACTCTTTAGCTCTTTTGAGTCTATTTTCTTTCCGTTGCGGTCTAAGTTCTTGCTCTTTTTAAAATTTCAATGGTTTTACCCCGAGCTAATTTTTTAATATTTGCCGAAAGGAATATTGCGATATGTGTTCAGCTCACAAGCCATTTTTCGGCCACTGCGATGCGGGTTTCGAACAAGTCGCTTCTTTACTTTTCGAACCATTTCTGTTGATGTTGCTGTTTTCTTCCGTCCACTTCCTTGCCGTCGGGCTACGCTACGCAGTATTACGGTACGAAGACGAGACACAAATAATTTATTCACATTTAAAGGCTGGAGTGCTCTAGCGATAGCCGCCTGTGGTTTTCCAGCCAAATATAAAGAAGTCACACTATCAAGCTTGAATTCCCTCGAATAACCTTTTTTTCTAGAAAATTCTCACCAAAATGCTTGTGTACGCTTGTAAACAATAAAATAAGCTGTCACTGGAATAATTTTAACAGTTGTCGGATGAGTGGCTTATAATTAACAGTAGTCTGAAGTTGGTTGCAGTCATCATCTCACATTTCCTTGGTATAGTCCTCCTATAAAGGTCCTCCCGATATTTGGTATTTTGATGATTTGTGTTAGTTTTTCGCCGAAAATAGTTTAAATCTCGCTCTTGAAGTTCATAATGGGTTCGGCAGCCTATAACAGAAAATTGCATATGCAGGTCCAAGTCTTCGTATAGCTCCCGTGTAATGAAATCCCCCTATATCCGGTATTTTGAGGATTTTAACGACATTATTCACCGCAATTGTTTCGAATATCATATTTTGAAGTTATTAATGGGTACTTCATTTTATGACAAAAAATTCCTATGACAGGTCCACGTTTTCGAATAGATCCCATATAACTGTACCTCCCTATATCCGGCATTTTGATGATTTTAGCAACATTATTCGCCGGAATTGTTTCAAATTTCGTATTTGAAGTTATTAATGGGTACTACAGCCGATGAAGGTCCCATATAACGGTCCTCCCTATATTCGTTATTCTGATTATCTTTATGACATTATTCAGCGGAATTGTATAAAATTTCGTATTTAAAGAACTTAATGGGTTCTACGGCAGATGATAGAAAATTGCATATACAGGTTCAGGTCTTCGTATAGCCCCCATGTAGCGGTACCTCCTTATATTCCCTATTTTTGTGTTTTAGCGACATAATTCACCCGATGTTTCGTATTAGAATATTGTAATGTCCTCAGACAAAAATTGTCTTTGCAGGTCCACGTTCCCATGCAGACTTCAATATAACGGTAATTCCCTTAAATCGGTATTTTTTGATTTCTACAGAATTTTTCAACGGATTTTTTTTCTTCCAAATGGTGGAAGATATCGAAAATTCGACCCGTCCGAACTTTCTGCCTTTTTTACTTTCTATGGACATAAATGAGCGGATAATTAAAACAGTAGATTTATTCCTTAATATGGCTGATCTCTATATTGGCAAATGGCATGATTATGGCCTAGCAGAGATCTAGACCAATAGTCTGATATCTGTCTTATAATGTCCTGACAAGAAAATCCTTTCATCGCATATTCCGAGGAATGTGTACCAACATAGCTCTACTATTGTTTTTTTATCTCCTCTACCTCCTCGACCTAACTATTAACCCATATATTTCACATATTTTTATCCAATATCGCCAATAACTGATTACGACTTGTTGTTTTGTGGCAATCAATTTACAGTTTTGCTCCACTTTATTGGGCAAATTATTAAACAATCAATGTCGGGCAAAATAAGCGAAACCTGCCAACGTTTACCTAACCCAAATTAAACACCATTTAAACATATCGACATATGCACATACATATCCACACACACTCACATATCTACTCAATCATATCAATATAAAGCAGAATGTTTGCATAATAATCGCAGCGGCAGCAGCAACAACAACACCAGCAACGGTTCTGCCTCTATTTTCCTCTTATCAGCAAATTTTCAATCACAAAAAAACCTACAGAATATAATTAGTCTTGAGTTGTATGGGCGATTGTATCGAACCGAATCGAATCGAACATGCTAAATATCGGTCATTGTTCTGTCGAAATGCAGAAATTTGTCCACCAAACAATTGATTTGTAAGATTTTATTTTATTTTAATTTTTTTTTGCTGTCTAGCTCGGCTAAGTGGTCTCAAGTGTTCTAGATGAAAGAACAAAAATAACAACAACAAAAACAACGGGGCAGTGATTTAAATAAATTTGTCAGACAATAAGTGTTAAAAGGCAACAAATTGAAGGCTGGCCACATATGTCGAAATGGTGAAGCATATCGGAGACTTTGATCAAATTGATTAAATTCAAATAACTAATTTTAGTTAGAAGAAAAAAAAAAAATAGTTAAGCGAAACGGAAATCGCCACATCCATGATGGAAATTGTCTTAGTTCTTTGACGTCTGAAATCTAGCGAGAATTGTTTAAATCACTGCATCGAGTTGTAGTTATTTTACCAGGAGATAATCCAATATTATTGAGACATACCAAGTCTGGAATGGAATCGGATTTTTATAAGTTTCATGCATATTAAAAATTTGGAACCTTTGTGGTGAGATACCAGAAGGAGTGGACCGATATATTCCATCTTCACAACACATCTTGTGTTAGTAGAAATAATGGGATATGTGAAATATAAAGAGAACCTGATGCTTATTTCGCGTTTTATGACCTTCATGGATATTCAAAATTTTGAACCTTTTTAGGGGAGGTACCAGAAGGAATATTCTGATCTCTACCGCTTTTATAACAAATACTGTGTTGATGGAAATACTCTGATGTGCCAAGTCTAAATGGAACGGACGTTAATTTCGCGTTTTATGAGCTTATTGGATATTAAAAAACCTTCTGTGGGGAGGTACCAAAAGGAGTGGACCGATATATTCCATCTTAACACCAGATCTTGAATTTATAAAAATATGGGGATGTGTGAAATTTAAGACAATCGGATTCTTACTTCACATTTTATAGGCGTTGTAATTATTCAAAATTTTGACCCATTGTGGGAGAGGTACCTGATGGAGTGGACCGATATAGTCCATTTTCGCACCTGACCTAGCACTAATGAAAATATTAGGATTTGCAAAGTTAGAGCACAATTGGATTATCGTTCCTCTTTCTGAGTAGAAAATATATATTTTTTTAAATTTCGACCTTTTGTGGGGGAGGTACCAGAAGGAGTGGTCTGATATTGCCCATCTCCGAACTCGCTATAAGTTTGACAATAATATTACGATGTAATAAGTTTGGATCAAATCGGATACTTCCTTCGAGAGTTATCGTGCGCACCAGCCAGACAAACAGACGGACGAACGGACATCGCTAGATCGACTCCAAATGTCCGGAAACGGATTTTTTCCAAAGAGACCTAGGGTCTAGAACCGTTATTTCGATAAGGTACGTTTTGGCCGTATCAAATGATATATAACCACTGACTGTAGCCATATGGCTGAGGGTATAAGAAATAGTTAGTCAGGACGGAAATTGCTGTTGCTGTTAGGCTTGCTATAGAGAGATTGTTTTGCAAATATTTACTACAAGTGAATGAAAAGTACTAAATAGTACTATATTTCGTACAATTTGGTGTTGGTACAAAAAATAGTGCTTGAAATCTGAAATTTGGTATTATGTAGCCTGAACATATGGAGGTGGTTTCGGAAGTGTGTACAATAATTGTACGACGAGTACTGGATGGTACTATATTTGGTATTGGATGAAGGGATAGAGATAAAATTCTAAAATTTGGAATTTAGATTACTGATGGTATCTGTGTTTGAGATTTGGAGGTTGTTTAGATATTCGTCCTATATTTGTACGAAAAGTACAAAGTTGTACTAAATTTGGTATTGGGTGAGGGATTTGATATTGTATACATAGATCCACGTTTTCGTATAGCTCCGTATAAGGGTACCTCCCGATTTCCGGTATTTTGATGATTTTACCCGCATTTTTCTTCGGATTTGTATAAAAATTGATATTTGTAGCCCGTAATGGGTTCTAGCTACGGTGGTAAAACATTGAATATCCAGGTCCAAGTTTTCCTATAGCGCACATATAACGGTTTCATATTTATGGCTCGCAATGGATTACAATCGTTGTAGTTTAGATTTGTTTATATAGGCTCCCGTGTTAGTATGTCCCCCAAATAATGGCTCCAACCATTATCCTACCAATTTTACTTGACTTTGTAGTTTAAAGCGAAACATGTTTGAATCCAGATACTTTTGCATTTGGAGGGTATTAGAAGTTTGTTTTATACCCTCCACCATAGTATGGAGGGTATATTAAGTTTGTCATACCGTTTGTAACAATTCGAAATATACATTCTAGACCCCACAAGAAGTCTTGATCAGCATAAAATTCTATGTCGATTTAGCGATGTCCGTCCAACTCTTCATCTGTCCGTCTGTGGAAATCACTTTAGCTTCCGAACTAAATGAAGTAGATGATTAAAATTTTACTCAAATGTATATATTCTGCATTTCATTTATATTTTAAATCAGATCCCATCCTCGTAACACGCTTTAATCGGTCTTTCATTAAAATATGTTTCGCCCGAAAACACATACTATTAAACTTCCTCCCCATACCTGAGGATTATAAATCTGCAAAAATGATCGATTGGACTTTCAAAGACCCGACATCACCCCCTTTATTAGCAAATGATCATAAAAAATATTATTTTTCAAACCTGGTATCCGTCCACCGATCATCGATCGTTCGTTCGTTGGCTGACCGCGTTCATAATTGTTTTGTTGCTTTTTCGAAATGAAAAAGTTTTCAAATCATTACAGACATTGATAAATACCATCCCACACCTTGATGTTGTCGTGGCTTGCTAGAGACATAAACACACATATTGCTCAATGGGCGCCAAACATAGCTTGCTACTATTATTATTTTCTCTGCTCCAGTATTACACAGCAGCAGCGGCAACAGCTTTTCAAAATTGTTAAGAATTATTAGCAAGTTAATAAAATATTGTTCACTCTCTTGTTGCAACAATTGCTCTTAGTTGCCAGTCTTGGTGTCCCAGCAATTGTGGGCTAGCACGAAGCAGGATCCAGTGGCGGACTAGCACAAAGGCGGACTTGTGTTCATTTTCTTAATTGATTCATTGATCTTGAAGGTGATATCAATTGGTCAGTAGTCGCAGCAGCAACAGCAGCAGTGGCGGCCACTGTTTACCATTGGATGTTGTGGCCTGACGGTTCTATGGCCATTGTTGGTGTCGCCATTGATAATGTGGGTTCTCATAGCCATTTTTCGCTTGCCACCAGTTGAAAGTGAGGGCTGCTGCTGTTTTTTGATATTTGTTTACGCCGTTGTTTACACAGACAGCTGGCGTATGGTGACGCGGTATTAATACCCGTCTCCAGTGCAAATCAACTCATGGCCCCGCCACATTGGGGAGCAACGCCAGCATCTGAATAATCACCATGTCACTGCCACTCAATTTTCGCCACAACCACCAGCAACAACGTCAACGACAATTTTTTGTTTTTGTTGTCCAGCACAACAATAACAAAATGATTTTGTATTGTTACAACTCCAGTTGGAGAGTTTAGGGGGCAACGGCATTTGCACACCCTGGTCGTGTTGCTTTTTGTTTTCTTCTCTGCCGCAATTTTAGCCTCACCTCGTCGTTATTTTTTTTCGGTACAAAATTCTTGGCAATTTGGTTTTATCAAATGAAAAAATTTTGTTGCAATTTTCTAAATTGACATGTATTTTACTACTGCCAACCAACCAGTCAGCCCGCCAGCCAGCCAACATTTGTACCCGCAGTGGACCCACTATCTGGGGATTTGTGGCCAAAAGAAATATGTTTTAATTAAATACAAGTGTTTAATAATAGGTTTCAATTGAATGTTATTAAATTAAATGGACACTATCGCATGAGGGAAATAATTACCCTAGCTCAGCGAAAAAAAAAAAAAACGACAACGTCCAGTAACACATTCGTATCTGGGACAAAACATTTTAAGATAATGTTCCATGTGCTATTTTTTCTTATGGAAATTTATTTGGAGACCAATCCTTCGATTTTTTTTTTTTTTTTTTTGGGAATTGAAATAAAATTATAAGACCTTTGGAGCAGCTGTGACATGAATTGCATGTAGCAAATATATACATAATGATTGCAATTTATATATTTTTTTCATTTCTAAGCCCATCCTCCGACAGCTGTTAAAATTATTCAATTAAACATTATATTGTTTACAAGTGTACAAAAACATTTCATGAGAATTTTCCAAAAATAAAGTTATTCGTGATGGAGTTAAAGCGTGATAGTGTGAATTCTTTATATTTGGCTGGAAAACCAAACTGGAAAGTGGCTATCGTTAGAGCACTCCAGCTTTTAAATATGAATAATTCTTTCGTGTCTCTTACCATCGCTCGTTACCGTGATACTGGTATCGTAGCCCGACGTCAAAGAAGTGGACGGAAGAAAACAGTAAAGAAGTGACTTGATCGAAACCCGCGTCGCAGTGGCCGAAAAAGAGCATCAGAATAAATGCCGAAAATATTCTAAAGGGTGTTTTAAAGCCCTGGGCACGCAAACAATTTGGCCGCAGACCTTGGACATTCCAACAGGACTCAGCACCATCGCACTGAGCGCGCGCCACGCAAGAATGGTTACAAAATGAGGTTCATCGCTTCATTTTCATCGCATAATGACCACTAAAATCTCCGGATAACAATCCGTTGGGCTATTGTGTCTGGAATATTTTGGCATTAAAAAAATACCAAAATGTCGATCACATCAACCAAGTGCTTCGCCGGGAATTGGCCGAAATACCGCAGAGCAACATTCATTGGCTGTTTGAAGACCATATTTCGTGCCAAAGATGACTAATTCGAACAAATCTAAACCTTTTCTAAAATTTGATGTTATTTCCGACATTTTTTTGCTTTCATTCAATAAAATAAAAAAATGTAAAAATTATGACGTTTGACTTTGTTGCAGTTTTTTATTTGGCCCTGTAGATGTGGACCTTCATGGGTAATTTTCTGTCATAGAAAGTGATGTCCATTAAAACAGTTACATCGCAAAATGTAATATCGAATATTTAAGGATCCCTTGGTACATCTATTCTGCACTCCAATAGTGACTCTCATTCCAAATTTCCGAATTCTAGCTCATTTTGTTTTATCAAATCCTAAGTATTCAATTTTTAGAACACTTTAGTACTTGTCGTGCCCTTATAGTACAAAATTTCCAAAAATCCAGCCTTATCACACGCATACGCTCCTATACTGGTCCTCGTGTAAATTTTCGAGATTCTAGCTTCATTTGTTCAGCTTATACCATACTCTTCCAAATTCAGTACCATTTGGTACAACTCGCAGTCTTAGACACATTTCCAAACCCAACTTCAAATATTACACTTGATTCTCAAAAAGAAATCGATTTTTTAGCTCAATAAAGTTTAGTGCCATTTAAGAAGCAGAAGTTTAGTGCCATTTAAGAATCAAAATCGAATGGTAGCAGAAGTTTAGTACCATTTTAGAACTTTTCGTAACCTTTGAGCTCGAATATTTAAGAAGCCTTCGGTACATCTATCCGGCACTTCATCAGTGACTCTCACTCCAAATTTCCGAAATCTGGCTCATTCCGTTTGCCCAATATAAATAATTAAATTTTTAGCGCATTTTTGTACTTTTTGTACCATTTTTTTACCAATTTCCAATTTCCAAAAAAAACCCAGCCGTGTGACTCGCCTACGCAAGAAGGCTGGCCCTCGTGCAAAAGAAAAAAATTATAGTTGTAGGCGCTTCATCTGGGCCTTGATTCTAGGTCAGTCAGTCAATTGTTGCACTACTCTTTTATATAGGGTGGCTCACAAACATCGAAGTGGTATAAATTGCTTATAACTTTTTATTTAACACATATTTTTTAATTTTTATTTTTTTAATACAGTAAATTTATAGGGAATATTTTTAGATTAGTTATTAACAAGTAAAAAAGTAGCTAAATTCAGCGGGGCCGAACTTTTAATACCCTCTACCATTTTGAAGGAACCTGAAAAATTTCCAAAAAAGTCCGTCCAAATATAGCGCTGAAAGGAACCCCTTATATGTGGGCAATATAGGGACGTGGTCCTATATAAGTATTTTTTGTCTTAGGCTGAAAAACCCATTACGAACTTTAAATATTAAATTTAAAATAATTCCGGTAAAAATGTCGCTAAAGTCATAAAAATAGCGAATGTCGGGATTTATCGTTGTATGGGGGTCATACGAAGACGTGGACCTGCAAACACAATTTTTTGTCGTAGGCTGTAGTACCCATTACGAACTTTAAATATGTTATATGGGGGTTATACGAAGACGTGTTCCTGCAAACGCAATTTTTTGTCATAGGCTGTAATATGAGCTTCAAAATTTGAAACAATTCCGAAAAATGTCGAGGAGTACCGATACGATCTATGGACCTATAAAGACAATACTCCTCCAGGGGGTAAAGTACTCAAAAGAAATTCCATACTCAAAAATCGGGGATACCGTTAGATGTGGACCATTTGGACCAGCCTTATCACATTCATACTAATAGTGGCTTTCATAAAAAATAAATACCTAAAATCGGGGTTACCGTTTTATGGGGGCTATAGGACATCATGAACCGAGATAGACCATCTTCAATCTTGGTCCAGCCTTATCAAATGCCTACTAATACTGGCACTCGTGAACCATTTTAAGGTTTTAGCTGCAAAAATTCAAGATTCTTATGTGACCCACACTCTAAATTTTAACGTTACACTTTTTCCAATTCGCAAAATACCATGGTACATAATTTTGTACCCTACAGTAACTTGACTCCTCTTAACGCAAATTCCTCCTATCGAATCCCTACACTCCACCAGTAGTCCATATTCCAAGTCTTAGGATTATAACTTTGTAAGTTTTTATCAGTTTTAGCGGGCGCTGATATGTCCCTCAGCAATTCGGTTATCACTAATATCTTCCATCTCACCATTATATCTCACAACACCAAATACAAAACATATTCATTTAAAACATTTTACCTAACCCAAAATCAAAGGTTTACATTTCTTATCGAACCAAAAATCTTCGAAAACAAAGCCCCCCAAAACAGCAAAGAAAGGCATTTCCAAGAATTGATTCTTCAAATAAGGCATCATCATTAACAACACCCTACATACAGATGTATCTATAGTTGTCAACACTACCACCACCGTGAAAATCAACCAAACCAAATATCTCGTCAATAATAGCAAAAAGAACTAACAACGCCACCAAAGAGACTGACTAATGGGAACCCAAAAATAAACCAAACAAATGCAAAACAACACCGGCAACAAGAACAGCAGAAACAACAATAACAACAACATACCACCATGAAACGCACAAGTGTTCAACACCAACATCATCGTCGTCATCATCCTCCTCCTCATCGCCATTGAGTTAGTCCACCAACTATCAATAACGCTGGTTGCCTGCCAGGCAGTCAGGCAGGCATGGCCAAGATATTCACACGCAGCCAAAAAAGAAGCCAAACTAAGAACATTTCTTAAGCCGCTACAACAACAACAGCAAGGAGAACAGCAACACCGGTAACAATGAATCGAACCGAAAATAAACACACATTTGTTGCTCTTGGGTTGGCTGTTGTTGTTGTTGCTTTGTTTTCGTTTTGAACACGTGCAAAACAAACACACACACACATGAAAAAAGACCACAACAGCCGACAAACGGAGTCTACGAAACACGAAGAAACACATCACCTCGGCAAGAACCCAAAAAGCAGAGAACAACCCCACCACCATCATCACATCACTCGCCTCCACCAAGGCAAAGAATATTTTTAGTTCGTTATGAATATAGCAACAACAACTACAACGATGACTTCCATTCCTCTCACAGGATCTTTGCAAGTGTTCCTGCAGTCGTCGTTGTTGTTGTAGCTGTTTTTGTTAGCAGCATCCACCGGCATTAAATCTTCGGAATTATTGAAGTGTTTGTGTGGGTCAGTTCTTTGTTTTGGTTGTTTGGCTGCTATTTTGTCGTTTTGATTTCCTTCAAAACCGAACCCAAGCAAATCTCTGACAATGATGATGACGACGACGATGGCGATGACGACGAAAGAAGAATTTTTAAGACTTCTGGCAAAGATCGTTTCGCTGTGATATTGATGGCCATAAATACTCAGCCTTTTGGCCAGCCAACAAACCAACAAAAAAATTAAAAAACGGAAAAAACGAAACAAAGATAAGACGGAAAAGCGACGACTGCCCTCACTTAGGTGGGATTAAAACCAATATGAATATCTTAAAATGTTTTATGGTAATATTAGATTATGGGTCTTTCCCAAATGGATTAGGGAGATCGGTAGCTACCTACATAACATCAATGAAACTAATTTTGTAATTATTTGAAGACAGTAACAATGATCTGAATTCAATATTGATTCATTGATAAGGAAACATAGTACTGCAAGGAAAAAAATAGAAAACTAAGCGGAAACACGTATATCACAATGAAATGTATGGTCCTAATGCTAGAATTTATCCTTTTACACTGATAAAATTATAGATTTTGTTTTAAGTAAAGGTTTTTTTGAAAACATTTGCCAAAAATTACGAAAAAATTACTGGAAATGAATGTAATAAATGTTTTCAAGAAATAAAAAACTTCACCAATTTTTGGTCTACCCAAAATTTTCAAGAAAAGGAGACCCACTCAGACCGATATGTTCATCAATAAATTCCCCAATATATGAGATTTGAAACGGTTCCGGTGAGATTTTCAAACACATCACAGACATTTTAAACCAGTAAGGATAGGTTAAAAATCAGACGGTGACTACATGTTACCCTACACCACTATGGGTATTTAGTAGAGCTCCCGTAAGAAAAAAAACTTAAATTGGGAATTTATGTGATTCCAACTATGAACCAAATCAAATTGCTGTATACTGCATGATATGACTTCGATAAAGATTATATTAAACAAGTAAAGTTCGGCCAGGCCGAATTTTCTATACCCTCCACCACCTGAAAGAAATTTGAAAATTTTCAAAAAAAAATCGTCGGAAAATACCGCTCAAATGAAAACTGTTATATGGGGGCTATACGAAGACGTGGTCCTGCATAAGTAATTTGTGTCATAGGCCGTAGTAACTGTTCCGAACTTTATACCCGAAATTTGAAACAATTCCTGTGAATAGCGTCGCAAAAATCATAAAAAACCGAATATCGGGGGGAACCGTTATGTAGGAGATATATGGACCTATACAGACAATTCTCTTCCAGGGGGTAATGGACTCACAAGGAAGTCCTTTGGTGGATTTTAAGACAATTCCATTGAAAATTTTGGCTGAAATCATCTACATACTGAATATCGGGATTTACCATTATATGGGGGGATATACGATATCGTGGATAATTATCTATCAGGGGGTAAAGTACTCATAAAGAACTCCTTGTGTAGAATTTTAGACAATTCCATTGAAAAATGTGGCTAATATCATCAAAATACCGAATATCGGGGGTACCGTTATATGGGGGCTATACGATATCGTGGACCGGTATCTTCGAACATGACCTGCCTGCAGACAAAAGACAGATTTGTGCAAAATGTTAACTTCTTATCTCAATTCGTTTTGACTGTAGCGCGATTACAACAGACGGACAGATGGACGGACGGACAGGGCTAAGTCGTCTTCGAATTTTACGCTGATCAAGAATATATATACTTTGTTGGGTCTAAAATTGTTATTTCGATGAGTTAGAAACGTGGCGCCTCCATACTAAGGTGGAGGGTATAAAAATATTTAGTGGAGTGCATATTACGCATGTGAGGGACTGCAACAACGTCAACCGCCATAATTTTTACTTTTTTTTTTAATTTTATTGAATGAAAGCAAAAAATGTCGGAAAAAGCACTAAATTTTAGAATACATTTAGATTTGTTCGAATTGGTCACCTTTGACACGAATTATGGCCTTCAAACAGCCAATGGAACCGGCACACGCTGCCCGAATGTTGCTCTGCAGTATTTTGGCCCATTTTCGGCGAAGCGCTTGCTTGAGGTGATCGACACTTTGGTATTGCTTTACAAAATACTCCAGATACAATAGTCCAACGGATTGGTATCCGGAGATTTTGGTGGCCATTGTGGAAATGAAGCGAGGAACTCTATTTCGTATCCATTCTTGGGTGGCGCGTGCTGAGTGCAATTTTGTTCAATCCTGTTGGAATGTCCAAGGTCTGCGGCCAAAATGTTTGCGTGCCCTTTCGTGGGCTTAAATATACCCTCCCGAATATTTTAGCAATAATAATCGGCATTTATTCTGATGCCAAGGTCGATTAATACGAGCGGAGAGCAACCACCGGCTGTTATGCCGGCCCACACCATCACCATAACCGGCGCTTGAGTTCTGGTGGCCAACGGAAGGTGCACATTTTCAGCTGACCTCTTTGGCAAGTAAACGCGATCCACGATCATTTTGTTTCTTTGCAAACTTCTGGACAACGAATGTTTTCTCATCGGAGATGGAGAAAATCAAATTCGGCAGTTCACCACTTTCGGCCAAGCGAAGCAACTCTTTAGCTCTCTATTTTCTTTCCGCTGCTATGTAAGTTCATGCACTTTATAGAATTTCAATGGCTTTACCCCGAGCTTATTTTTCAGTATTTGCCGAATGGAATATTGTGATATGTTCAGCTCACGAGCCATTTTTCGGTCACTGCGACGCCGGTTTCGATCAAGTCGCTTCTTTAATTTTCGCGCCATTTCGGCTGATGTTGCTGTATTCTTCCGTTCACTTCCTTTACACCGGGCTATGCTACCAGTATCACGGTAACGAGCGATGGTACGAGACACAAACGATTTATTCACATTCAAATCTGGAGTGCTCTAACGATAGCCACTTGTGATTTTCTAGCCAAATATAAAGAAAGCACACTATCACGCTTGAATTCCCACACGAATATCTTTTTTTCTGGAAAATCTCATCAAAATGCTTTTGTACGCTTGTAAACAATATAATGAGCTGTCACTGGAATAATTTTAACAGCTGTCGGACGAGTAGCTTAGATTTCTAAGACAGCAGTCTGAATTTGGTTGGCATGTTTTTTTTTATCTCACCCTATGTATAGATATATATATATATATATATATATATATATATATATATATATATATATATATATATATATATATATATATATATATATATATATATATATATATATATATATATATATTTATTTATTTATTTATTTATTTATTTATTAATCCATTTGTAATAAAAAGGCCTAATAGACCGTACATAATTATTACATAGCCTATCTTAAACCTGAGTTAAAAAACAATTCAATAATAAAAGTAAATAAAAGTAAATAAATTCACAATTTCATGATATATACATACGTACATACATTATACTACTATATAAAGTACTTGTTATTATTATTGGCTCCCCAGCCATAAAAATTTGAATACAAGGTAATTAATGTCCATGTTAACAATAACTTTTACATTAGATAGCAAAAAAAATCAAGTTATAAAACGGCTACATATAACAACAACAATTAGGATGCAAGATGTTGAAGCAGTTTTAATCGAAAAACATTATTAGAATGTGAAAAAACTCTTAATTCCTGGGGTAATGTGTTCCAACATCGCGCGACCCGCACCAGAAACGATCGTGCATAATCATTTCTAAAGATCCTAGGAATAAAAATTTGAGGGTTTCTTGTTGAATGAGAAAATGTGAAACTCATCCTCAAAGAAACTGGTCTACCACTTCTTATTATATTATAAAAGGATACGAGATTACGACAGGTAATTAATTCATTAAATGAACATCCGATAAACCGTTTCACATATTCAGATATATGCTCTCTTCCACGGACCTTATATACAAACCGAACTATAGAATTTACGATTCTTCGTAAGTGGAGAAGGTGAATACCAGTAGCACCGGACACTACCTCAATGCCATATAATATTGTAGACATTAACAGAGCATGCGCCAACTTTTCCTTTATATAGCAAGGTAAATATAGGTTACATGCATAAAACCGTCGTAAATAAGACCACACCTTCCCAGATATGATGTCAATATGATTCTTAAAAGACAACTCATTATCAATTACCACTCCTAAACATTTATGATGGGGGACAAATTCCACATCATCAACTTTATTTAATAGTATGATTTTTAAATGCTCCAAACATCATGGCTTTCGTTTTGGTTGGATTTATTGTAAGTAAATTCATGGATGACCAATATGAAAACTGAACAAGGCACGTATTAATGCGATTTTCAAACACTGACGGCGACTCACGGTCACCACTAAAAAGGAGGAAAATATCATCCGCGAATTGATAAGTTTTGCATGAATCAGAATCAGTGACATCCTTAAGATCATTCACATACAAAATAAATAAAAGTGGTCCTAATACCGACCCCTGCGGTATGCCACTATAGGTCAAAACAGTATCCGACTGACAACCGTTCAGAGCCTCAAACTGGGACCTACCACTGAGATAGGAATACATAAGCCTACACGCCGTGGACGAAAAATTAAATATATTCTTAAGTTTATTTATCATAATGATGTGATCTACGGAGTTAAAAGCTTTTGATAAGTCCAGAGAAACAAGTACACTTACTCTGCCCTCGTTGATATTCTGGCGTATATTATCCGTTGCCTTTATAAGCAAGTGTGTAGTGCTATGCCCTCTTCGAAATGAATATTGAGTGTCAGATATTAGACTCGAAGTATATTCCACAATTTGATTCTTCATTATAATCTCTACTATCTTAGATACAGATGGTAGTATAGAAATTGGGCGAAGGTCATCTGGGCAACTAACATTATTCGATTTGGGGATGGGGACAACACGAGCTTTTTTTCCATGCAAGTGGAAAAGTTGAGCTTACTAATATATAGTTCACGAAGTGTAAAAATATATCCATGACGTACGGGTAAATTAACTTAATAAATCGTATGGGTATCATATCCACCCCTACTGATTTAGAGTGAATTTTGTGCAATGCTTCAAAAATTTCAGCCTCCTCAACGCATCGAAAAGAAAATAACGTGTTAGAATCTACATCCTGCATAAATCCTGCCATCTAACTTTGCATTAAGACTCCGAAACTCGTCCGATATGCTATTCCTATTGGGATTGGTTCGTTGACAGTTCTCACATGAGACACAAGTAAAAATGCTGGATTTGACAGATTTTAAAGCAGCTAAATCTTTTTCATTGATATTAGCACAGGCGGCATGTATCCATTTATTACACTTTTTACACATAATGCTTCCTTGGGATTTTGTTATAGAATTGTTGCAAATACCACATTTCTCCGCACTAGGCATTTTTGGTTACTTGGGGAAAAATCAGAAGAAGCATCCAAAAACAAGGCAAACAAGAGCAACAATAAAATGCAGCAACAAAATCAGCAACCAACAGCACAGCAACAATTTAGCAGCAAAATAACAATTATGCAATATTGTGTATAAAGCGGTATTTTAAATTTAATTTTAACAACAAGTCATGCAACAAACTGCAATTTCCGAAGAAGGTGTATGATGCGTCCGATTTATTGATAAATTCTATTCATTTGAAGAATGAAAAGCTGCGATGAACAAAAACCACGTTTATTCAGGCATAGCGTTGCCAGATATATATATTCATCCCATCACCAAATTCATGCTGGAAACAAGTACTACATTTGGTGAAACCCGGTTCCCAAATATCCATAGATCCGATATGTATTTTATTAATTTAAGCCTTCTCGAAGACATACAATATATTCTACAGCAATATTATTTGGTTCGAGGGTTACAAAGGTCTCTGTAAGATTTTGTGGAAATCGATTCATAAAACGCATTTAGAAAAATTCATATTTGTCAGATCTACTATATGCATTGACTCCATTATCCGGAAAATTATTCTCAGCTCCTTCATTACGATTTGCAATGTCCTGTCACACATAAAATGTTTATTGAATTTCTTTCAGTGCAGTACTTCGACACTTCTGAATGTATAAATGCACCGAAAAAGAACGAAGCAAGATTCCATTTTCGTTTGGAATGGGGTTTCTTTCATAATAAAAATAACCTTAGTGGCATCCCAAAGAGAAAAAAAAAAAAAAACAACAGCAGAACTCCACTAAAACTTCGATGATGGTTAATAATTGTTGTTACCCGCTTGCTGTTATTGGTGGTGTTGGGTTCTTCTTGTGTATTGTGAAAATGTAATTTTTGTGTTTCTTCTTTTTTTTGGCATTCTTCGTTGTTTTTTGGCGATACGATTCTCTTTGCTATCGTTATGATTTGAATTTCAGATTGAGTTTTAAGAGGCCACACCTGCATTTCATTGTATTCATAATGATTTCTTTTGGGGGTTTCGTACATTTTTTTGGTACCAAAGAGGGATCTTATTCTTCGTTGGATTTTTTTTTTTATTTTTTTGAATATTTTTAGAAGTGGTTTTAAGGATTGGCTGTGATGATCATCACCAGCATCAATATCTTGGCGTTTTATCTTCAGCATCATTAACAAACTAATCAGAGAAAAAACCTGAAACAAAAAATTATCATTTGTTTTGCCACAAATCATTGCATTCACCAAGAAGTAATGTTAGTTGTTTTTTGCAAAGTTTTAATATCTACCAAAAAATGTTATAGAAATTTGAGAAGAGGTGCGACAACATGGCACTGCAATTAAAAGTCATAAATGCAAAATGTGCAAATATTGAAAATTTAAAAATATATTTTTTAAAAAATACTCTTCCAAGTTTTCTGATGATTCCTGGTCTTGTATCTTTGTGACAGGAAGTATTTCATCTGTTTCTTAAAAATCAGATTAAAATCGAACCCTTATCCTTTCTTTTTTTATTTTGCGTCTTTGTCTTTTCTTAAGAACCAAACCAACCAAAAATGGCACAGCTGAGAATATTTTTGGATGAATAAAATTTTTATTTTTCAATTTCATGCTTATTTGTTAATTTTCAATGCTTTATTATGAGACTTAATGAGATTTTGGTTTGTGAAAAGGTATTAGCTGTGAGTAGTCATTGGCGATGGTTATAAGAAAAAGGTAAAAATTTTAGTTCACAAGAAATGTATGTTCTTCACAAAAAAAGAACGGAACATGGATTGTATTCAACAATGGTACGGCTGTTAGATATGGATTAATTTAAACAATTAAAAACGCAGTAAGTTCAGCCAGGACAAACTTTGAATACCCTTCACCAAATGGAAAGAATTTGAAAATGTCAAAGAAAAATAAGTAAAAAAGCTGTAAGTTCGACCAGGCCGAACTTTGAATGCCCTCCACCATTTGGTACAAATTTAACAATTTTCAAAAAAAATAAAGTCCGTTAAAAATTCTGTTAAAATCTTAAAAATACCGAATGTAGCCGAATATTAGGGTCTATACGACCACGTGGACCTGCATATGCAACTTTTGTCACAAGCTATTACAATATTCAAATGCGGAACTTGAAAAAAGTCTGTTTATAATGTAGCTAACGTCATCAAAATACCGAATATAGGGAGGTACCATGGGGGTTATAAAACGCGGACCTGCACAGACAGTTTTCTGTCATAGGCTGTACTATCCATTACGAACATCAAATACAAAAGAAATGAAATAATTCCAGTAAATAATGTCGCTAAAATCATCAAAATACCGAATATGGGAAGGTTTCGATATTGGGAAGCTATACGAAGACCTGGACCACCATAGGCAATTTTCCCTCATAGGCTGTACTATCCATTACGAACTCCAAATACCAAATTTGAAACAATTCCGGTAAATAATATCGCTAAGATCATCAAAATACCGAATATCGGGGGGTACTGTTATATGGGGGCTATACGAAGACGTGGACCTACATGGTCCATTTTCAGTACCAAAAGTACTGCATACATAATACACATTTGAGTCAAATTTTATCAACCTATTTCATTTTATTCGGAAGCTAGAGTGATTTCCACAGACGGACAGGCAGACGGACATCGATAAATCGACATAGAATTTTATGCTGATGAATAATATGTATACTTTGAGGGGTCTAAAATGTATATTTTGAGGTGTTACAAACGGAATGACAAACTTAATATACCCTGACAATTCTGTTATAATTTTAAGAATGCATAATGTAGGGAATTACCGTTATATTGGGGTCCATACGAAAACGTGGATGTGCATAGGCAATTTTTGCTAGAGCCATTATGGTATTTAAATACGAAACTTGAAATAATTACGGTGAATAATGTCGCAAAAACATCAAAATACCGAATATGGGGATGTGCCGTTTTATTGGGGCTATACGAATACCTGGACCAGCATAGGCAATTTTTTTGTTGTAGCAGTCGTTACGAAGTACAAATACGAAATCACAAACCATTCCGGTAAATAATGTAGCTAAAATCATAAAAATACGGAATATGGGAAGGCTCCGATATAGGGGAGCTATACGAAGACCTGGACCAGCATAGGCAATTTTCCGTCCCAGGCTGTAGTATCCACTACGAACTTCAAATATCAAATTTGAAACAATTCCGGTGAATAATGCCTCTAAATCAACAAAGCACCGAATATTGGGAGGTAACGTTATATGTGAGCTATGCGGAGACGTGGACCTGCACAGACAATTTTCTGTCATAGGCTGTAGTATCTATTACGAACTTCAAATGCGAAATTTGAAACAATGTCGCTAAAATCATCAAAATACCGAATATCGGGGGATACTGTTATATGGGGGCTATACGAAGACGTAGACCTACATGGCCCATTTTCAATACCAAAAGTCCTTCAGATATAATATACATTTGAGTAAAATTGTATTATAGTACGTTTATATATATAAATAAAATCGACATAGAATTTGTGCTGATCAAGGATAGAAAAAACTGCAAACCAACTTCAGACTTCTGTCATTTCTAAGCCACTCGTCCGACAGCTGTTAAAATTATTCCAGTGACAGCTCATTATATTGTTCACAAGTGTACAAAAGCATTTGGATAACCACAAGTGGCTATCGTTAGAGCACTCCAGAATAAAAAATAAATCAAATGTGAATAGATCTTTTATGTTTCGTACCATCGCTCGTTACCATGATACTAGTAGCGTAGCCCGACGTCAAGGAAGTGGACGGGAGTAAATAGCAACATCAGCAGAAATGGTTCGAAAAGTAAAGAGGCGACTTGATCGAAACCCGCGTCGCAGTGGCCGAAAAATGGCTCGTGAGCTGAACATATCGCAATATACCGTTCGGCAAATATTGTAAAATGAGCTCGGGGTAAATCCAATCAAATTTCAAAAAGTGCAAGAACTTACACAACAACAGAAAGAAAATAGACTAAAAAGAGCTAAAGAGTTGCTTCGCTTGGCCGAAAGTGGTGAACTGCCGAATGTGGTTTTCTCCGATGAGAAAACATTCGTTGTCCAGCAGTTTGTAAACAAACAAAATGATCGTGTTTACTTGCCAAAGAGGTCAGCTGTAATGTGCACCTTCGGTTGGCCACCAGAACTCAAGCGCCGGTCATGGTGATGGTGTGGGCCGCCATAAAAGCCGATGTGTCTGAAGTATTTTGGAAAGCAAAGTTGGCAGTTAAAAATACCAAAGTGTCGGTCACCTCAAGCAAGCGCTTCGTCTGGATTGGGCCAAAATACCGCAGAAAAACATTCGGACAGCCTATGACGGTTTGATTGGCCGTTTGATGGCCATAATTCTTGCCAAAGGTGACCAATTCGAACAAAACTAAACTTATTCTAAAATTTGATGCTATTTCCGATATCTTTTACTTTAGATGCAATAAAATTTAAAAAAGTGTAAAAAATTTGGCGTTTGACTTTGTTGAAGTTTTCGAGATGTTACAAACGGAATGACAAACTTAATATCCCCTCCATACTATGGTGGAGGGCATAAAAAGTAAAGACTTTATGCCACAAAAAGCTAATATTCTTTACAAAAGAAATGAACGGAACACGGCTTGTATTCAACAATGCTAAGGCTATTAAATATGAGTTAATTAAAAAATGCCCAGAATAAGCATTAGCTTAATCGTGCAATTAAGAATGTTTTATAAAGCAAAAACAAGAAAAAATCACTGCTTAGACCTCCCAAGTTGTTCAAGATTTCCCTTATAACCGAAAATCACTTCTGAACAACAAATGACGTCATAAATACCCTAACACATGAATATGAATGGAAATTAAGCCGGAAATTAATTGCCTTGTTTTTGTGTTATTTCCTCGACTCGGGTCACTTTTCGGTTTCTAAAGGTTTTATCACACACACACACGTGTTCTTTCCTTTACAATTTCTACCAAAAATTTAATAAAAGACCAGTAAAGAAAGGTCAAAAACCGGGTGTGTCCGACTTTATGGTACCCTACACCACTATGTATATTTAGTAAAGCTCCCGTAACAAATAAACGTTTATACAGGGTTGCCCATATTCGACGGACCCATGACTCTTTGGGCCCATTCCAATCGACGAGGCTTGTCCGCAGGCAACATTCTTTGCGTCAATTGAATTTTGTACGGGAACAAATGCAAAGCAATGCGAATAATCCGTTGTAAAGTGGACCGAGCCATGCCCAACTGCTGAGAACGGCGTTTTTGGGATGTTCTTGGGGACCTCTCAACACTGGCTCGTACGGCAGCGATATTCTCCGCCGATCGCCTTGGTCGACTTTTATATGGCCTCTTTGGATAAGAAAGAGCCTTACCAGTCGAAATTTTTCGTATAAACGCTTAATGGTGTTCTTAGAAGGCGCACTTCTCACATTTTTTAATGTTTTAAAAGCACCTTGAGTTTTCACAATTGAGTTCTTCTGTTGAATGTAAATTTCAACTATTTCAGAGCGCTCGGGTGGCGTGTATTGGTTCATGGTAAAAATCTGCTTGGACTGACGCTTCAAACGCGGTACGTCATTAAGCGATGTGACATCTCTGTCAAAAGTTATGGCGTTGCTAGATGGGTCCGTCGAATATGGACAACCCTGTATTGGAAATTAATTTGAAGTAGATCATACAAACTATGATCTTTTTTGAATATGTACTATGGCTTTAAATATTGGATATATGAGAGATATATCCAACTCTGAATCGATTTCCACCAAGTTTGACGCAAGCGTTCATACTCATCGTACAAGGATTCGAGAAGAATTATATTAAAAAAACAAGTAAGCAAAGGCTACAGTCGAGCGGGGCCGACCGTTGAATACCCTACAACACTATAATAAACGATACAGTTTATATAGACGAGATACTCGGAAGAATTCCACAAGATATTGTGACAAATAATAAAAGAAAACCATCAGGTTTCGTTCTCTAAATTTCGAATAATAGAAACTTTAACTAATTTGCTCATTTCCAATTTATTGGAAGATGTTGCACGTAAATGGTCTTCCTAGATCTGGAACCAATATTTCCCAAACACCTATAATCTCTCTGAAGTGGCAAAAGATTAACATTTATTATTGGTTTTTGACTGAAACGCATCTATATGGGATACAGACATATGACTATATTCTTCAACGAAATCAGCGTTAACGACATAGTCAGAAGTGCGTCTTTCCTATATTTGTGAATTCCCCAAAAAGTCACTGGAATGGACATTTTCGTATTTTGTCCACAAAAGTTGGCAAACTCCTTCACACATTGAATATTTTTGGATGGCCATCCAAAACTGCTTGGCTTTTGCACTGTCCGGTAACCCCCATTCATATATGCGTGAGGACCGGGCGATAATTACGACCTGCTGACAATTTTGCAGTTATTGGTCCATTTCAACCCCTAAATATATGGCGATCATCTCCAAAAATAGTAGGCTTCTTTTCTGACCCTCATCTTATCCCCATGCAAAATTTCGTAAGGATCGGGCCATAAATGCGATCTGTATATGATATCCTGATACCCTAACTACTTAGTTTTGTTAGCTGTAGAAATATTACCAAATGTTTAATTCAAAATGAAAATATGCCAAAAATATGACAAAATTGAAAAAATATGAGAAAATTTTACAAAATCAATGTTTTCCTCGTTAGAGAGATATTTTTATGCGATTTTTTAGACGTTTTTTCTTTCCTGCCAAGAGGCCATTCTGAATTAATGAGAACTGTCGAAATCAGTTCAGCCGTTCTCGACATATAAGAGATCTTTCAAGCATATCTTCTTTGATAGACATATATATCGCACATATTTTGCTATACATCCGTTTTGGTGGATGTTAACATCAATGTAAAGATCAGGAGTAACCTTGTCATGGCTTTGTGATTTCGCCGCGATTTAAAATATTCGCGGTTTAATGAAAAAATTTGAATTTTTTCAACACAAAAGATATGGTCTATTTTACCCGCTAAATATTATCCGATGACCACCCAAATTGGTAGGCTCCTTCCCCGCCCTAAACTCTAGCCACATGCGAAGTTCCGCGTCGATTGGTCTATAATTGCGACCTGTAAAGCTACTGCAAAATCCGACATTTTTTCAGTTTTTGGTCCATTTCGACCCCTAAACCTTTGGCGATCATCTCCAAAAGAAATAGGGTTCTATTCTGACCCTAGCCCCACCTCCATTCTTAATTTCGTGGAGATAGGACCATAATTGCGACCTGTAGAGTGATTACAAATTAACATGGACAGACGGACAGACGGACAGACGGACAGACGGACGGACGGACATACATAGCTAGATCGACTCAACTCGGCGAGCTAGGAAGATCCATATATACTTTCCTATGTGGGAAATCAATATTTCGAGGTGTTACATAATTTTTGGCCCAATCAAACTTATAATACCCCCAACACATAGTGTTGTAGGGTATAAATATATATATCGAAGCAATAGATATATGGGAACCGATTTTCACTCGTTCGTGCTTCCAGGATAAATTCTGTTAAATGTGAAAAAATCTATCCAATTTGGCCTGATTTGATATGGGAGCTATATCCAAATCTATACTGATATAGAAAAATTTCACGGAGGTATTTTTGGGGTATATTTTATATCTGGTACCAAATATCATTGTTGTAAAGAGTATATTACGAATGTGAGGGACTTAAGCCCAAAATCGGATGAATTATATATATGTGAGATATAGCTACATCCTAACAGATTTTCACCATCATTGAAGCTTATTCGAATATGCAAAACTCCGATCCATTTGGCCTGATATTAACCATTTGGTGTGCAATAAACACCAAATTGAATAAAATATGTATGGGAGTTATATCCAAAATTGGAACCGATCTTGATGAAATTTGTCAGAGGAATTTCAGGGCTATATCTTACGTCTGATTTTAAAAAGTATTGTTTTGGGGTACATACCACGAATATTAAAGACTTAAACACCATATCGGATGAAACATATATATGGGAGCTAAAGCTATATCTGAACTGCTTGCTTCTGGAATTCGCTCGGATATACCGAAATCAGTTCCATTTGGGCGAATATTAAATATTTGGCGCACAAAAAAATTTAATCGGACGAAAATATACATGGGAACTATATGTTAATCTGAACCGATGTTCATCAGATATACTTCTGGACTGAACCAGACTTGATTGGGACTGATATTACGCATTTGGTACACAATACTTATAAAATCAGAAGACAGTATATGGGAGCTATAGCCAAATCTGATCTGATTATCACTAATTTCAATAAAGTTTGTCCTTCGGCAAAATAAATGATTTATGAAAAATGTCATCTCAATCAAACAATAAATGCGCTCTTTATTATACCTCAGCCACCATATATCATATGTTACGACCAAAACGTGCCTTGTCGAAATAACGGTTTTAGACCCCTTGTGTGTCTTAGGACCAAATACGTTTCAGGACATTCGGAGTCGATCTAGCGATGTCCGTCCGCCTGTCTGTCTGGCTGGTGGACACGATAACTCTCGAAGGGAGTATCCGATTTGAACTAAACTTGGTACATCGTAACATTATTGTCAAACATAAATATAATTCGGAGATGGGCAACATCGGTCTACTCCTTCTGGTACATCCTCCACAAAATATCAAAAGAAAAGAAATTACTGCACAGAAAGAGAAAGGATAATCAGGTTTTGCTCCAACTTTGCACATCCCAATATTTACATTAGTGCTACGTCTGGTGAGAAAATGGACAATATCGGTCTACTCCACCAAGTACCTCCCCCACAAAGGGTCCATATTTTGAGTAATTACAACTCTCAACTTATAAAATGTAATGTAAGAGTCCGGTGGTCTTCAAAATGCACATATCACAATAGTTTTATTAACACAGGGTCTGGTGTGAAGATGGAATATGTCGGTCCACTCCTTTTGGTACCTTCCTCACAAAGGGTCAAAATTTTGATTATTTATGAAGCTTATAATACACGAAATTAACATCCGATTCCATTCAGACTCGGCACGTATTTGCATCAACACAAGATCTGTTATAAAAATGGTACAGATCGGACCATCCTTCTGGAACCTCCCCCACAAAGGGTCAACATTGTGAATAGCCAAAAACGATCAATAAAACCGAAATAAGCATCCGATCCTCTTAAAATTACACACATACAATATTTTTTTTTAACTTATTGTCTGGTGTGAAGAAGGACTATATCGGTTTACTCCTTCTGGTACCTTCCCCACAAAGGGTCAACTTTTTGAGTATCCATGAAGTTCATTAAACGCGAAAATAACGTCCGATTCCATTAAGACTTGGTACATCTCAATATTTCCATAAACATCAGATCTGTTGAAAAGATGGTGGAGATCGGACGATTTCTGTTGGTACCTCCCCCACAAAGGGTCAAAATGTTGAATATCAATTGCACTCATAAAATGCGAAATTAACATCCGATTTCATTCAGCCTTAGTATATCTCAATATTTCCATCCACACTGTTAAATCTGTTATAAATATAGGATTCAAGATTTTGAAAAACAAAACGCTCAAAGAAATCGAAATAAGCATCCAACTCTCTTCAAATTTAACACATCTAATGATATACATCTGCCAAGCCCTTCTGGTATCTCACCACAAAGGTTCACAATTTCCAAAAGGTCTGTGATAACTTGCGAAACCAGTCGGCGATTCTTTACAACTTGCTATATCTACATAGTTCTCTTAATCAGAAATCTGAAATGAATTTGTAATTTATCGGAATTTATGATTTCGAATTAAAGTGGATATAAATGTTCGATTCGCTTCAAATTTTACCCATACCAATATTTTTAACTGTATTAGATGAAGTCCGCTATATCTGTTACCTCACATATATTCCCAAATTTTTCAAAAATTTGGACATATCTCATATAAAGTATAGGAAGTAGTCGATATAGTCCAAATCTGGCACTTTTTAATATTTATATCAGTCTTAGATCAGATGCGAATTGGTCAATATTGGCCAACTGCTTCAGAACCTTTCCCATAAAGGTTCAACAGTTTGAATTATCATAACTCAAGGCTGGGGGTATACATCTGTCGGAAAAACCGACTGATACTATTGTACTTTTTATGCCCTACACCACAAGGTTGTCAGGGTACTATGTCTTTGTGCATTTGTTTGTAACAGGCAAAAGGAAACGAGATAGACCCATAGTCTGTATAGAATCACTTTCTGAGTTGATTTATGCATGTCAGTCCGTCCGTCTGTCCATGTATTCTTGTGAACAAAATGCAGGTCGCATTTATTATCCGATTGAGATGAAAATTTCCAAACAACATTTGTTTGGCCCGAGGACGAACCCTATTGAAATTGGAGATAATCCGTAAAAAATTAGATATAGCTCCCATATATATCTTCGTCCGATTTTCCTTTTCTTGTGCACCAAACGTGTAATATCATCCCGAATTGTATGGAATTTTGTACATACGACCAAATTAGGCCTGAAAATAAGTATGCCAAATTTGATCGAAATCGGTTCAGATATAGCTATAGTTCCCATATATATTATTCATCCGATTTGTTATTTTTGTCCTCCGCAGCCGTAATATGCACTCTGTAACAACAATATTTTGGGGAAATATATCAAATGCAGTTCAGAAATACCTTTGCTAAATTTTATCGAGATCGGTTCAGATTTGGATATAGCTCCCATATATAACTTCTTCCGATTTAACTTTTATTGTGCACCAAACGTCTAATATGGGATGGAATTTGGCACATACGACTGAATTGAGTCTAGAAGGTAGGATGCCAAATTTGGTGGAGATCGGTTCAGATATAGCTATGGCTCCCATATATATTGTTCATCCGATTTGTTGTCTTTGTTACCCACAGCCGTAATATGCACTCCGTAACAACGATATTCAGGGAAATATATCAAATACAGCTCAGAAATATCTTTGCCAAATTTTATCGAGATCGGTTCAAGTTGGATATAGCTTCCATATATATCTTTATCTGATTTCATAATAATTTTGCACCAAATGGACAATACAAGTCCGAATTTAAAAGATACAAATGCTTCGGCATATTTAGTCCTTTGAACTTAAAATTATAATTATAATCATAGCGTGTATTATTAAATTCTCCCATAAAAAACTTTTAATTGTTATGCGGAGCTCTACTAAATTAGCAAAGTGGTGTATGGTATCAAAAAGTCGGCCCGTCCGACTTTAAGACTTTCTTCACTGGTTTAACTTGTTTTCTATGAAAACAAGACCTTTTGTGGAGAAGGTACTAGAAAGAGTCGAACAATGTTGCCCTTTTCCAGACTCGATCTAAGTTTGACAATTATATTACGATGTACCAAGTTTGGACCAAATCGGATACCCGCTTCGAAATTTATCGAGCTCACCATCCAGATTTACGGACAGACACTACTAGATCGACTTCAAATGCCCTGAAACGGATTTGGTCCAAGAAGACCTAGGGTCTAAAACCGTTATTTCGATGAGTCCCGTTAGCCATATAGCTGTGATAAAAATATTCGCATTCAAAAAAAATCTCTTTGCTTAAGCTCACTTCCTTTCTATCTTATCTTAAAAAAGAAGAAAAAGAAATATTGCATTTCTTTGCAGCTCCAAAGGTGATTCAACTCTGTTATCAATTCCATTCGCATTTACGAAACAAAAAAATGCACGTGCACATGCAAACGACCCCACATGATAAACTTTTTCTTATGATATCAACCACAATAACAACAACAACAAGAGTATCAAAGTAACCACTCTTGCCCTCTGCACCGTTCTGGGTCTGGGGCGATCATCAGTGTCAGTCACTACTGTGTAGCAGAAACAAAAACAAAAAGAAAACAAACATTACAAGCATGGGAGTATAGCATTTCATACGGATGTCATCATCCGATGATGTGGATGTGGATGGTGATGATGATGATAATGGCCAGCCATGCAGATGAGGATGACGTTTTTGCTGTTGTGAATGAACGAGCAGCATAAAATAAAATGCTAAGTTTCCTCGTAATATTCGCTCAGCTGCACTGCTCTCTACCCGCACCTACTATAGCCAGCACTCATCATTACAAGGCAGGCATCAAATTTGTTTGCTGCTGCTCCTGTCGTTTGTTCTGCTTTTTGAAAAGAAACATTTTATTATGGGTACCTACCAACAACAAAAAGAAATTATGAACTCAAGACGCAGATTTGTTTAACGGGGACGGAATAATATCAACGGCTACATCGACACCAACGACCGTCAATGTCCAACCAACCGTTCGTTCGTTCATTGATTGTGACGACAATGACGGCGGCATGACCAGCCAGCCGGCTGCCCAGCTATGGCAATGCTCATGATGCCTCTGCTGCCAATGCTGCTGATGACGATGATGATGAGGTTAAGGAGGTTGATGTTGTATCGACAACATCACCCAAACACCAAGTTGGAAGACGGACAGCAACATCAGCAGCAGCAACAGTCTCAGCCGACCAGACCAGACCAATAATGAACACCTGAAAGGAAATGCTTTTTTTCTTCAGTTTTTCTTTCTTTGTGTAGCGTTTTGCTGTATTCTGCTGTTTTGTTGTTGTTTCTTTTCTGTGTTACAAAAATTATTGTCTGTTGGAATGTTAAGCCATTGACATTGTTTGTTAACATGAATTAAAAAAAACAACGACCACATCGACAACGACGTTACCTCTATAAAAAAAATTGTGGGTATTTTTTCTTCTTCTGCTGCTGCTGTTGTCGTTTATTATAGAAAAAATATGAAAAGAAGAAGCAACACAAATCTCTTCAACACCACAAGAATGTGAAAAGTAATTGCCCGACAGCAACAGGAAGAAGACGAAGAAGTCTTTCCCAGAATTCTAGCCAACGATTATCATAAAATGAATGGCCGTTAAAATGTAGGCAGCCGAGACCTGAAGAAGGCTTCCCCTTCCGGATAAGAAGGCATTGACACACGGCAGCGAACAAATGCCGATACAATTTGTCCCCCCACGCAATGAGCGGGGCCATTTATTTAAGAATCATAGAAAAAAAGAGATTTTAGCAGGGTATTGTGGAAAAAGCTGGGTGTTTATTAGGATGGGTCGATATATATGGGGGAAGAACATTCATCAAATGAAAATTGCAATCCTAAACTCAAAAAACTTGAGTCTCATGATGCTGTCGACACATACACATCTAGGAGGGGGTTGGGGGCGAATATGTGTTACCCTACACCACTATGCATTTACTAAATATCAAATAAAATTATCGGAGATTAGCAATGCTCTGAAAAGATGTTCGCAAAATTTGACATTTGACTTGCTTCTAGACTGGTTAGTAATAAACTTTAAATCCGACGAGGATATATATATATATATGTCCAAAAAACTGCAAAGAAGTCCAATGCCGTAATTTTTATATATAATTTTTTAATTTTATTGAATAAAAGCAAAAAATGTCGGAAATAGATCCAAACTTTAGAATAAGTTTAGATTTGTTGGAATTGGTCATCTTTGGCACGAATTATGGCCTTCAAACGGCCAATGAAACCGTCACCAGCTGCCCGAATGTTGCTCTGCGGTACTTTGGTCCATTCCCGGCGAAGCGCTTGCTTGAGGTGATCGACACTTCGGTATTTTTAGTGCCAACCTTGCTTTCCAAAATACTCCAGACACAGTAGTACAACGGATTGGTATACGGAGATTTTGCTGGCCATTGTGCGCTGGAAATGAAGCGAGGAACCTCATTTTGTAAACATTCTAGGGTGGCGCGTGCTGAGTGCGATGGTGCTGAGTCCTTCTGAAATGACCAAGGTCTGCAGCCAAAATGTTTGCTTGTCCAAGGCTTTAATATACCCTCCAGAATATTTTCGCGATTATACTCGGCATTTATTCTGATGCCACGGTCGTTTAATACGAGCGGAGAGCGACCATCGGCTGTTATGGCGGCATACAACATCACCATGGCCGGCGCTTGAGTTCTGGTGACCAACCGAAGGTGCACATTTTAAGCTGACCTCTTTGGCAAGTAAACACGATCAATTTGTTTGTTTACAAACTGCTGGACACCGCAGTTGACTATTTTCGGCCAAGCGAAGCAACCTTTAGCTCCTTTGAGTCTATTTTCTTTCAGTTGCGGTACAAGTTCTTGCACTTTTTGGAATTTCAATGGCTTAACCCCGAGCTCATTTTTCAATATTTGCCGAATGGAATATTGCGACATGTTCAGCTCACTAGCCATTTTTCGGCCACTACAACGCGGATTTCGATCAAGTCGCTTCTTTACTTTTCGAACCATTTCTGCTGATGTTGCTGTTTTCTTCCGTCCACTTTCTTGACGTCGGGCTACGCTACCCGCTCCAGTATCAGGGAAACGAGCGAAGGTACGAGACACAAAAGATTTATTCACATTTAAATGCTGGTGTGCTCTAACGACAGCCACTTGTGGTTTTCCAGCCGAATATAAAGAAATCACCCTATCATGCTTGAATTCCATCGCGAATAACTTTTTTTCTGGAAAATTCTCACCAAAATGCTTTTGTACACTTGTAAACAATATAATGAGCTGCCACTGGAATAATTTTAACAGCTGTCGAACGAGTGGCTTTGAAATAACAGCAATCTAACGTTGGTTGCAGTTTTTTCATCCCACCCTGTATATGGGGGAAGAATTTTCATCAAATGGAAATTGTAATGCTGAACTCTAAAAATTGGAGTCTCTTGATGCTGTTGACACATACGCATCTAGGAGGGAGCACTCCAGCGAAGAAAGGACAAAAGTCGGATGAAGATTCGGTATTTTGTTAATTTGAGCGACATAATTTACAGGATTGTTTCAAATTTCGTATTTGAAGATACTAATGAGTACTACATGCTATGACAGAAAATTGTCTATGCAGGTCCACCTCTTCGTATAGCCCCCTTATAACGGTACCTCCCAATATTCTGAATTTTTATGATTTTAGAGTCATTTTAGACCGGCATTGTTGCAAATTTGGCATTTAAAGTTTGTAATGGGTACTGCAGCCTATGACAAAAAATTACGTATGCAGGCCCACATCTTTGTATAGGCCCAATATAACGGAATTTCCTACGATTCGGTATTTTTATTTTTTAGAGACATTTTAGACCGGAATTCGTCAAATGGGTACTATAACCTATGAAAAAAATTACATATGAAGGTCCACGTTTTTGTATAGTCCCCATGTAACGATACCTCCCGACATTCAGTGTTTTGACGATTTAGCGACATTTTTAACCGGAATTGTCTCAAATTTTATATTTGAAGTTCATAATGGGTAGTTCAAGCTATGACAGAAAATTGTCTTTTTATAGGTCCCATATATCGGTACCTCCCAAAATTCGGTATTTTGATGAGTTTAGAGACGTTATTTATGAGTTTAGGACATTTATTTAAAGTAATTGATATCATAACCTTGGCCAAGAATTGTCTATGCAGGTCCACGTCTTTTTATAGTCCATTTATAACGTTGCCTCCCGATATTCGGTATTTTGATGTTATAGGTGACATTATTCGCGTGAATTGTCTTAAATTTCGTTTTTTAAGTTTGAAATCGGAACAGGCAATGACAAAAAAGCTTATGCGATTTCATTTAGCTGGTATTTTTGACAAATTTTTTTAAGTTCCTTCCAAATGGTGGAGGGTATTAAAAGTTCGCCCCGGCCGAACTCAGGTGCTTGTTTACTTGTTAATTTCGACACTTGACATAAAAAATTAAAATTTTGATATTTTTGGCTTTGGCTGGAGGTTGGCACAAAAAGGAGAGGATGGAGATTCATAATAGATCTCGTTTAGGCGAACATTGAGATACAGTTAGTTTAAAGAGAATCGATGACTTGTTTCGAACGTTATAAGGGTAATAGGTAATTAAAACATTGATCCTTTTTAGGGGAGGTATCAGGAGGCGTGAGCCAATATCTACCATCTTCACATCAGATCTTGTGTTAGTAGCAATATTGAGATGTGCGAACTTCGAAGACAATCGGACTTTTTTTCACATTTTATAAGAGTTGTAATTATTCAAAATTATGACCCTTTGCAAGGGAGGTACCACAATGAATGGTCTGATATATTTCTTATTCTCTCGATATATTCTATTTCAACACAAGTTCTTATGCTAGTAGAAACATTAAGATGTGAGAAATCTGAAGATAATCAGATTTTTATTTCATATTTTATAATAGTTATAACTATTCCAAATTTTAACCATTTGTGTGGAAGTACTTGATGGAGTAGTCGTTTATTTACCCATTTTTTGCACCTAACCTACCACTGATACAAATATTATCATTTGCAAAGTTTGAATAAAATTTAACGATTTTTTCTTGTTTTATCAACATTTTGACCTTTAGTGGGGGAGACAGTAGGAGGAGTGGTCCAATGTTGCCCATCTCCGAAGTTGTTCTAAGCTTGACAATAATAATATGATATAAGATATTAACATGCGCGCCAGCTATGTCAACTCTAAATATCCTGAATTTCTTCTCATCCAAAGAAACCTAGGGTTCAAAGCCGTTATTTCGACGAGGCACGTTGAGGTCATATCAAGTGATATATACCCTCTGTAGCCATATTGCTGAGGGTACAAAACAGAACCAAATACTTATAAACTTACCCAAGAGAAAATTGAAAAATTCCACAAATCAAAATCAAATAATTTATCCCAAAAATTAAAAATTACCTCAGGTGCAAGGATTTCTCGAAATTGAAAACTAACGGCATTCCTTTTCATTGAGAATCCCTAAACATTTCTTCAATTTTTTCATTTCCTGCGATGGCATGGCAAAACATTTTGTAATAATTTTCTCATGCCTCTTTTTTTACCGAGAAGGATATTGTTTTCATTCAAGTACTGAGCGTTTCGTTCTTTTGTTTTGTTTTTTTTTTTTTTATTATTTTCGCCAAACAAAGACATGTTTCACTTAATAATCCACAACATTTTGGGTAATCTCAGGTGTTGCACAAACCAAATTCACTTGGTTGGTAGTCAAAAAACAACACACACACACAAAAGAAACACATTACTTTTGTTGACCCTAAATCCATTCTGATGAACTTCACGCTTAGAGAGGGGGAGGGGTGTCCTTTCTTCGTGTGAGATTGTTTGTGTTTCAATACTAAATGCATTTTGACTCGATGCGACCTTTGCGGTGCGGTTTATTTCGTTTCATGTCATTGTCAAATTATTTGCTTGTTTTATTGCAATTGTCTTAATTTGAGAGAGGGAGAGAGATATCAGCGGGTGTGTTCATGTGTGTGTGTGACTTACAATTTAATTGTTTTCATTTTCAAGTGCTGTTCCGTCAATGATTAGTTATTTCTTTAGCTGGGCAATTGTTATTAGAGGTTTGCGCGTGTGTGTGGGTCTCTGGGAAATAAAAGAGCTAAAATAGAGGCCTTAAGGGAATACCTCTAGTAAGATGTGTTAAAATGTTAGAATACTTGGAGATAGAAAGGAGATGAAGAAAGACTCTGCATTGGCTCCAACTTTTGCGTCGTAATAATGGATCTCTGGGAAATAAAAGAGCTGCAATGTGCCAAAATAGAGGCCTTAAGGAAATACCTCCAATAAGATGTGTTAAGATTTTAGAATACTTGGCGATAGAAAGGAGATGAAGAGAGATTCTGCATTGGCTCCAACTTTTCGCGTCGTAACACGGGCAAAATGTATCTCATCGAAATAAGGGTTTTAGATCCTAGGTCTCCTTGGACCAAATTCGTTTTAGGGCATTTTGAGTCGATCTAGCGGTGTCCGTCCGTATGTCTCTCTGGCTGACTGGGGCGCATGACAACTCTCGATATGGTCCAAACTTGGTACATCGTAATATTATTATTAAACTTAGACCAAGTTCGGATATGGGTAATCTTTGTGCACTCCTTCCGACACCTTCCCCACAAAATGTCAACATTTTCAAAGAAAATAATTTACCCCATAGACAGAGAAAGGATGATTAGATTTTGTTTAAACTTTGCGAATCTTAATATTAATATCAGTGCTAAGACAGGTACGAAAATCGACAATATCGGTCCACTCCATTAAGTACATTCCTCACAAAGGGTCAACATTTGGAATAATTATAACTCTTATAAAATGTGATGTAAGAGTCCGATTTTGAAGACAGTCCGATTTGATAGACAATTTCAAACACTCCAATATTTTTATTGATACAAGATTTGGTGTGTATATCGGTCCACTCCTTTTGGTACGTCCCCTACAAGGGGTCAACATTTTGAATAACTATGAAACTCATAAAACGTGAAATTAGATCCGATTCCATTTAGACTTGGCAAATCTTAATATTTATATTAACACAAAATCTCTTTTAACGATGGTAGTGATCGGACCATTCCTTCTGGCACCTCCCGCACAACGGGCCAAAGTTTTGAATAACCAAAACGATTATACAATCCGAAATAAGCATCCAGTTCTCTTTACATTTCACGCTTCCCATTTTTTTCTACTTACACAAGATCTGCAGTGAAGATGGGATATATCGGTCCACTTATTCTGGTAACTCCCCTACAACGGGTCAAAAAATTGAATAACCATGAAGCGAAATTATTATCTAATTCCATTCAGACTTGGTACATCTTAATATTTCCATAAACACAAGATCTGTTATAAAGTTGGTACAGATCGGACCATTTCTTCAGGTTATTCCCCCACATAGGGTTCAAGATTTCTGAAAAACAAAACTGTCAAAAAAGCGAAATAAGCATCCACCTCTCTCCAAATTTCACACATCCAATATTTTTGCTAACGCAAAATCTGTTGTGAAGATGATATATATCTACCAACCCCTTCTGGTGCCTCACCATAAGGGTAATATTCAATTCGGCAAATATTGAAAAAGGAGCTCCGGGTAAAGCCATTGAAATTCCAAAAAGTGTAAGAACTTACACCGCACAGAAAGAAAATAGGCTCAAAAGAGCTAAAGAGTTGGTTCGCTTGGCCGAAAGTGGTGAACTGCCGAATTTGGGTTTCTCCTCACCGATGAGAAAAAAATCATTGTCCAGCAGTTTGTAAACAAACAAAATGATCGTGTTTACTTGGCAAAGAGGTCAGCTGAAAATGTGCACCTTCGGTTGGCCACCAGAACTCAAGCGCCGGCCATGGTGATGGTGTGGGCCGCCATAACAGCCGATGGTCGCTCTCCGCATTTTGGCTGCAGACCTTGGACATTCCAACAGGACTCAGCACCAATGCACTCAGCACGCGCCACACAAGAATGGTTACAAAATGAGGTTCCTCGCTTCATTTCCAGCGCACAATGGCCACCAAATTGTCCGGATACCAATCCGTTGGGCTATTGTGTCTGGAGTATTTTGGAAAGCAAGGTTGGCACTAAAAAATACCAAAGTGTCGATCACCCCAAGCAAGCGCTTCGCCGGGAATGGGCCAAAATGCCGCAGAGCAAAATTCGGGCAGTGTGTGACGGTTTCATTGCCGTTTGAAGGTCCATAATTCGTGCCAAAGGAGACCAATTCGAACAAATCTAAACTTATTCTAAAATTTGATGCTATTTCCGACATTTTTGCTTTCATTCAATAAAAAAATGTAAATGAATGGCGTTTGACTCTGTTGTAGCTATGGAGGGTACATTAACTTTGTCATTCCGTTTGTAACTCCTCGAAATACTCATGTCAGAGCCAACAAAGTATATATATTCTTGATCAGCGTAAAATTCTAACTAGATTTAGCGATGTCCGTCTGTCTGTCCGTCTGTCTGTCTGTCTGTTGTAATCACGCTATCTTTCGAACGAATTGAGATAGATGGCTTAAATTTTGCACAAATGTTTATTTTTCCAGTAGGCAGGTTAAGTTCGTAAATGGGCCATGTAGGTCCACGTTTTCATATAGCCACCATATAACGATACCTGCCGATATTCGGTATTTTGATTATTTTAGCGACATTATTCACGGGAATTGTTTCAAATTTGGTATTTGAAGTTTGAAATGCATACTACAGCCTAAGACAGAAAATTGTCTGTAATGGTCCACGTCTTCGTATAGCCCCCATATAACGGTACTTCCCGATATTCGGTATTTTGATGATTTTAGCGACATTATTAATCGGAATTGTTTAACATTTGGTATTTGAAGTTCGCAATGGATACTACAGCCTAAGACAGAAAATTTTCTGTGCAGGTACACGTCTTCGTATATTTCCCATATAACGGTACTTCCCTATATTCGGTATTTTGGTGATTTTAGCGTCTTTATTCATTATTATTTTTTTAAATTACGTATTTAGATTTCGTAATGGAAACTACAGTCTGTGACAGAAAATTATCTATGCAGGTCCAGGTCTTCGTATATGACCCATATACCAGTACCTCCCTACTATATTCGGTATTTTGACGAGTTTGGGTACAATACTCTCCAAAATTGTTTGAAATGTCGTATTTGAGGTTCGTAATGGATGCTGCAGCCTATGACAAAAAATTGTCTACGCAGGTTAAGGTCTTCGCACATCTCCGATATAACGGTATCTCCATTACATTATTCACCGTTTATTTTAAGTTCCGAATTTGATTTTGGTAATGACTTATGGCAAACAATTCCTGTGTGGGTCCACGTCATATACACACCAACATAACGGCTATATTCGGTATTTTTAAAATTTTAACAAAAGTTTTTTAGGATTTTATTTCCAAATTCGTTCTAAATGGTGGAGGGTATTCAAAGTTCGGCCCGGCCGAACTCACTGCTTTTTAACTTGTTTTATCTCACCCTATACATATCTTCCATCTAACTGACTGAAACCTCCTAACTTAGTTTTCTTTCACTTCAATTCCGACTGATAATTCAGACATATTAGACCAACAAAAAAAATAAATCGCAGCTAATTTAAAAATTAGTTCCAACAACAAATCGATTTCCCCGTAGAATTGCCAATTTCCCGAAACAGCTGTGTTGAAAAGTTCTTACATGATGTTATAATTGCCAAACTGACATTTGCAACAGCTTGGCTGACAGTTTGGACCAACATATTCATTGCAGCCAGCCCGTCAGCCAACCAGCCACAATAACATTTGGCCAACCTGGCAATCAATCCTCAGGTTTTGCAATCGTTTTTCTGGAGGTGTGGCAGCATTCTCTCGGGTTCATTCATAGAGTCACACAATTAAATAAACGGAAAAAATGATCTATTGTTTTATTCAGAGTTAGTCAGGCAGACATGCAGGCCGTCAGTCAGCTAGTCAGCCAGTCAACATTTCAGCCGGTTGCACGGCCACATAGTCATACAAAACGGAAACAATGTTTTCGTATCCAGTTCTTTTGAGAACAACCGAGTGGGGTGTAGAGGCACACATACTCACACACAGTCATACAAGTTGCTGGGATTTTGAGTGCTGCAACCGTAGCCATACGTAAAATATTAAATACTTAATTATAATTTTCACACCATTATTTGTTACGAATGCAAGAGCACATGAAACATTTCTATAAATAATTACAGCAAAAAAATATTTTTATTTTCAGCTGACAGATAGGCAGTTGGTTTATTTTTATGAAGTTTCTCAGTAAATTATGGTGGATATGAGAATATGATAACCCAGCGAACAATTTTGAATGGAGTAAGTATACATTTTTGTTTCTATGCTTTGTAATTGTAAAAGGGAAGTAAACAAAACGATGTTGGTGACAAACATACAGGGTGAGGAAAAAGAACTGCAACAATGTCAAACGCCATAATTTTTAAATTAAAAATTTTTTTGAATGAAAGCAAGAAATGTCGAAAGTGGCATCAAATTTTAGAATAATTATTAATACTTACGAATTATGGCCTTCAAACCGCCAATGAAACCGTCACACGCTGCCGAATGCTGATCTGCGCTATTTTGGCCTATTCGCGGCGAAGCAAGGTGATCGACACTTTATGGCTGCGATAGTCCTTAAAAATGTTATTGAAACATCAATGTATGGCAGTAATAGTCCTTGAAATATGTAGTTTAAAAATTCCACGCTTATGGTCCTGATACTCCTTGAAATATGTTGTTTAAAAATTCTACGCTTATGGTCCTGATACTCCTTGAAATATGTTGTTAAAAACTTCCACGCTTATGGTCCTGATACTCCTTGAAAAATGTCCTTGAAAAAATTAACTCTTATGGCCCTGACAGTCCTTGAAAAACTTTATTTAATAAACCACGTTTATAGATCAGATGGTCCTTAAAATATTTTATGTAATAAACCACGTTTATAGATCAGATTGTCCTTAAAATATTTTATTTAATAAACCACGTTTATAGATCTGATAGTTTTTGAAAAATATTATTTAAAAATCCACGCTTAGGACTTTGATGGTCCTTGAAAAATATTATTTAAAAATCCACGCTTAGGACTTTGATGGTCCTTGAAAAATATTATTTAAAAATCCACGCTTAGGACTTTGATGGTCCTTGAAAAATATTATTTAAAAATCCACGCTTAGGACTTTGATGGTCCTTGAAAAATATTATTTAAAAATCCACGCTTAGGACTTTGATTGTCCTTGAAAAATATTATTTAAAAATCCACGCTTAGGGCTTTGATAGTCCTTGAAAAACATTATTTAAAAAATCCACGCTTAGGGCTTTGATAGTCCTTGAAAAATATTATTTAAAAAATCCACGCTTATGGCCCTGATAGTCTCGAAAAATAATATTTAAAAACTCCATTCTTATGGCCCTGATAGTCCTTGAAAAATATTATTTAAAAAATCCACGCTTATGGCTCAGAAAATCCTTGAAAAAATCTTCTTTAAAAGATCCACGAATATGGCTCAAATAGTCCTTGAAAAATATTATTTAACAAATCCACGCTTGTGGCTCAGAAAATCCTTGAAAAATCTTCTTTAAAAGATCTACGAATATGGTTCAGAAAATCCTTGAAAAAATCTTCTTTAAAAAATCCACGCCTATGGCTTAGAAAATCCTTGAAAAAATCTTATTTAAAAGATATGGCTCAAATAGTTCTTGAAAAATATTATTAAAAAAATGCACGCTTAGGGCTTTGATAGTCCTTGAAAAATCTGCTTAAAAATACCACGCTTATGACTTTCATAGTCCTTGCAAAAATTGCTTTAAAAAGTCCCACGCTAATGGCTCTAACATTCTTGGCTCAAATATTCTTTGAAAAATAAGGTTATTAATCTGATAGTCCTTAAAAAAGAAAAATCAGCTTAACAAGTCCACACATATGTCTCGAATAGTCTTTAAAAATTCAGCTCAAAAAACCCCTTCTAAGAAAATTCATACAAAGCTCTGATAGTCCTTGAAATTAAAAAAAAAAAAACACGCTAATACTGACAGTCCTCTGATAGTCCTAAAACATTTTTGTTTAAAAATCTAGGCGTATGGCCCTGATATCCCTTGAGAAATGTTGTTGAAAAGTCCACGCTTCTGTTTCTGATATCCTGGGAAAAGGTTGTTGTCCTTGAAACGATAACAACAAATTATTTGACTGGGTTCCTTTTAGCATTTACCAATCTATTAACAGTTTGGTAATTTGTGTAACACCACTTGATGTTTCCAGCGTTCTCTCTTTCTCTCCCTCTCTCTTTCTCTCTCACACACCACTTCAGATGTAATGCTTAACATAACTGTCGTCATTGCACTGGGCTTTAAGTATGCAACTAGCAATGGCAACTGAAATGAATCAATTGGATGTATGCGCCCATGTTATGCGCCAGGCAGTGCCACCATGTGTTTGGCTGTGCCTGGTTACTTACCATGGCCATGTGCTGGGGCATTAAATTTCGTGGCAGTAGTGGTGGCGTTTGGTTGGCTGGCTGGCCCGCCGTGCCGTGTTTAACTAGCTAACATTTGCTAAAAAGTATCCATGCACTACAAAACAATGCTGCGACTGCTCTTGTTGTTGGCAACAACTAACCGATAGCTACGTCTAACAAATGTTCCGAACAAAAAGTGGGGTTGCGTTTGTTGTTGTAGTTGTTTTACTTTTACATAGCGACAGCGACTGCTATTGCTGCCGCCGCTGTTATTTTTAATGGCAATGTTTGCAGCAATGGGGAAACACCTGCAAACGCACCTGTAAAACACCGACGCTTTAGATAAAATACATACTTTGTTGGTAATATAATCGCTTATAACCGCTTGCGGATGCCTATAATTGTTGTTGTTGTACTTGTTTTTGTTGTATACATTTCACAGCAATCTGTTGGTGTTCAATTGAATTGACTGTGCCGTTTCGTTGGCTAGTCCATTCATTCATATCGCACTCGCAATGGAAATGAGCTGGCGAGTGTTTAGTTTTGAATTTGTTTCATTTCAAATCGTTTTTTTTTATTTTTTGTTTTTCATTTGAATTGCACGGATGAATGTCCAAATTAATAGCATGTGTTTCATTTTGTTATGAATATGTGTTGTTTGATAATTTTGAAATTAACATTTGGATTGTAAATTTGTTATGAATCGAAGAATGGAAACAATGCACCTGATATAATTTATTTTTTTAGGGGAGAAGAAAATGAGAAATCTTTCTGAAAAGTCTCCAAAATCAAGGAAGAAAATCCCAGGAAAATTTTTTCACTGAAGAGTAGTTAAAAAAAAAACTTTTTGTTGATAGTCCTTGAAAAATATAATTTAAAAAATCCACACCTATGCCTGGGATAGTCCTTGAAAAATATAATTTAAAAAATCCACACTTATGACTGTGATAGTCCTTGAAAAATATAATTTAAAAAATCCACGCCTATGGCTGTGATAGTCCTTGAAAAATATAATTTAAAAAATCCACACTTATGGCTGTGATAGTCCTTGAAAAATATAATTTAAAAAATCCACACTTATGGCTGTGATAGTCCTTGAAAAATATAATTTAAAAAATCCACGCCTATGGCTGTGATAGTCCTTGAAAAATATAATTTAAAAAATCCACACTTATGGCTGTGATAGTCCTTGAAAAATATAATTTAAAAAATCCACACCTATGGCTGTGATAGTCCTTGAAAAATATAATTTAAAAAATCCACGCCTATGGCTGTGATAGTCCTTGAAAAATATAATTTAAAAAATCCACGCCTATGGCTGTGATGGTCCTCGAAAAATATAATTTAAAAAAATCCACGCCTATGGCTGTGATGGTCCTTGAAAAATATAATTTAAAAAATCCGCGCTTATGGCTATGATAGTCCTTGAAAAATATAATTTAAAAAATCCACGCCTATGGCTGTGATAGTCCTTGAAAAATATAATTTAAAAAATCCACGCCTATGGCTGTGATAGTCCTTGAAAAATATAATTTAAACAAGTAAGCAAAGGCTACAGTCGAGCGGGGCCGACCGTTGAATACCCTACAACACTATAATAAATGATACAGTTTATATAGACGAGATACTCGAAAGAATTCCACAAGATATGGTGACAAATAATAAAAGAAAACCATCAGGTTTCATTCTCTAATTTTCGAATAATATCAACTTAAACTAATTTGTTCATTTCCAATTTATTGGTAGATGTTGCACTTAAATGGTCTTCCTAGATCTATCAATATTTCCCAAAGACCTATAATCTCTCAGAAGTGGCAAAAGATTAACATTTATTATTGGTTTTTGACTGAAACGCATCTATATGAGATACAGACATTTGACTATATTCTTCAACGAAGTCAGCGTTAACGAAATAGTCAGAAGTGCGTCTTTCCTGTATTTGTGAATTCTCCAAAAAGTCACTGGAATGGACATTTTCGTATTTTTTCTACAAAAGTTGGCAAACCATTTGGCTTTTGCAATGTCCGGTAACCTCCATTCAAATGCGCGTGAGGATCGGGCGATAATTACGACTTGCTGACAATTTTGCAGTTTTTTTTTTTGTCCATTTCAACCCCTAAATATATGGCGATTATCTCCAAAAAGAGTAGGCTTCTATTCTGACCCTCATCTTATCCCCATGCAAAATTTCATAAGGATCGGGCCATAAATGCGATCTATATATGATATCCTGATATCCTAACTACTTAGTTTTGTTAGCTGTAGAAATATTACCAAATGTTTAATTCAAAATGAAAATATGCCAAAATATGACAAAATTGAAAAAATATGAGAAAATATTACAAAATCAATATTTTCATCTTTAGAGAGCTATTTTTATGCGATTTTTTTAGACGTTTTTTCTTTCCGGCCAATAGGCCATTTTGAATTAATGAGAACTGTTGAAATCAGTTCAGCCGTTCTCGACATATAAGAGATCTTTCAAGCATATCTTCTTTGATAGGCATATATCGCACATATTTTGCTATATATCCGATTTGATGGATGTTAACATCAATGTAAAGATCAGAAGTAACCTTGTCATGGCTTTGTGATTTAGCCGGGATTTAAAATATTCGCGGTTTAATGAAAAATTTTGAATTTTTTTAACACAAAAGATATGGTCTATTTTACCCTCTAAATATTATCCGATGACCACCCAAATTGGTAGGCTTCTTCCCCGCCCTAAACTCTAGCTACATGCGAAATTCCGCGTCGATTGGTCTATAATTGCGACCTGTATAGCTACTGCAAAATCCGACATTTTTTCAGTATTTGGTCCATTTCAACCCCTAAACATTTGGCGATCATCTCCAAAAGAAATAGGGTTCTATTCTGACCTTAACCCCACCTACATTCTAAATTTCGTGAAGATCGGGCCATAATTGCGACCTGTAGAGTGATTACAAATTAACATGGACAGACGGACAGACGGACAGACGGACAGACGGACGGACGGACATACATAGCTAGATCGACTCAGCTCGGCGAGCTAGGAAGATCCATATATACTTTCCTATATGGGAAACCAATATTTCGAGGTGTTACATAAATTCTGGCCCAATCAAACTTATAATACCCCCAACACATAGTGTTGTAGGGTATAAAAATCCACGCCTATGGCTGTGATAGTCTTTGAAAAACGTAATTTAAAAAATCCACGCCTATGGCTCGAATAGTCCTTGAAACATATAATTTAAAAAATCCACGCCTATGGCTCTAATAGTCCTTGAAAAATATAATTTAAAAAATCCACGCCTATGGCTCTAATAGTCCTTGAAAAATATAATTTAAAAAATCCACGCCTATGGCTCTAATAGTCCTTGAAAAATATAATTTAAAAAATCCACGTCTATGGCTGTAATAGTCCTTGCAAAAATATAATTTAAAAAATCCACGCCTATGGCTGTGATAGTCCTTGAAAAACGTAATTTAAAAAATCCACGCCTATGGCTGTGATAGTCCTTGAAAAACGTAATTTAAAAAATCCACGCCTATGGCTGTAATAGTCCTTGCAAAAATATAATTTAAAAAATCCACGCTTATGGCTGTGATAGTCCTTGAAAAACGTAATTTAAAAAAATCCACGCCTATGGCTGTAATAGTCCTTGCAAAAATATAATTTAAAAAATCCACGCTTATGGCTGTGATAGTCCTTGAAAAACGTAATTTAAAAAATCCACGCCTATGGCTCTAATAGTCCTTGAAAAATATAATTTAAAAAATCCACGTCTATGGCTGTAATAGTCCTTGCAAAAATATAATTTAAAAAATCCACGCCTATGGCTGTGATAGTCCTTGAAAAACGTAATTTAAAAAATCCACCCCTATGGCTCTAATAGTCCTTGAAAAACATAATTTAAAAAATCCACGCCTATGGCTGTGATAGTCCTTGAAAAATATAATTTAAAAAATCCACACCTATGGCTGGGATAGTACTTGAAAAATATAATTTAAAAAATCCACACCTATGGCTGGGATAGTCCTTGAAAAATATAATTTAAAAAATCCACTCCTATGGCTGTGATAGTCCTTGAAAAATATAATTTAAAAAATCCACGCCTATGGCTGTGATAGTCCTTGAAAACTCTGTTCCAATGGTCCTCTCTTATATCTGAGGAAAAAATCTTTTTAATTCCTTCGTTCTATTTTCCGACCCACCCTTAAGGCTCATTAAAATCTATTTTAATTGACATTTCCCACACACGAGCTTGCCTACTCCACCATTATCAACTTAGAATACAATTTAGAAATAATTCCCACCGAAAATTATCCAATTACTATGAACAAGCAATAAAACTAATTGAGTGTCATTATAATATAAGACAATGGATAAACAAAACAAAAACAGAATTATGACAACTTCAGAAAATCGAAATATATTTGGTCAAAACAACCACCCTTCTTATCCCACCCCACAAGCCAAAGGCACACGATTTTCCTGCAATCCACGGCAAAACAGAAACAGGAGGAAATTTTTCACAAATCCGCACCTTTAAAACAAAACAATAAATTGACATTTGAATAGAAGGAATGGAAATCTGCAGAAGCCAAAACAATAGAAGCCATTGACGAAACCCAGGAACAAACAAAACAAAAAAAAAAACAGGAGAAAAAGTCACATTTTTCCAAAAGAAAATTTCAAAATTTCGACAACACATACCAGACACGTTGTCGAGAGACCGAAACAAAAAAAAAACATTTTAATGCCTGTCTGGTTGTCTGATGTCGATCTGATGCATATTATTGCCGTTGTTGGTTTTGTTTTTGCCGCAATTGATCATTAGTGAGAAAATTTTGCCAAACATATTTTTTTATCTTCAAACCCATAGGCAAGTATTTCCCGAAAACAATGGAATTGTCGACTAGGAAAAAAAATTGAACCAAACAAATATCTTGATTCACTCACTCACTCTCTCACTCATTGACTACCGCCAGCCGAATTTGGAGTTTTTTCCTCTCTGTTTTCCCTGCAAATTTCAGTTTATATTATTCATTTTTAATTTTTTATAGAATTTCGGTTTCACATGCATTATTATTAGTGGTACATGTTGTAAATACAACTCATACAATGGACAGCGACGACGACGACGACGAACACCAAACCACTTAGTTATAATGTCGTATTATTATTTCTATTTCTATTATCATTATTGTGATTATTGTTATTCAAATTTAAAGTATTCAAATTCGTGTTGTGAACAAATAGACATTTGTTATTTTTGTTTTTATTTTGGGAAAAATCAAGATGTGACATAAGAAGAGAAACGTGCTTCGAGTACGAAAATGGAAAACCATGAAAAATATAAAGTCGATATTTTACACCATTAGACTATAAATAGAGAGATATGTAAAATAATGGCAAATGTCTTTTCAGTTAAAAAGACTAGAAAGCTAATATTACAGGGTGAGATGCAAAAACTGCAACCAACTTCGGGCTGCTGTCATTTCCAAGCCACTCGTCCGACAGCTGTTAAAATTATTCCAGTGACAGCTCACTAGATTGTTTACAAGCGTACAAAAGTATTTTGGTGAGAATTTTCCAGGAAAAAAGTTATTCGTGATGGAATTCAGGCGGGATAATTTTATTTCTTTATATTTGGCTGGAAAACCACAAGTGGCTATCGTTAGAGCACTCCAGCATTTAAATGTGAATAAATCGTTTGTGTCTCGTAACATCGCTCGTTACCGAGATAGTGGTAGCGTAGCCCGACGTCAAGGAAGTGGACGGAAGAAAACAGTAACATCAGCAGAAATGGTTCGAAAAGTAATGAAGCGACTTGATCGAAACCCGCATCGCAGTGGCCGAAAAATGGCTCGTGAGCTGAACATATCGCAATATTCCATTCGGCAAATATTGAAAAATGAGTTCGGGGTAAAGCCATTGAAATTCCAAAAAGTGCAAAAACATACACCGCAACAGAAAGAAAATAGACTCAAAAGAGCTAAAGAGTTGCTTCGCTTGGCCGAAAGTTGTGAACTGCCGAATTTCGTTTTCTCCGATGAGAAAAACATTCATTTTCCAGCAGTTTGTAAACAATCAAAGTGATCGTGTCTACTTGCCAAAGAGGTCAGCTGAATATGTGCACCTTCTTGTGGCTACCAGAACTCAAGCGCCGGCCATGGTGATGGTGTGGGCCGCCATAACAGCCGATGGTCACTCTCCGCTCGTATTAATCGACCGTGGCATCAGATTAAATGCCGAATATTATGGCGAAAATATTCTGGAGAGTGTATTAAAGGCCTGAGCACGCAAACATTTTGGCCGCAGACATTGGACGTTAGAACTGGACTCAGCACCATCGCACTCAGCACGCGCCACCCAAGATTGGTTACAAAATGAGGTTACTCGCTTCATTTCCAGCCCACAATGGCCACCAAAATCTCCGGATACCAATCCATCCGGAGTATTTTGGAAAGAAAGGTTGCCACTAAATACCAAAGAGTCGATCACCTCAAGCAAGTGCTTGAGCGGAATACCGCAGAGCAACATTTGGGCAGCGTGTGACATTTTCATTGGCCGTTTCAAGGCCATAATTCGTAACAAAGCTGACCGGTTTGAACAAATCTAAACTTATTGTAAAATTTGATGCTATTTCCGACATTTTTGCTTTTATTCAATAAAATTTTAGAACTAATGTAAAAATGATGGCGTTTGACTTTGTTTCAGTTTTTTTTTTTATTTCACCCTTCGGAACAGATCTTGTGTTGATAGAAACATTGAGATATGTAGAGTTTGAAAGGAATCGGATGCCCATTTCACGTTTTACAAGTTTAATAGTTATTCATAATTTTTAGGCCGTTATGGTCTATTTGCGCAACTAACCTAGCACTAACAAAAATACTGGGATTCGCTTAGTTTTTCAAAGAAATTCTTACTTAAAGAAAAAAACAAGTTAAAAAGCACCATTTGGAACGAATTTGGAAATTTTCAAAAAATAAAATCCCTAAAAAATTCTGTTAAAACTTTAAAAATACCAAATATAGCCGTTATATTGGGCCTACATAGGCATCGTTTGTCATAAGCCAATGTAGCTAAAATCATCAAAATGTCGTATATAGGGAGGTACCGGAGCTGTGCAAAGACCTGGACCAGCATAGACAATTTTCTGTCACAGTCTGTAGCATCCATTACGAAGTTCAAATACGACATCTTAAACAATTTCGGGGGGAATTGTACCTAAAATCGTCAAAATACCGAATATAGGGAGGTACTGATATATGGGGCCTATACGATGACCTGGATCTGCATAGACAATTTTGTGTCACAGACTGTAGTTCCCATACGAACTCTTAATACGTAAATTGAAACAATTCTGGGCCGAATTTTTAATACCCTATATAATTTTAAAAGAAAATGAAAAGATTCAAAAAAAAAATCTGTTTAAAAATACGGCTCAAAGGAAAACCTTTATTTGGGGCTATACGAAGACGGGGTTTTGCATAATTATTGGGAAGAACCTTTTTATGTGGGCTATAAGATACGCGGGCCTATACAGACAATTCTGTTTCCGGGGAGGTAATACATTCATACATAGTTTATTCTAAGACTGATAATGAAATTTTACGTAGAATATTTCTACTTCTAATACCTTTCGCCAAAGTTTTATGTTACTTTCAGGGGTCAATTCGAAAAAGGTCCGATGGAAAATTTAAAGAAAAATAGGGAATATTATCCGGGTAATTTTTTGGAATATTGATGCAGATATTTTCTTGTTATGCAATAGAAATATCGACTTCGCTCCTTTGGTGACACATATTAACATTTGATCTACAAAAATTCTTACTTTCATACTTTCCCTAAAATGTTTTTTTTTTTTTTCTTGAATCATTTTAGGATTAAAATATTCCTCGTATTTTTAGCACCAGTGTTGTCAAAGACACTGTATATCTAAAATGCACGGATTCCGAGGAATCCTAATGCGAATACATCCAAAAGTATTGAAGAGGGGGAACGTTTCATGTAAGCTTTCAAACATCGATTTTGTATTCTATTCTGGGAATTCCATAAGAACATATCAATTTTCTGCAACCTGACATAAACTCAACGTTTATGTTTCAATTCAGTTAATATCTGTCAACTGATAAAGACATTTAATTAACATGAACACGCTGTACCTCTAATCAATTTCGATCACAGGTTTAAGAAAAAATTGAACAAAAAGAAATATTAAATAATTGAAAATATTCACTTGACGCCGTATTTGTATGACAAATACGAACAGGATTACAAGGCTAAAGATTATCAGAGATATATGTATGTACGAGAGTATTTTTACTAGGTTCATGTTTAGAACAAATATTTTGCCTGGTTTTACAGAGACATTATGCCCTTAATTAATGCAATTAATAAATGGCTATTGTATATAATATTAAAAGTCCTCACAATGAATAAAAAAAAAATATTTAAAAATTGTGTATAGTTTTGAATCCGAGTGAAAATCAAAATTCGTTAAGTGGCTCAAAGTAATTCCTGTCTGCCTTGGCCCCAATAACTGACAACCTTAGGGACATTTACACCAAATATTTTATCTTTCGAAAATATTTGTAAAATAACCCATTTTGAGTTCTAATCCGTTGGAGCCTCCCTAATTCCGATGTTTATGAAGTCTGAAAAAAAAAACACACAATAACCACATGACGCGATAAATCGACTTTAGATTCAAGAGTCCTGATAACCAAACATCTCATTTGAATTACCTACCACATCTCGGCATGGTGGCTCGCTACTGTGTGCAACAGCTGATTGTTATCTTCAGACAACACTCGGACACTAATTTCAAAGCTAACGAAAAAAAAAACGGAAAAATACAACAACAACAGCCAACAATTACATTTAAATATATGGAGATATAACAAATAAAGCTAACGTAGCCTAAGCTTTAATGTCATTCTGAGTTTAGACATTCAAGACGTCGTCGACGACGACGGCTATAATGCTGATGCGGATGAGGTTAATATGCGATTTCAGTGCGAACAACAGCACCAACAACAACTGCCGGCGATTAGCAATGGCGAGAGACAGATAGAGATGATGGCGACAGATCTTTATTTTGCACCGCGTGCAGTCAACAGTAACTGCAGCGAGTAAACACCAGCAACAAAAAAACGCATTTGTTATGACTTGTTGTTGTTGTTGTTGTTAACCATTTTTGTTTTTATTTTACCGGTGTCTAAAAACAATTAGTGCTGTATTATGGGCAATTGTTGTCGTTGGTTTTATCGTGTTTTTGTTGCTTTATATTTTTCATATTTGGTATTAAGCGATTTAGCTGTTGCTAAACAAATACAAAAGGCATCTCACCATTTGCGTTTATTTATATGTATGCGTGTTTGTATATGTGTGAGTGCGAAAGGGTTATTAAATTGACATTAAGTACTTTATTTTTATTTACAAAATCAAACATAAACCATTCAGCAAAGGAAGGTAACGGATATATATGATACCCTACGTTTTAAGGGTTCTGAATTTTGAAATGGGGTGGAAAATAGTATATTGAACCTTTATTTCAAACTAAATCTGGCAAACTGGCTATTGTACAATGGAATTTTAATAAAATGTGCAGTGAATTGGAGAAAAGTCCTAAGATTTTCGAAAATAATGAAGGTTTTTATACCCTTCGCCATAGTATGGGGAGGTTTATTAAGTTTGTCATTCCGTTTGTATCACCTCGAAATATAAATTTTAGAGCGTTGATCAGCATAAAATTCTATGTTGATTTAGCGATATTCATCTATCCTAAAATATCTAAAATATTATCCAAATATATATTATGCAGACACAATTTGGTATTGAAAATGGATCATGTAGGTCCACGGTACCTCCCTATTTTCGGTATTTTGATGATTTAAGCGACACTATTCGCCGGAATTGTTTCAAATTTGGTATTTGAAGTTCGCAATGGATACTACAGCCTATGAGAAAAGTGCAGATCCACATTTTGGTGTAGCTCCCATATATCGATACCCCCGACATTATTCAAAGGAATTGTGTCAAATTTTGTATTTGAAGTTCGTCGTGGATACTACAGCCTAAGTCAGAAAAGTGTCTGTGCAGGTCCACGGCTTCGTATAGCCCCATATAACGTACCTCTCGATATTTGGTATTTTAATGATTTTATTTACTTTAATCATCGAAATTGCTTTAAAAGTGGTATTTGAAGTTGGTAGATACTACAGCCTATGACGATATAGCCCCATAAAATAGTACCTCTTTATATTCGGTTTTTGATGATGCAGGTCCATGTCGTCGTATAGACACTAATATAACGACTACATTCGGTATTTTTAAGATTTTTAACGGAGTTTGTTTTTTTCCTAGTGGTGAAAGGTATTCAAAGTTCGGCCCGTCCGAACTTATAACTTTTTACTTGCCCGTCCGTCTGTTTGTTGTAATCACGCTAGAGTCAAAAAGAATAAAGATAGGAAGCTAAAATTTTGCAAAGATCAGTCTTTTGTCTGCAGGCAGATCAAGTTCGAAGATGGGATATATCGGTCCACGATATTGTATAGCACCCATACAACGGTACCCCCCGAAATTCGGTATTTTGACGATTGTAGTCACATTTGTCAATGAAATTGTCTGAAATTCTACACAAGGTGTTCTTCGTGACGAATTTTCTCCCTGGAAAAGAATTGATTACATAGGTCCACGATATCGTATAGCACTCATATAACAGTACCCCCCAATATACGGTACTTCGACAATTTTAGAAACATTTTTCAATGACATTGTCCAAAAATAAACACAAGGAGTTCTTTTTGAGTACTTTACCCCCTGGAAGAGAATTGTCTAGAAAAGTCCACGATATCGTATAGCACCCATGTAACTGTACCCTTCGATATTCGGTATTTTGATGATTTTAACCACATTTTTCAGTAAAATTGACTGAAAACCCATAAAAAGAGTTCCTTCTGAGTACTTTATACCCTGGAAGAGTATTGTCTATATAGGTCCACGATACCGTATTTACCCCATATTCGGTATTTTAATGATTTCAGCTACATTTCTCAATTGAATTGTCTAAAAATCCACACTAGAACTTCTTCCTAAGAACTTTACAGTCTGGAAGAGAAATATCGTATAGACATTATTCACCGAGTTGTTTCAAATATCGTCTTTAGAGTTCGTAATGGGAAGTACAGTCTATGACAGAAAATTGTCTTTGCAGGTTCAAGTACATCCCTATATTCGGAATTTTGATGATTTTAGCTACATTATTTACCGGATTTTTTTTGTTTTTTGTTTTTTTATTTGAATATTGCAGGTCCACGTCTACGGAACTTCCCTCTATTTGGTATTTTGATGATTTTAAGTACTCTATTCACCGAAATTGTTTGAAATTTCGCATTTAAAGTTTCTAATGGGTACATCCTGTGACAAAAAATTGTCTTTGCAAGTCTAGGTCTTCTCATAGCCCCTATATAACGGTACCTCCCTGTGTTCGGTATTTTGATGATTTTAGCTACATTATTTACCAGATATTTTTTTCAAATTTTTACTCTTATAACATACATTTTGCATGTAATTTTCTTATAAACTATTACATCTAGGCAAATGGTTTGTTCTGAAATTTATAGTGGAATTTCGTATAAAATATTTCTTCTTTTTCATCAGTCGGGTTTACCGACAGGTGTATACTCTTAGCCAATGTTCTATTATTTTAATATATTTTAACTTATGTTATGATTATTCCAATTGTTGACCTCTATGGGGTAGGTTCCGATGGAACCTCCTTAGCTTTATATGAGATATGAGATAATTTATTATTAAACTTACATTTGGAATAGTTTTTAGAAAATGTTAAAATGTGCTTGAGTTACCAGATATATATTCGACCGAAGTATTCCATTTTTATACCTTCATCTGATACAGATATTTATATCGTAATATTGAAACAATTACAAGAAAATCGAACATTTATAAATATTGAGATTTACCAAGTCTGAATGGAATCGAATGTTAATTTCACGTTTTATGAGTGGGTAGGTATCAGAAACAGAGTACCAATATATACCATCTTCACAGCAGATCTTGTGTTAGTAGAAAGAATGGTTTGTGTTAAATATGAAGAGAACAGAATGCTTATTTCAGATTCTATAATCGTTTTGGTTATTCAAAATGTTGTCCCTTTGTGTGGGAGGTACCAGAAGGAATGGTCCGATATCTTCTATTTTTATAACTGATCTTATGTTGATGGAAATATTGAGATGTGCCTAGTCTGAATGGAATCAGATGTTTATTTCGATTTTTATGAGCTACATGAACATGCAAAATGTTGAGCCTTTCAGAAGGCGTGGACCGATATTTTCTATCTTCACACCAGACATTGGGTTAATAAAAATATTGTGATAATCGGACTATTACATCACATTTTATAAGAGTTATAATTATTCAAATGTGACCATTTTTTTGGGGCAGGTACTTGATGGTGTGGGCTGATATTGTCCAATTTTTCGCACCTGATCTAGCACTAATGCAAATATTGGGGTTTCAAAAATCGAATGATCCTTTCTCTTTCTGTACCGTATCAAATTTTGTAGCCATATGGCTGAGGGTATAGAAAAGAACACACGTGCGTTGGCGTTTCGGAAATTTACATGTAAAATAACCTCTTTGGGCCACTTTGCGATATAAACTTTCAAGACGCCAATACACGTGTCTTCTTGAATCTCTTAGCATTACTTTCGTAATCTGCTGGATTTTCCCCATAATCATTGCAAAAAAGTGAAGGATTCCTGTACATTTCTGAATTTAATTATACCCTACAACACTATGTGTTGAGGGTATTATAAGTTTGATTGGGCCAGAATTAATGTAACACCTCGAAATATTGGTTTCCCATATAGGAAAGTATATATGGATCTTCCTAGCTCGCCGAGCTGAGTCGATCTAGCTATGTATGTCCGTCCGTCCGTCTGTCCATGTTAATTTGTAATCACTCTACAGGTCGCAATTATGGCCCGATCTTCACGAAATTTAGAATGTAGGTGGGGTTAAGGTCAGAATAGAACCCTATTTTTTAGGGGTTGAAATTTACCAAAAACTGAAAAAATTCCTGATTTTGCAGTTGCTCTACAGGTCGCAATTATAGACCAATCGACGCGGAATTGCGCATGTAGCTAGAGTTTAGGGCGGTGAAGAAGCCTACCAATTTGGGTGGTCATCGGATAATATTTAGCGTATAAAATAGACCATATCTTTTGTGTTTAAATAATTCAACATTTTTCATTAAACCGCGAATATTTTTAATCCCGGCGAAATCGCAAAGCCATGACAAGGTTACTTCTGATCTTTACATTGATGTTAACATCCATCAAATCGGATATATAGCAAAATATGTGCGATATATATGTCTATCAAAGAAGATATGCTTAAAAGATCTCTTAAAAGATCGCTGAACTGATTTCGACAGTTCTCATGAACAGTTCATGAACATGAACAAGAATGGCCTCTTCGCAGGAAAGAAAAAACGCCTAAAAAATCGCATAAAAATATATCTCTAAAGATGAAAATATTGATTTTGTAATATTTTCTCATATTTTTTCAATTTTGTCATATTTTTGGCATATTTTCATTTTGAATTAAACATTTGGTAATATTCCTACAACTAACAAAACCAAGTAGTTAGGATATCAGGATATCATATACAGATCGCATTTATGGCCCGATCCTTATGAAATTTTGCATGGGGATAAGATGAGGGTCAGAATAGAAGCCTACTCTTTTCGGAGATAATCGCCATATATTTAGGGGTTGAAATGGACAAAAAAACTGCAAAATTGTCAGCAAGTCGTAATTATCGCCCGATCGCATTTGAATGGAGGTTACCGGACATTGCAAAAGCCAAATAGTTTTGGATGGCCATCCAAAAATATTCAATGTGTGAAGGAGTTTGCCAACTTTTGTAGACAAAATACGAAAATGTCCATTCCAGTGACTTTTTGGAGAATTTACAGGTCGTTGAAGAATATAGTCAAATGTCTGTATCTCATATAGATGCGTTTCAGTCAAAAACCAATAAAAAATGTTAATCTTTTGCCAATTCTGAGAGTTTATAGGTCTTTGGGAAATATTGGTTCCAGATCTAGGAAGACCATTTACGTGCAACATCTACCAATAAATTGGAAATGAGCAAATTAGTTTAAGTTGCTATTATTCGAAAATTAGAGAACTAAATCTGATGGTTTTCTTTTATTATTTGTCACAATATCTTGTGGAATTCTTTCGAGTATATGGCCTATATAAACTGTATCATTTATTATAGTGTTGTAGGGTATTCAACGGTCGGCCCCGCTCGACTGTAGCCTTTGCTTACTTGTTTTTTTTTTTTTTTTGAGTTAGTACTAGTACTAATGGACCATATTCACACAAGATCTAACGAAAGTGAAAACATTGTGTTATGTGAGGTTAGATGAAACAATAATTATGAGACCCGTACATATTCACAATTTTAACCCGTTGTGGGGGAGCTACTAGAAGGAATGCTTCGAAAATCCGATATCCACACCAGCTATGGGGTTGGAAGATACATTGAGAGGTACATATTTTAATTCTTTAATCGATCGTTGTACATGCTTGCAGAGAACTGTTTATATAGGTACTATTTGAGGTATGGATCCCATAGAACGGTACCTCCCGATATTCAGTATTTACACGTTTTTAGACACATTTTTCCAACGAAATATTCAGAATGTTGGTATTTGGAGTTTTGATTCTCTCTCTCTCTCTCTCTGGTATATAAATATCTTTGCAGGTCCAAGTTTCGACTCATATAAGGGTTGACAGCAACATTTTCTAATCGAATTGCCCAACGTAACTATGGCCCATTATACAATGTTCTCTGCTTCGAAATTATTTCAAGCTGTTCGATTATTCCACTTTCATATAATACGTACACTGATAACCTTATATGAATATTACATGACATTATTTCCCGATGAAGGTGTTTAAATAAATATCTAATTAAAATTGTCATTTCTATTCCCATAGTTTGCTCATCACATTTTATATTGCTTTATTACGATATGTTATTTAAAATGCTAATCAAATTGAATGCATGCAGGTGGCAAAAATTAATTGGAAAAAATATATTCGAAAAGCTTTACAACTATTTTCCAATACCGAATCAAATCTTGCCATAAGGCCATGAAGCGGCAATGACCAATTTCAGGACAATGTAGATCGACGAATTGGATTGGTTATATATATCGGGATCTCCCAAAAAATTGAAGATCCTCATTGAATCACTTTCTGAATTGATTTACGGATGTCCGTCCAACAATCCTAGAAGCAAATATTTCCAAATTGAAAATCGGTTCAGATATAGCTATGGCTCTCATGTACAGGGTGAGATGAAAAAACTGCAACCAAATTCAGACTGCTGTAATTTCTAAGTCGCTCGTCCGACAGCTGTTAAAATTATTCCAGTGACAGCTCATCATATTGTTTACAAGCGTACAAAAGCATTTTGGAAGAATTTTCCAGAAAAAATGTTATTCGTGATGAAATTCAAGCGTGATAGTGTGATTTCTTTATATTTGGATGGAAAACCACAAGTGGATCTCGTTAGAGCACTCCAGCATTTAATTGGGAATAAATCTTTTGTGTCTCCTACCATCGCTTGTTACCGTGATACTGGTAGCCTAGCTCGACGTCAAGGAAGTGGACGTCAAGGACAAAGAGATCAGCTGAAAATGTGGACCTTCGGTTGACCACCCGAACTCAAGCGCCGGCCATGGTGATGATGTGGGCCGCCATAACAGTCGATGGTCGCTCTCCGCTCGTATTGATCGACCATCAGAATAAATGCTGAATCGACATCAGAATAAATGCCGAATATTATCGCGAAAATATTCTGGAGGGTGCATTAAAACCTTGGACACGCAAACATTTTGGACTATTGTGTCTGGAGTATTTTTGAAATCAGGTTGGCACTGAAAAATCGATCACCTCAAGCAAGCGTTTCACCGGGAGTGGGCCAAAATGCCGCTTGAAGGCTATAATCCTAGCCAAAGGTTCATATATATAACTTATCCGATTTCAGGTTATGATGCGCCAAATATGTAATATCAGCCAAATTTGGATGGATTTTTGCACATTCAAAGGAATTTTTCCATATGCATATATCTATTGATCCCATACATATATTTCTATAAAATCCTTCTTGAAGTCATATCACGCATCCTATCATATCCCTCTATCAAAATGCGGTGGAAATATATTCAGAATTGGATATACTTTCCATATATCAGTTCCCTCTGATTCCAAGTAATAGCTGCTCTCCTCTATCGTATGTCCAACACAGACTACGCGATCCTTAGCTTTTTTCAAAAATGGCTTTCGCCGGGGCCTGGGATTTTCTCCTCTGGGGTATGTCTAACACCGGCTACGTGATCCATAGTTTTGTCTGAATTTTATAGCTTTTGTAAGTAACCGGCCTTCGATTTTAAAGTCAATACCTTCGGAACTACAAGAGAAAAGCTATAATGAAGTATATAGATCTTAATAACCCACATTGGGTCCATTTTCGACTTTTTAGGGGTCCATCAAAAAGTTGCGTTACATAAATTCCAATTTTCTTGCATTGCTCCGGGTAACAGGGAATTTCCCCCACAAAAATTACTTTGCCGTAATCAGATTAAAACATGTAAGCAAAGGCTATAGTCGTGCGGGGCCGACCATGTGATACCCTACAACACTACAACATGTTGCAAGCGCCCTTATGTCCAAATCGATTTTTGAAGATTGCGTTTTTGACATGATGTCATAGAGAACGCCCAGATGTTTTCCTTACATGTTTGCCCAATATTTACACACTCCGTCGTGTAGTTAGGTATTCCAAACAGTTTCACACGAAAGTTGTGGTCCATTTTACAGCTAAATATAATTCAATAGTCGTTCAAAATGCTAGACTTCTTCCCTGTCCTTAATTCTCTTCTCATGCAAATTCAGTGTCGATCGGTTTTCAATTGTGACCAATGTAACGCAAATTTTGGTATTTTTGATATAAATGTTATGGTTTATTTTATCCGCTAAATATTTTCCGAACTCTAACTCCATGAAAATTTCGGCTTCTACTCATAATTGTGGCCTATAGAACAACTGCAAAATCAGGAAAATTTTCTGGTTTTTGGTCCTAGATATTTTGCAATCATCTCCAAAAACATTAGAGTTCTATTCTGACCCTAACTCCACCTCTATTTTCATTTTTTTTTTTGAATATCGGGCTACAATTGCGGCCTGTAGCGTGATAACAAATTAACATGGACAGACGGACGGACGGACATACGTTCATAGCTAGATCGACTCCTCTCGATGAAATAGGAAGATCTATATACATTTTCCTATGTCGGAAACCATTATTTCAAGGTGTTACATAATTTTTAGCCCAACCAACTTATAATACCCCAACACATATTGTTGTAGGGTATAATCTCCTACTTGTTATAAAAATTCCACATCAATCCGAGCATAGCCCCTAAACTCAACTTAAGCCTTGTTTCCTTTCGGACATAATCCCCACGCCAAACAATCATACACTCCATGAGGACTCTGTCCGTTTTGGATGCGAACATATACCCCACTTTACTGGACCTAATCCCCATAATTGATTATATTACGATTATTATTGTGATTGTACTCTTTCGTTGTGTCACTGCCCTCCATCATTATTGAGTATATTAAGTTTGTAACCTCCTTCTATATCGATTTAACTATGCACCTCTATTCATGTGTCTGTTGAAAATGGGACATATATGCCCAGGATTTGTAATGGCATAAGTTATACCGACAGATAAGTTGTAAAACTTTAAACTATCATGACTCAGATCAAATATTGAAATTTAAATATTAACGGAATAAGAAGTAACGAAACCGCAATAAATGATTGTTTTCTTACAAATCGGCTCACAAAAACAATTTCAATCACGTCATCATTCCACAAATCCGTTTAACCCAACATTTAACATCTCGGCAATATTTTAGTTTTCTTCATGTTTTCGCATGATGCCGCATGATTATCTCAATTTTCCATTGTCATTGCGCAGCAGTTGTTTGGAAAAAAAAGTAGTTTACTTATTACACACTTACTTCCCTTCCCTTGGCCGACAAGCCATTCGATGGAATATTTTTGCACACGTGCAACTCATAAAAAGTTTCTGTCTACAAAAATAACAACAGCAACGAACACTGAACGGTGGCAGCAACGTTTCGCAGTAAACCTTTTTGGTGGTAATCTTCCCGTTACAAAGCCCCTGAAGAACGTGAGACATGAAGTCGTTACGGCGTAACAGGTAATAACATTCAAAACGAAATAACAACAACTACTACAACGACAATGGATGGATGATTTTAATTTCCTCCTCTGTCGTATCTTCAATACCCATAACAACCTACCTGTATCTAGCCAACCAGCCGTGTAAGCCGTGAGAACTACAAAATAAACAGTCATAGAGGAGCTGCGTGTTTTGTGCGTTGTTATCACCAAGTGTTGTTTACAGACAGACGGACAGACAGAACGACAGCCAACAACAAACAAACAATCCGAAAATGTCCACTTTTAGTTCATTGTAGCACGAATCGAACATCGAATCTTGTCTTATAGCGAGATATGGATTCTCGGGTACACAACGACGACAACAACAGCAGCAAACAAACGAAGCAACAGCCAGCTAGCCATCCAACGAACCTTACCAGAAAATAAAAACTTTCTTCTTTCAATTTATCGTTGATGTATTTGCTTCTTACCTTTTGAATATTGCTGCGCAATGCACTCATTTTATCGCCAGCACCAACACCTGAGGAGAAAGACAGTGGTTCAAAGGGAATATATAGCGTTTAAATAGGTGATTGGCGCCCAAAGGAAACGTGTGACGCTAGAATCGTAACAAATCGTATGTTACGATGGTGTGAGATGAGGATACAGGGTGAGATGAAAAAACTGCTATCAACTTCAGACTGCTGACATTTTAAGGCCACTCGTTTGACAGTTGTTAAAATTATTTCAGTGACAGCTCATTATATTGTTTACAAGCCTACAAAAGCATGTTGGTGAGAATTTTCCAGAAAAAAAGTTATTCGTGATGGAATTCAAGTGTGATAGTGTGGTTTCTTTATATTTGGCTGGAAAACCAGAAGTGGCTACCGTTAGAGCACTCCAGCATTTATCTGTGGATAAATCTTTTGTGTCTCGTAATAGTGCTCGTTACCGTTACCGTGATACTGGTAGCTTAGCCCGACGTCAAGGAAGTGGACGGAAGAAAACAGCAACATCAGCAGAAATGGTTCGACAAGTAAAGAGAGACATGATCGAAACCCGCGTCGCAATGGCAGAAAAATGGCTCGTGAGCTGAACATATCGCTATATTTCATTCGGCAAATATTAAAAAATGAGTTCGGGGTAAAGCCATTGAAATTCCAAAAAGTGCAAGAACTTACACCGCAACTGGAAAAAATAGACTCAAAAGAGCTTCGCTTGGCCGAAAGTGGTGAACTGTCGAATGTGGTTTTCTACGATGAGAAGTAGTTTGTAAACAAACAAAATGATCGTGTTTACTTGCCAAGGAGGTCAGCCGAAAATATGCACCTTCGGTTGGCCTACAGAACTCAAGCGCCGGCCATGGTGATGGTGTGGGTCGCCATAATAGCTGATGGTCGCTCTCCGCTCGTATTAATCGATCGTGGCATCAGAATAAATGCCGAATATTATCGCGAAAATATTCTGGAGGGCACGCAAACATTTTATCCGCAGACCTTGTACATTTCAACAGGACTCAGCGCCATCGCACTCAGCACGCGCCACCCAAGAATGGTTACAAAATGAGGTTCCTCGCTTCATTTCCAGCGCACAATGGCCACCAAAATCTCTGGATACCAATCTGTTGGACTATTGTGTCTGGACAATTTTGAAAAGCAAGGTTGGCACTAAAAAATACCAAAGTGTCGATAACCTCAAGCAAACGCATCGCCGGGAATGGGCCAAAATACCGCAGAGCAACATTCAGGCAGCGTGTGACGTTTTCATTGGGCGTTTGAAGTCCATAATTCGTGCCCAAGGTAATCAATTCGAACAAATCTTTGACTTTGTTGCAGTTTTTTTAATTCACTCTGTATTATGATATGCACAATATGAAGAAAATCGGATGCTTAATTCGCATTTTAGGATCGTCTTAGTTATTCACAATCTTGACCCTCTGGTATCAGAAGGAGTGGACCGATCTCTACCATCTTCGTTGATAGAAATATTGGGATGTACCAAGCTTTACAGAAATCGGATGCTCATTTCGAGTTTTATGAGATTCATATCTATTCAAAATTTTGACCAGTTAAGGAGTGGACCGATATATCCAATCTTCATACCAGATCTTGTGTTGATAGAATATTGGAAGAGAATAGCGCCGACAAAAATATTGGGATTTTTGTTCTATGAGGTAAATAATTTTTTATGAAAATCTGGATCTTTTTTGGGGAGATACTAGAAGGAGTGGACCAAAAATGCCCATCTCTGATCTCAATCTAAGTCTGACAAAAATATTACGACGTACCAGTTTTTGACCAAATCTATTGCTCCCTTCGAGAGTTATGGTGTGCACCAGCCAGTCAGACATACGGACGTACATCGCTTGGTCGACTCCAAATGTCCTGAATAATATTTTCTTCCAAAGAGACCTAGGGTCTAAAGCCGTTATTTCGATGAGACGCGTTTTGGCCGTATCAAATGATATATACCCTCTCTAACCATATTGACAATATCTGTACACTCCCCTATCACTTTCCACCAGGGATGTACACAAAAGGCATTTCATTATCTTTTCGGGGCTCAACTAACAAAAATTTAACTTTTCGAAATAAAATATTAGAAATATTACAAAAACGTAGGCTTTTCTTTGGTGGACAAGGTCCTCGCCCTGCATACGTCCCTGGCCTCCCAAAAGGCATTGCATCTCAAAAGAGCGCTTAAAGGTTCTGCCATCGCTTATATTCCCATCCAATGTTCTTGAGTTGATTGACGGCCTTTCAAATTATTTTCTGTCCATCGAAGCTTTTTCCACAGATGTTATATCTACTACAAACCTAAGTTCGGACGGGACGAGCTTGTAATATTCTCCCCTAATTGGAACGAATATGAAAATTAAAAAATAATAAAATATAAAACCCGTTAAAAATTCTGTTAAGATATTTAAAAACCTTTATGTTGGGGGCTATACGAACCCCTGGATCTGTATAAACAATTTTCTGTCTGACGTGGACCTGAATACGAAATTTTTTTCTCATAGGCTGTGGTACCAAATATGAAATTTCAATACAAAATTTGAAACAATTCCGATGAATAATATCGCTAATATCATAAAAATACTGAAAATTGGGAGGTACCGTTATATATACGGGCTAAACGAAGAGGTGGAACTGCATAGACAATTTTCTGTGGTAAGTTGTACCCGTGAAGATCTTTAAATACGAAATTTGAAAAAATTCCGGTCTATAATGTCGCTAAAATCACGAAAATACCGAATATCGGAGGTACCCTTTTCGGTAGTGGACAAGGTCCTCGCCCTGCGTACGTCCCTGGCCACCTAAAAGGTCTTTCATCTCAAAAGGTTCTTATATCCCTCTCAGAAGGTTCTTATATGGAGGCTATACGTATAAATGGACTGACATGGCCCATTTACGAACTTAGCCTGCATACTGGCAAAATACACATGTGTACAAAATTTTAGCCTTCTATTTAAATTCGTTCGAAACATTGCGTGATTACAACCTGCGGACATCGCTAAATCGATTTAGAATTTTATGCTGAGAAAATATATACTTTGTTGGGTCTGCCATGAATATTTCGGGGAATTACAAAAGGAATGACAAAGTTAATATACCCCCCATAGTTGGAAGAGGGTATAAAAACAAAACTAATTTCTTCGCCCTGAGCCACTGTAATTGCTCAACACTTGGGTGAATGTGTCTGCCACGAAAGGTAAAGTTCTGTTAAGAGCCCGTTAGATTTGCCATGCTGGGTTAGTAGAGTGTGTGAGGCGAGCGAGCCGGCGAGCGACCCAAAGAGTGTAGGTAGCACAGAGATAATTGTTGTTTACTTCGTTTGCTTTTCTTCTTTTCACATTTCGCTGCAGTTGCCATTGTTGCTGTCGCTGTGAATTTCCAAGTATGGACGAATCTTTCTTTCTCTCACTCATTCTGTTCGTCCGTCTATAGGTTTGTCATTTCATTCCATTGTAAGGTCAGGTGTAAATGTCTTTCATTATGTGGGTTGCCCCACTAACCGTTCAAGCAACCTGACAGACAGACAGCCAGTAAGCCAACCATCCATCCAGCTAGCTGGCCAACCACCATCGAAGCATTCACTTCACGACGTCGTCGTCGTCATACATTTGTCGCTTCAATTGGTGGTGTTTTATTCTCAGGTGTGCTGCATGTTTTTCTTTCTGAGATTGTTTTTGGTTTTCTTCTTCAGCCACTGCTGCTGCTGTTGTTGTTTCTGTTACTTCGAAGATTTCTTTTTTAGGGTCTATATAGTTTTCTGGGTTGAATATTAATTAGCACTAATTATGGCTGTTCTTCGTTTCGTTTTTTTCGGTTTTCTTGAGAAAAAAAAAACATTTCTGGAAAATTTCCGTGAAATAATCTCTGTTTCAGTTTTGAGGTGAATTTTGGCAATCACTTTTTTCGATTAAGGTAATTACACGTGCATTTTCGAGGGGAGGGGTAGTGAAATTAATCAAGTAATGAAAAGGTTTTGAGGTAATATTTGATTGTGTTTGACCTGATACTTGGATATGAATACCAGTATATCTTTATAGGGGTTTGATAATCTACTAAGTCAAAAGAAAGTATTTTAGTTACAAACATTGTAAGAGTATCTTTTCGAGTATCGAGAGTATCTTTCGAAAATACAATAAATTTCAATATATATTTGTTTATAGTTCCTGGCATTTTATTAGGACTTTCTGATTGTTTTTTTTTTTTTTTTTTTTTTTTTTTTTTTTTTTTTTTTTTTTTTTTTTGAGTTCAAGACACAGATAATTTGAGAACTTTTCTTGTATATTCAATTCTCTTTTAAAAATGGGGATGGGTCTTTTTTGTGAACGTTTAAGGAATTTATCAGCCTCTTACAACTAGTTCTACATAGAATTTAAAAACGGCCTAATGCAAAGGACCCATAAAATTGTAGCAGACACAAGCATTAGTTAAATTTCAATCGTTTTTATACCCTCCACCATACTATGAGGGGTATATTAAGTTTGTCATTCCGTTTGTAACTCCTCGAAATACTCATGTCAGACCCAACAAAGTATATATATTCTTGATCAGCGTAAAATTCTAAGACGATTTAGCCATGTCCGTCTGTCTGTCTGTCCGTCTGTCTGTCTGTCCGTCTGTCTGTTGTAATCACGCATCTTTCGAACAAATTGAGATAGAAGGCTAAAATTTAGCACAAATGTATATTTTGCCAGTAGGCAGGTTAAGTTCGTAAATGTGCCATGTAGGTCCAAGGTATCATATAGCCCCCATATAACGGTACCTCCCGATATTCGGTATTTTGATAATTTTAGCGACATTATTCACCGGAATTGTTTCCAATTTGGCATTTGAAGTTCGTTATAGGAACTACAGTCTGTGACAGAAAATTTTCTGTGCGGGTCCAGGTCTTCGTATAGGCCCCATATATCAGTACCTCCCTATATTCAGTATTTTCATGATTTTACCGACATTATTCACCGGAATTGTTTGAAAATTGGTATTTGAAGTTCGTAATAAATACTACAGTCTAAGATAGAAAATTTGCTGTGCAAGTCCATTTCTTCGTATAGCCCCCATATAACGGTACCTCCTGATATTCGGTATTTTGGTGATTTTAACGACATTATTCACAGGAATTGTTTCAAATTTGGTACTTGAAGCTCAAAATGGATACTACACCCTAAGACAGAAAATTGTCTGTGCAGGTCTACGTCTTCGTATAGCCCCCCTATAACGGTACCTCCCTATATTCGGTATTTTGATGATTTTAGCGACATTATTCACCGGAATTGTTTGAAAATTGGTATTTGAAGTTCGTAATGAATACTACAGTCTGTGACAGAAAATTGTCTGTGCGGGTCCAGGTCTTCGTATAGGCCCCATATATCAGTACCTCCCCATATTCGGTATTTTGACGATTTAAGGTACAATACCCACCGAAATTGTTTGAAATGTGGTATTTGAAGTTCGTAATGGATGCTACAGCCTGTGACAGAAAACTGTCTATGCTGGTCCAGGTGTTTGCACAGCTCCAATTTAACGGCACCTCCTTATATACGATATTTTGATGATTTTAGCTACATTATTTACCGTTTATTTCAAGTTTCCAATTTGAATATGATAATGGCTTATGACAAACAATGCCTATGTATGTCCACGTCGTATAGACCCCAGTATAACGGCTATATTCGGTATTTTTATACCCTCCACCATACTATGGAGGGTATATTAATTTTGTCATTCCGTTTGTAACTGCTCGAAATACTCATGTCAGACCCAACAAATTATATATATTCTTGATCAGCGTAAAATTCTAAGACGATTTTGCCATGTCCGTCTTTCTGTCTGTGTGTCTGTCTGTCTGTCTGTCCGTCTGTCTGTCTGTCTGTCTGTCTGTCTGTCTGTCTGTCTGTCCGTCTGTCTGTTGTAATCACGCTATCTTTCGAACAAATTGAGATAGAAGGCTAAAATTTTGCACACATGTATATTTTGCCAGTAGGCAGGTTAAGTTCGTAAATGGGCCATGTAGGTCCAAGTTCTCATATAGCCCCGATATAACGGTACCTCCCGATATTCGGTATTTTGATGATTTTACCGACATTATTCACAGGAATTGTTTCAAATTTGGCATTTGAAGTTCGTAATAGATACTAAAACCTAAGACAGAAAATTATCTGTGCAGGTCCACGCCTTCGTGTAGCCCCAATATAACGGTACCCCCCGATATTCGGTATTTTGATGATTTTAGCGACATTGTTTACCGGAATCGTTTCAAATTTGGTATTTGATGTTCGTAACGGATATTACATCCTAAGTCAAAAAATGAGCCATGTAGGTCCACGTCTTCGTATAGCCCCCATATAACGGTACCCCCCGATATTCGGTATTTTGATGATTTTAGCGACATTATTTACCGGAATCGTTTCAAATTTAGTATTTGAAGTTCGTAATGGATACTGCAGCATAAAGCAGAAAATTGGCCATGCAGGTCTACGTCTTCGTATAGCCCCCATATACCGTACCCCCCGATATTCGGTATTTTGATGATTTTATCGACATTATTTACCGGGAATATTTCAAATTTCGCATATATAGTTCGTAATGGATACTTCAGCCCATGCCAGAAAATTGTCTGTGCAGGTCCACGCCTTCGTATGGCCCCATATAACGGTACCTCCCGATATTCGGTATTTTGATGATTTTAGCTACATTATAAACAGATTTTTTTTTTCAAGTTTCGCATTTAAATATTGTAATACCTTATGACAAAAGTTGCCTATGCAGGTCTACGTCGTCGTATAGGCATTCGGTATTTTTAAGATTTTAACAGAATTTTAAACGGTTTTTTTTTTCGGCCGAACTTACAGCTTTTTACTTGTTCACAATAAAAATTTGCAACCACTATATCTAAATTTTAGAAACCAACAGTGATCTTAACATCAAAGTTCACGATTCAAGCTCTATCCATTCACTCAACTGCAAATTTAGTACAATTTTCGAAAAATCATTGTACGCATTTCCATATCTCAACCTTAGATGACCTTATTATCAAATTTCACGATTTCAGATCTGAAATTTCCCCTATTGCCAAATTTAGTACCATTTAGTACAATTATAGCACAGCTCATCCAAAACGAGCTCCTCCTCTCGACCATAGATACCGACAGCGATATCCCCCAATACCAAATTTACTACTTTTTTGTACACATTTCCAAAGCCACCTCCATATCTCAATCTCAGATTCCAGCTCTACACCTTCACGAAATACCAAATTTTGTACTATTATGAACTTTTCGTGCCAATATGGGAAGCATTTCGACACCTCTGCCAAATCTCAAAATATAGATATCGATAGGGATGTAAATATCAAATTTCGGAATTGTACCTTTATCCGTTCACCCAATACGAGATTTAGTACCGTTTAGTACTTTTCGTATAATTTTAGTACACCTTTCCGAAACCACCTCTATATGTCAGGCTATACATGAACATCGACCATAATACTAAATTTCAGATGTCAAGCACTCTCTGATCACCCAATACCAAATTGTAGCAACTAAGGTATTATTTACTACTTTTCGTGCACATGTAGTACCCAGTAGTGAAATAACTGACTGACTGATGGAGAATCAACGGTCAGAAATTTTGTACATGGGCCAGTCTTGGTGCGCAGGAGTGTGATAAGGCTGGGTATTTGAAAATCTGTACTAAAAGGGTTTGTACTAAAAAATTAATACCTTGGAATGAGCTAGAATTCGGAAATTTGGAATGAGAATCACTGATGGCGTGCAGGATAGAGGTGCCATATAAAGGTACTATATTTGGAATTGGTTGAAGGGATAGAGATAAAATTCTAAAATTTGATATGTAGATTACTTATGGTATCTTTGTTTGAGATTTGATGATGGCTATGAAATGTGTATACGAAAAATACCAAATGGTACTAAATTTGGTCTTGGGTGAAGGATAGGACTGGAAACCTCAAACTTGACATTAAGGTCACTGTTGGTATCTACTGTACTTTAAATTTGCGAAAAATACTAAATTTGGTACAATTTGGTATTGGGTGAACAAATAGTGCTTGAAATCTAAAATTTCGTTCATTGTCGCTGTTCATGTTTAGCCTGGACATGTGGAGATAGTTTTGGAAATACGTCGGTATATGAAAAGTACTAAATGGTGCTATATTTGCTATTTGGTAAAGGGATAAGGATGAAATCATATAACATGATATTAAGGTTTCTATTGGAATCTGGAATTAATTTATTGAGGTGGTTTCAGAAATGTGTGCTATAATCATAGGAAAAGTACTGAGTGAATATAATATTGAAGTCACTATACAATATAGAACTGAATTTGGATGAATGGATAGAGCTTAAATTCTGAAAGTTGTCAGGTTGAGGTCACTCTTGAAATGTATGGTTCACATACGAAGACGTTAAAATTGATTTGGACAGAAAAATTGAATGTGGGTCATTATGCAATGCAATTCAAAATTAAAGATTTTGAAGACATTTAGGGGGGAAAAGGTCGAAATTTTCCTATTATACCTTCCGAAAAGCGGAAAATATATAGTCAAACAAAACGAGCTACGCATCTTGAGTAGTAAAAAGGCCAAATCTGAATTGTTGGAATGAATCTAAAATTTTCGGGTTTCACTCACGAGGTAGGGTACCAAAATTCAATTTTTTTTTAAATCAAAATTTTGATTTTCAACTTACCTTTTCCCAAACTTTTTTTGTTTTTAAATTAAAAGTCTCATATTGAATGTTATATTTTGAATTTTTTTTTAATTTAATTTATTTTTTAAATGTTTTTTTTTTTATAAATTATTTTCTTTTTCTAACATACATATACAAGGAATTACACATACATACATATTTGAAGGATTTTATTTGTATTTTTTAAAATATGAATGAACTTCATTTAATCAATATTTTTTAATTTTGTCTTCATTTTTTAACTGTTGAAGATTGCTAGCCATCCTTGAACCTTGAACTTTTAACTTGAATTTTAACTTGTCTAAGAAATTAAATTGTAAATAAAAATTTTTATTGTTATAGAAAATCAAAAAATGCAGATTTTAAAAATATCAACAAAGATATTTTTCAAATTCTCTACGAATGGATAAATTTAGTAATTTGAACATGAGTTTTTTCAACAATACCAAAATATTTATATATCGGAAGTTTCGAGGAAAAAATACCATTTATTATCAAAATCAAAAAATAAAAAACAAACTTAAAAAAAATTGCAGAATATTTAAATTTATGTGTATTTTTTAGTTGTTATCATTAATTTAACGAACTAAAATTAATAGGAAAATAATAATAATTAAAAAAATAATAATAATTAATAAAAATAAAAAAAAAATTAAATACAATTGGTAATAATAAGAATATTGCCGTGCATTGAAAAATAAAATAAAACAAAAACTAATATAAATTCATTAAAGCTTTAAATTATATAATATTTCTACACCATGCCGACAATTGTATGCGAAGTTTTTTTTATGAGACTTATCGTTATAAATTAGTAGTGGTATGCCTTATTATATATAAAATTTGCAATAACATAACTTTAAAATTAATTTTCTTAACCGAAAGATTGTTGCCATAAATTATGTTTTTTTTAATTTAAAAGCAATTTTTCCTTAAAACTTTTGAATGAAAATATCTATTTCCAATATTTCTTTAGAGCTACTTTTACCATTTTTTCACAGTATCTTACTTATATTTTTATTGTATGAATAAAAATGAGGAATTCATGGTTATGAAAAATGGTGCTGATTTTAAATCTAACAAAACTGCCTGCTATCCTTTTCATCAGAAATCTGAAAAGATAAGAAAAAATAATAAAAAGATAAATTAATGTTATTTGTTATTTTTTTTTATTAATAAAAATTCGGATATATAATAGGGAATAAGGAGATGATGTAGGGGTATTACAAAGCTACTTTGGTGGTAAAAAAAATATTTTTTAATTATAATTTTTCTATTGATAAAAAATCAGATATATAAAAGAAATAAGGACATGATGAAGGTATGTGCTAATTTGGTGTGTAAAAAATATTTTTCAATAAAAGCTGCCGCAGAAAAGACTTGTTTTTTTTTTCTTTTTTTTTTTTTTTTTTTTTTGTAAAAACGTCTTTTGCCGCCATGTAGGAACTTCTGCAATTGTTTTATGTTTGAAGAAGTGATTTTTAGCAAGGAGAAAAAAGACGTGCCGAGAACCCCAATTGTCAAAATTCAGCTGATTTTGTTGAAAATTATGGCAGAAACCTCAAAAATACCAAAATGGAAGGTACCGGCTATACAAATTAGGGGACCTATAGCGAATATTTTTTGGTTGGAAATTGTGGCAGAAACCTTTAAAATACCGAAAATCAGGAGGTACCGTTCTATGGATGCTACACCAATTTGTGGACCTTCAAGAACCAAATTTTTCAATTTTCTGCTGATTTTGTTGGAAATTATGGCAGAGACCTTCAAAATATCGAAAATCTGGAGGTACAGTTATATGAGGGCTATACCAATTTGTGGACCTGTAGCGAACATTTCTTGCTAAGAGAAAACAATACCAATTGTCAAGTTTCAGCTAATTTGGTTGGAAATTATAGCAGAAACCTAAAAAATATCGAAAATCGGTAGTTGCCGTCATATGGGCGCTATGCCAATTAGTGGACCTGTAAGGAATATTTTTTGCAGATGGAGGCCAGACCTATCGAGAACCCCAATTGACAAGTTTCATATAATTTGGTTGGAAATTGTGGAAGAAACCTCAAAAATACTGAGAACCGGGAGGTACCGTTACATTGGTGCTATACCAATTTGTGGACCTAAATCAAAAATTTTTGGCTAGGAGAGAACAGACCTACCGAGAACCCCAATTTGTAAGTTTCATCTAATCTAGGTGGAAATTGTAGCAGAAACCTTCAAAATTCCGAAAATCGGGTTACATGGCGGCTATACCTAAACGTGGACCAGTGTAGCCAATTTTCAATACCAATCAGCCTGCATATACCCTTGCGGGTACTTTATCCCCTGGAAGAGGATTGTCTATATAGGTCCACGATATCGTATATCCCCTATGTAACGGTTCCTCCCGATCTTCGGTATTTTGATGATTTTAGCCATATTTTTCAACCGAATTGTCTGAAAATCTTCACAAGGAGTTCCTTGTGAGTACTTTATTCCCTAGATGAGAATTGTCTACATTGGTACATGATATCGTATACCTCCCATATAACGGTACGCCCCGATATTCGGCATTTTGATGAATTCAGTCAAATTTTTTTAATGGAATGGTCTTAAAAACCATACTAGGGGTTCCTTCTGAGTACCTCTGGATTAAGTAATGTGGATTGACGGTATCGCCATTTCAACAGACGGATATCGCTTAATCGCCTGATCAGGAATTATGGGGTCTCCGACAAATAGTTCGAGGTGTTGCAAACGAAATGACAAATTCAATATACCCATTGTATGCTGGAGAGCATAAAAAATAGTTAGGGATTTTTGCTCTTTACTTTGTCCCTATTAAACTACATACTCCTTGCATTACCCGTAAGCAGAAAATAATGATTTTTTTCTATAAATTTTTCCAGGCAAAAAAAAGTCTCCATAAAAATTTCACTCTCCAAAGCCAAATAAATCAATCAATAAAATTGCGTTCCCCAAGTCTCCAGGAAAACTGCGCATGTTGGTTTTTGTCAATTTGTCTCTCCTCTTTTACAAGCCAAAAATAAAAAAGAAAATCAGCAAAACAGAAAAGAAATAAAACCCAAAACTAAACTAACCTTCGCGCGACAAGAGACGAACCCCAAAAGAAAAAAAATGTCTCCAAATAGACGCCATTAATAAATAAATTTACGTGGCTTCATTGCAATGCCTCCTCCATCACCAACAACACCATCACCACAATTTCACTCCAATCGCAACAAATCACAATGCCATGGGGATTGGCTACGGGCATGCACGTGTTCCAATTTCAAAATAACCTCATGTGGTTATTTGTTATTTTGTATATTTTGCTGTTGTTTTTTTAATTTTATTTTTCAGTTATTTTTTTTTTTTTTTGGTTTGGTTTTTTATTTTCTATTTATTAATGCGGTTGAATGCCAGTGTGAGTGTGGGGGGTTTTCCCCCCTCAGCTGTGTTTCATTTGTTTGTTAATCAGCAGTTTTGTTTTGCATTTAAATACCCGCAAAGCTAGAGATGATGAGCTGCTGGTACGAGTATGATTTTCGCCTTTCCTCAATGACTGGGATGTTATTTCTCGTTTTCTTTATTATTTTTTTCCTTTTGGAAAACAAATTACTCTGTTAAAAAAAACAATGTACAAAGTTCTTAAGACATGGCGCTTAACTGAAAATCATTGTGAAATATTCTCAATGAATTCGAAATTAAGCAAGTGAATATTGCGACTAGTCGAATTGAAAGAAATTGTTTTGAAACGTCAAAATTTGCTGATAAGAAATGCTTGTGTTTCGAAATTGTGACGTAAAAATAAAATTGCCTTAAGGGTATTACTGGGTCAATATAAATCGTAAATATTGGAATTTTGTTTTGAATGGTAATTTGATACTTAAAACGAAATATAATAAACACCCTGCACCCACGTGCAAAAATAGAATTTTTTATTGGCAAATTTGTAATAAGGTCTTAAAATAATCAACAAAAAGTTAACCCTATTAGAAATCTTACCCAAAATATTTGCAATATCATATTTATACCAACATTCTATGGAGGGTATATTAGCTTTGACATTCCCTTCGTATCTCCTCGAAATACTTATTATAGACCCTACAAAATATATACAGGGTGAGATGAAAAAATTGCAACCAACTTCAGATTGCTGTCCCTTCTAAGACACTCTTTTTTAAGAATTTTCCACAAAAATAAGTTATTCGTGATGGATTTCAAGCGTGATAGTGTGATTTATTTATATTTGGCTGGAAAACCACAAGTGGCTATCGTTAGAGCAGTGGCTATCGTTAGAAGACAGACTCAAAAGAGCTAAAGAGTTGCTTCGCTTGGCCGAAAGTGGTGAACTGCCGAATTTGGTTTTCTCCGAAGAGAAAACATTCATTGTCCAGCAGTTTGTAAGCAAACAACAGAGTGCTACATTCGGGCAGCGTGTGACGGTTTCATTGGCCGTTTGAAGGCCATAATTCGTGCCAAAGGTGACCAATTCGAACAAATCTAAACTTTTTCTACAATTTGATGCTATGTCCGACATTTTTTGCTTACATTCAATAAAATAAAAAAAATTGAATTTGCTGCAGTTTTTTATCTTACCCTGTATATTCTTGATCAGCGTAAAATTACGCTGCAGTACAGAAGCTAAGATTTTGCACAGAACTGTTTTTTGTCTGCAGGCGGATCGAAGATGGGCTATATCGGTCTACGACATCGTATATCCCCCATATAACGGTTCCGCCCGATATTCGGTATTTTGATGATATTAGCCACATTTTCCAACTGAGAAGGAGTTCCTTGTGAGTACTGTATTCCCTTGTTGGAATTGTCTATATGAGTCCACGATATCGTATACCTCCCATTTAACAGTACCCTCCATATTCGTTATTTTGCTGATTTCAGCTAAATTTTTTTAATGGAATTGTTTAAAATCCACACTGTGGGTTGCTTTTGAGTACTTTACTCCCTAGAAGAGAATTGTCTAAATAGGTCCACGTTTTAGTATGGAGCCCATATAACGGTATCCCCAGGCCTTCAGCCACATAAACGAATGGATTGCGTCGGAAGACTCCCTATAGAGACTCTCTGGCCACCAGCTGGTCTATTAAGACTCACAGGCCACCAGCTGGTCTATTAAGACTCCCAGGCCACCAGCTCGTCTATAAAGACTCCAAGGCCACCAGTTCGTCTATAAAGACTTACTGGCCACCAGCTCGTCTATAAAGACTCCCTGGCCACCAGCTCGTCTATAAAGACTCCCTGGCCACCAGCTCGTCTATAAAGACTCCCTGGCCACCAGCTCGTCTATAAAGACTCCCTGGCCACCAGCTCGTCTATAAAGACTCCCTGGCCACCAGCTCGTCTATAAAGACTCCCTGGCCACCAGGTCGTCTATAGAGACTCCCTGGCCACCAGCTCGTCTATAAAGACTCCCTGGCCACCAGGTCGTCTATAGAGACTCCCTGGCCACCAGCTCGTCTATAAAGACTCCCTGGCCACCAGCTGGTCTACAAAGACTCGCAGGCCACCAGCTCGTCTATAAAGACTCCCTAGCCACCAGCTCGTCTATAAAGACTCCCTAGCCACCAGCTCGTCTATAAAGACTCCCTGGCCACCAGCTCGTCTATAAAGACTCCCTGGCCACCAGCTCGTCTATAAAGACTCCCTGGCCACCAGCTCGTCTATAGAGACTCCCTGGCCACCAGCTCGTCTATAGAGACTCCCTGGCCACCAGCTGGTCTATAAAGACTCCCAGGCCACCAGCTCGTCTATAAAGACTCCCAGGCCACCAGCTCGTCTATAAAGACTCCCTGGCCACCAGCTCGTCTATAAAGACTCCCTGGCCACCAGCTCGTCTATAGAGACTCCCTGGCCACCAGTTCGTCTATAGAGACTCCCTGGCCACCAGCTTGTCTATAGAGACTCCCTGGCCACCAGCTCGTCTATAGAGACTCCCTGGCCAGCAGCTCGTCTATAGAGACTCCCTGGCCACCAGCTCGTCTATAGAGACTCCCTGGCCACCAGCTCGTCTGTAGAGATTCCCTGGCCACCAGCTCGTCTGTAGAGACTCCCTGGCCACCAGCTCGTCTATAGAGACTCCCTGGGCACCAGCTTGACTATAGAGACTCCCTGGCCTCCAGCCCAATCGACCCGTTCGAACTTAACGTGTTTTACAGTACATTATTACCTGCCGCATTCTCGTGAAAATTTAAAATCTAAAACTTTTTGTCAAAGACTTCCTGAACTACGATTTTCCCAAAAATAAATCTCAACTCTTTGCTTCCCCTCTTTGTCTTTAATGTCCCCCAAAAAAGAAGATTCCGCTATCTCAATAAATAAAAGAATATCTGCTAATTTATTTCGATGCTTCAAGTCTATTCTTGTGTCTCCGCATTGAATAGCTAAAAGTTTTTAATGACTTCAGCTTTGTTTTGGCATTCCGAAAAAAGTGTCATAAAATGTTTTGTTGTTATTTTTTTTTTCTTTTAAAAAAATAAATAAAATTAACTTTGATTTGGCTTTATTTTATTGTGTATATATAGGTGTGAGTGTGTGTGTGATATGTGCTATAATTTATCATTGAATATTCTGCACCTGTTTTATTTGTATTTTAAATGTTGCTGAGGTTGAGTTCATATATAAATCTTAGCAAAGCAACAACAACGACAACAACAAAAACATGTATAAAATACCACAACCATAAATAATTAACAGCATTAAAGTAAGGCTAAAAACCAGATTTCAACCCAAGAAATTTGAAAATAAAATTCACAAAATAAAAACAAATCTCTTTAATATTTGGCATAGATAAGAGTGTGATCTAAGAGAGAGAAAAAGAGGGAGGGAGAGAGATAATATATATATACTTTTTTAACAAATCCCATAGATGAGAAAAAATCAAAATATTTAAACACAAATCTTGTAAAAGTTGTGGCCTTTTTAAAATAGCAACCAAAAATTAAGGGGTTATCGCAGCATGTGTTTCAAACAAAAACAAGAGACCACATTGTTTTAAATTTAAAAAAAAAAAATTGTTGTTTTTCTCTGTTTTTGCTCATGGTAAAAAAAGCGTGTGAATTGATGATGACAATGGACAATGATGTGGCTGATGAGGGGAGAATTACTTGTGAATGCGTGATTGTGGATCTGCGGCAAATGATAATGATCATCATCATCATCGCCATAACCATCAGAGTTCGTTCGTTGGTTCGTCTGCCAGCCAGGCAGTCAGTCAGACAATCCGCCAGCATTCACTGCCATCTAATGAAATGTTGTTCATTGTCGACCATCATTTTTACTCTTCTTTCTAAATTATTACAAATCCCCAGCAACAACAACAAATCCGATTTTTTCAGTCTCGTTTTGTGTTTTTTCGAAAAATAAAAAAAAATCACAGACAAAATTTTTTATTGTTTAACTTTGGCGTTTTTGTTGTTGTTGTTGTCTTGTATGTGTATGTTTTTTTTTTTTTTTTTTGATGGTGTTGTTTTGTGTTAAGTTGCGTGATGCTTTATATATTTCGTTGTTGTTGTTGTTTTCGGTGTTCAGTACATTAAACCATTCGAATGAATATAACGAAAAAAGCGAAAATGAAATAAATTTAAGTATTTGCAGGTGTTCAACATACAGAGAAACCAACCAAAAACAACAGCAGCAGCAACAACAACAAACGTCAATGAACAACAAAACAAAAATTTGTTTTAAACAAAATTTCAAACAAATTATCATGAAATATTTAATCAGTTATGAAAAAACGCAGAAACGAAATAAACAAGATTTTTGGGAATTTTTTTACAAAATCTCTCAAAATCACTTGACAAAAATTGTTGTTGTTGTTGTAATTTTTAATTTATTTATAAATTGAAAAAAAGCCTGCTCTAAAATCCAAAATATTTATCACCCAAATCGTCAGACGTCATTTAAATGTGGCACATCATCCTTGTCTCGGCCGAGACTTTCCCCGAGAATGCAAAAAATGAAATAAACAACGGAAAATGTATCTGATACCAGTGACACTGTGACCTCATTTCATGCTTTGTTTAATTGGAACTTAACCGTAACGAAGATGTAAATTCTCGTTTTGTTTGCTTTTTTTTCTGATAAATTTATTTATGTAAAGTTATATGAAATAATTTTAAAAATATTTTCATTAAAACAAAGTGAAATAATTTTTGATAACAATGAAAACAAGTTAAAAACTATCAGTCGGTTTTGCCGATAGATTTTTCCCTCAGTCAATGTTCGATTCTTTAAATATATTTTAACTTCTGTTATGATTATTGAAATTGTTGAACCTCAATGGAGTCGCTTCCGAAGGAATGGGCCAATATTGTCTATCCCGTATCGGACCTAAGTAAATAATTTGTAAATATTGCGCCGTGCCCGGTTTTTAGTACATCGACTACTTCCTTCACTTTATATGAAATATATAATAATTTTTAAAAAATTTTGAAATATGCGTGAGGTCGTAGTATTCAATTTTCATACTTCATCCAATACAGATAAAAATATTGGTATGGCCTAAATTACAAGAACATCGAACATTTATATCCAATTTTTTGCGAAACTATAATTTCCATATTCATCTCAGGTTTCAGATTGTGAGAAATATTTAGATAAAACAAGTTGTAAAGAATCGCTGACTTGTTTCGCAAGTATTGGCAGATAAAAGTATTGAAAATTGTGACCCTTTGTGGCTGAGGTACCAGAAGGGGTTCACGAATATACACAATCTTCACAACAGATCTTGTGTTAGCAAAAATGTTTGTATGTGTGATATTTGAAGAGAGTTGGAAGCTTATTTCGCGTTTTGTTTTTTCAAATCTTGAAGCATATGTGGGCAGGTAACAGAAGAAATAGTTCGATCTCTACCATCTTTGTTTTGATGGAAATATTGAGACGCACCAAGTCTGGAATGGAATAGGATGTTGATTTGATGTGAGCTTCAAGGATATTCACAATTTTGAGCCTTTGTGGGGGAGGTACCAGAAGGAGAGGACCGATATATCCTATCTTCACAACATATCTTTTGTTAGCAAAAATGTTTGTTGTTGGAAATATAAAGAGAATCTGATGCTTATTCTGAATTATATAATCGTTTTCGTCATTCAAAACTTTGACCCTTTGTGGGGGATGTACCAGAAGGAATGATCCGTTCTCCACCGTTTTTATAACAGATCCAGTGTTGATAGAAATATTCAGATGTTCCAAGTGTAAATGGAATCCGATGGTAATTTTGCGTTTTATGAGCTAAATGGATATTCAAAATTTCGACATTTTGTGCGGGAGGTACCAGATGGAGTGGACCGATATATTCCATCTTAACGCCAGATCTTGGGTTTATAAAAATATTGGGATGTGTTAAATTTTTAGACAATCGGACTCTTACATCATATTTTATAAGAGTTATAATTATTTAAAATGTTGCCCATTGTGGGAGAAGAACTTGCTGACCTAGAACTGACACAAATATTAGGATTTTCAAAGTTGGAGCAAAATCGGATTATCCTATCTCTTTCTGTGCAGTAAAAAATTTTTGTTGAAAAATTCTACATTTTGTGGGGGGAGGTACCAGAAGGCGTTGGCAAATACGATTAATATTCAACAACATGCAATTTCTCTCTCGAAGGAGTCAGAAATGGCTGGATTTTTGGAAATTCGTACTAGAACGGTATGAAAAGTATTAAAAGGTACTAAATATGGTACCCTCTGGTATTTGAGGAAGCAGTAGATCTAGAAATAAAATTTGGAATGAGGGTCACTGATGAAGTGTATGATTGATGCACCAAAAGGGCTTTTGGAAATTCGAACAATTAGTGTACGAAAAGTACTAAAATGTACTATATTTGGTAACAATTCGTATCAGGAAACGGTTACAGTTAAAAACTTGAAATTAGGAACGAAAATTACAAACTGGTACTAGATTTGGTATAATTTCGATTTTGGTGAACCCATAGAGCTGGAATGCTGAAATTCCATTTTAGAACTGAGGTATTTAGGTAGCTTTGGAAATACGTACTTATGTGTACCAAAAGAGAACTAAATTTGGTACAATTTAAATTTTGTGTTAACCGGTAGAGTTGGAGTGCAACAATTTGGAAAACAAGATTTCTATTGGACTGTACGATGCTACTGAATTCGGTACAAATTGGAATGTAGTGAACAGATAGAGCTAGAAATTTTGGAACGAGAGTCACTGATGGAGTGTAGGACAGATGTAACAAAGGGTTTGTGAAAATTCGAACTTTAAGGTTATAAAAACTTCTAAAATGGTACCCATTGGTACTTTAATAATGGATAGAGCTTGAAATATGGTATGGGAATCAAGGTTAGAATGTAAGTTTGACTTATGAAGATGTTTTTATTTTTTGGAAATGTGTACGAATTATGCGAACAGTACTAAATTTGGAAAAGTTTGATTTAGGGCGAACGGATTAAACTGGAATTTTGAAATTTTGTATTGGGGTACCTTTTGATGATAGGTTTGTGATAACCAGGTTGTTTTGGAAATGCGTACTAAAAGCGCACGAAAAGCACCAAATAGTAATATATTTGATACAATTTGTTATTGAGTGAACAGATACTGCTTGATATCTGAAATTTGGTCTGAAATTTGTGTAGCCTTGACATATAAAGATGTCTTCGGAAATGTGTACTATAATTGTACGAAAGGCACTAAATGGTACTATATTTGATATTGAGTGAAGGGATAGAAATAAAATTCTGATATTTGATATTTAGATTACTGATGGTATTTGTGTTTGAGATTTGGCTGTGGTTTTGGAAATACGTTCTATATTTCTTCGACAAGGGCTGATAGGGCTGAATTCCTAAAATTCTATGTTAAAGTCTCTGTTGATATCTGGTAGTGGTTTTGAAATTGCGTACTGTAATTGTTCGAAAAGAATTAAATGCTATTAATTATGTATCACTATTGGTGTTTACGATGAAGTGATTGTTTGGAATGGCGCTTAATTTGGTATTTAGTGAGGGGATAGTGCTCCGGCATTCTCAAATTTGATATTGAATTGGGATATGGAGGTGCAATGGTTGGGCAATGGTTTAACTATCATCCTCTTCAGTAAAGTTTAAAATAAAAGTTTTTGAAATTTTTTGGTGTAAATATATAATTCCAAATATATAATTCTTTCCGAAAAAGGAAAAAGGCTGAATATATAAAACCTTTAAAGTCTGAAAATTTATAGGATAAAGTTCTAATTTAATTTTGTTTTTTTTTTTCTTTTTTTGTCAAACTGAACAAATTGTGCATGTCGAGTACAGAGGTATAAATAATTTTTCACATCCGTTCGCGAGATAACACAAAAAATAATTCCAGTAAAACCCAAACAGATTATGAAAGTAAAGCTAAAAACAGAAGACAAGTGTATCGGCGTTTAGGAAGTTTACAACGAAATGTCAACGAAATCGAGGAGGATCTTTCCTCCCACTTCCACATTTTTTTTTTGAAATTTTCGGATTGGAATTCCTTGGGATTCGTGCATTTTAGGTATTTAGTGTCTGCGGCAATATTTCTATTAATTATTAATATAACAAAGATTAATTTGGTCCAAAATCTTGAGCGAGTCACCAAAGTTGTCTTTTTTCGAAACATAGCTAAAATATGCCTTAAGACGGGATCGTAGCAAGTTAAAGTATTCTATAAAATTATTTATTTTTAAAATATGCTTAAAGTCCCGAAAGACTTCAAACGTCTAAATCTTACATAATAGCCAGGAATTCATATATATTTTGAGTAAAAAACACATTTTTTGGCGAAAATATATTTGCTGATATCCTCGAGACTTTTTTTGAGTTGATGCATGAAAGCGACATACATTTTTGTTTTAGGCAGAAAGTGTCAAAAGAATAACTATTCTTCACAAAATTCTAATATACGTCTTTGAATAAACCATACATCTAGGTGTAATAAATTTTTAAGAAACTTGCAATCGAATTTTGAATGAATCAACTGAAAAAATATTATATTTTAAATGTGAGTCTCTGAGCGAAATAGACGTGAAAAAAAATATTTAATCTATTACACCTAGTTTTATACTTTATTCTGAGATTTATGATGAAATTTGGTGTAGAATAATTCTTCTTTTGACACTTTTTACATGAAACGAACTTTTACGTTACTTTCATGCATCAAATGAAAAAATCAGAAAATTGAAATTTATTGTATATTAAAAACTATTGTCTATTCTATTGTCCTCAGCTATTCTAGGTTGCACCATCAAATTTCCGTCCCTGCCGATTATTATTATTGAATTACTTCACTTGCATTTTTTTTTTTTTTTTTTGTATATTTTCAATTTTCATTTAGCATTGCAAAGTATTTGGGACAAAACGTTTTTGTCTCACATTCAGTTTTTTTATTTTCTTTCAATAAATTCATTTCTAAGCAGTTTTATATTTCATGCCTTTGTTCGTCTCTGGCCATCCGAACAAAAATTGTGGGTCAATTTATAAATATGGAAATTACTTTGAATTGAATAGAAATGGAAAAAAATGCACGGACAATAAAATCGTTCGTTCGTTTCAAAGGAAATTACTCCACAATGGCGAGGCGCAAAATGCATTAAATGTAAATTTCGTGTGTGTGTGTCACCTTTAAACTGCAAGCAAACGCAAATTCTATTCAAGGTTTTTGGCATAGTTGTTGTTGTTGTCGTCGTCGTTGCAGCTTTGTATGGGGAACAGATGGCAAATTTAGTAAAGTTTAAGAAATGCATGTGCATACGTGCAATCTTTTGGATATTGAGAAAAAACTACTGCCTAAAATATTATTGCAGTTTTCTGTTTTTTTTTTAACATTTATTGTGCTATTAAGAATTTAACTTTTTTAAAATTTGAAAATTTACTTTGTTCTGTAAACATTCCAATGATTTTAATTTCCGATATTTTTTTATTCATATAAATAAGTTATGTAGTTAGACAGCAGATTGTTCCGATGCATAATAAAAAGAAGAAGGCCCGTATGTAAAGGTTGTCACTGGCCTAAATCTGTCATTCAACGAAAAAAGGTAATATTGAACAACTATTCAGTCCGAACTTTTGAAATTCAGCACCTTGAGGAAAATAAACAAATAAAAGTATCGGGAGTTTCATGTGCCAAATTTCAAAAAATTCCATTATAGAAATATGACTAATTTTTTTTTTTTTTTGTTGCAAAATGGTCAGGGTTATCCCTTTTATTGTTGTTTTTATAGAAACAACGTTTGTTTATTAGTGGAGAACGATGGTAATGTTTACCAGGGGGTAAGGCAGGGAATACCTAGGTTTCGGAAAGAGCCACCAATCCTCATCAGTTCCCTTGTTTTTTGTCTGGGATATTCTCCCCAGAAGTTATTTTAAAAATAACTTCTATGACAAAAAAACATTTTTACCCAAGTGACGAGATCGTAAGCTCAATAGAAGAGGTCGACGAAGGGGTTTTTGTTGTAACAGACAAAACCAACTTACATGGTTATGCTTCTTCGTTCAGGTTGAACGAAAGCATAACAAGTGGAGAAAGATGTAAATGTTTATAAGTGCGGTTGTAAGATTTAGAAGACTTTCCAAAAGAATTTTAGTTTTATTTAATTCTTTGGTTCCTCTTCTATTGAGCTTACGATCTCGTCACTTGGGTAAAAATGTTTTTTTTTTTGTCATAGAAGTTATTTTTAAAATAACTTCTGGGGAGAATATCCCAGACAAAAAACAAGGGAACTGATGAGGATTGGTGGCTCTTTCCGAAACCTTGGTATTCCCTGCCTTACCCACTGGTAAACATTACCATCGTTCTCCACTAATAAAGAAACGTTGTTTTTATAAAAACAACAATAAAAGGGATAAGCCTGACCATTTTGCAACAACAAAATACTACGGTATCCCGAACAAACAAGCCACACTGTTCGAAATATGGCTAATTTAAAACAATGTATGCTTTATATTATAATACAATTTAAAATACAGGGTGAGACGAAGAAACTGCGACCAACTTCAGACTGCTGTCATTTCTAAGCAACTAGTCCGACAGCTATTAAAATTATTCCATTGACAGCTCATTATATTGTTAACAAAAAGCATTTTGGTCAGAATTTTCCAGAAAAAAGTTATTCGTGATGGAATTCAAGCGTGATTTCTTTATATATGGCTGGAAAACCACAAGCGGCTATCGTTACCGTTTCCGTGATACTGGTAGCGTAGCCCGACGTAAGGGAAGTGGAAGGAAGAAAACAGCAACATCAGCAGAAATGGTTCAAAAAGTAAAAAGTGACTTGATCGAAACCCGCGTCGCAGTGACCGAAAAATGGCTCGTGACCTGAACATATCGCAATATTCCATTCGGCAAATATTGAAAAATGAGCTCGGGGTAAAGCGGCCATAGTGATGGAGTGGGCCGCCATAACAGCCGATGGTCGCTCTCCGCTCGAAGTAATCGACCAGGGCATCAGAATAAATGCCGAAAATGATCGCTAAAATATTCTGGAGAGTGTATTAAAACTTTGGGAACGCAAACATTTTGGCCGCAGACCTTGGACATTCCAACAGGACTCAGCACCATCGCACTCAGCACGCGCCAACCAAGAATGGTTTCAAAATGAGGTTCCTCGCTTCATTTCCAGCACACAATGGCCACCAAAATTTTCGGATACCAATCCGTTGGACTATTGTGTCTGGAGTATTTTGGAAAGCAAAATTGGCACTAAAAATACCAAGTGTCGATCACCTCAAGCAAGTGCTTCGTCGGGAATGGGCCAAAATGCCGCGAGCAACATTCCGGCAGCGTGTGACTGTTTCATTGGGCGTTTGAAGGCCATAATTTGTGCCAAAGGTGTCCAATTCGAAGAAATCTAAACATATTCTAAAATGTGAAGCTATTTCCGATATTTTTGCTATAATTCAATAAAATTAAATGAAAATGTAAAAATTATGGCGTTTGACATTATTGCAGTTTTTATTTATCTCACACTGTAAAGTACGACTAAAATAAGTTTTTCATGTTTATAAAATCCTGGTGTTTGGGAAAGATTTAGAGTTTTGGTGGATCCTGTGACTTATAGTAAAATTGTATGAGACGAATTGAAGCAGTCCGAGTTAGCTATAATTAAAGTTTTTTTTCATGGCGGACGGTATCAATTCTAAGTAAAATATTTTACCAGATATTACGCAGACGAAGCGACATTGTTAAAACTCTATGGCAACCCATAAAAATGGCCTTTGTCCCTTATGTTTTTCTTATGAACAAGTAAAAAATTTTTTGTTTTATTTTTTTCAATATTACCAAATTATTATGAAACATTTTACGAATCGAATTATCCGGATTCCAAAACCGATATGGACCATTTCTGGGTAAGTCAGAAAGCTCACATTCGCTAGATTTGGAAAGATTTTATTGTTTTTTTTTTTCCTTTTCGCCAACAGATCATTCTGAATTGCTGATAATTTCACAATCAGTCCAGCCGTTCTTCAGTTATAAACGTTACTAAAAATATACGATAAAATTCACATTTTCGGGTTTTTATAGGAATTTTCCGTATTTTCCACTAAGGATTTTCAATTTTTCCATTCGAAAATTCCATCTGGAAAAATGCCACTCAAAATTCCATATCAAAAAGACAACTTAAGATTTTCCCTATTTCGCTTTTTTTGGAGGATTTTCTCAAAATTTTCTTTTATAACAATCTTTCCACTAAAATAATCAGAGGAAAATTTCAGTCAAATCGGCCCAGCCGTTCTCAACTGATGAATTACTATACATTTTTCACCATTTTATATATAAATATAGATTGAATGTGAGGATTTGAAACCTGTACATATGTTTCACTGTTTCATTTATTTATATATAGGAAATCCAATTTTTCACTAATTAATAAAAATTGCTTTTGTAATATTAAAAACCCAAAATCGAAACTTTACCAGCCTGTTTGAGTTTAAACTCTATTCCAAAAATTTAAGACTTAGTTTTTTTTTTTTTTTTTTGTATTAAATTTTCTTATTTTCGAAAATTTACTCTCCTCAACATTACTTGAAATAATTTCTTACTGTAATTCATTACATAATTCCCAATTAAGCCTCTTAATTCTAAAACAAGTTGCCTTTGTATGAAAAAGAAACCAAAGCCTTATTGTCACTCCATTACCGACGGCATTTTGCATCAAGACTAAGCGTTGGAAAATCTCTACTCAAGCAGTTGGTAAAGCAAATATCGCATTTATTTTAAATACCTTTAAAAGAAAAGCCATTCTACACAATCTTTAATTACCGAATACCCAATCAAATTAAAAATAATATGTTCCAAACCATTTATAACCCTTTTAAAAATCCAAAGCCAACTCCATTGAACTTCTCTTTGCCCGGCTTTAGTATGAAGAAATCCAACTTCCAGTTAATAGGAAAAAATACATGTATGAAATAAATTTTGAAAACACAGATTTTTTTCAGTTTATATTGATTTTTTCACAAAACAAATTGTGGTTTTTTTTATTTTTTCCAGTTTTTTGTTATACTTAAAACATACAATTTATATGCTAAACTTATATACAACTTTTTTTCAAGATCATCAAAGATTTTCTTTTGTTTTTTTAATAGCTTAAAACTACAATAATAATATTATACACAAAAAAAATCTTAGGAAATTACAAAAAATAATGATTTGTAATGAAAAATAATAAAAATAAAAAACAAAAAATTATTCAAATGAAATTGCATTAGGTTTCCTCTTTTTTTCTTTTGTTGTTTTCTTTTTCTTAATAACTGAAAGTTTGACTTTTATTGTTAATTTCACATTTTACGGTACTTAATTCAAGTGACTTAAACATTTGAGGTTTTACAAGGACATACATACATGTTTTATATATATTTATATAATAAAAATCAACATTAACGCTTTTAAAAAAATTAAAAGTCTTTTCTAAAGAAAGTTTAAAAAAATAAAGATGGTACATGAAAAAATATGTTAACAAAAATAAAATTTAGATTGGAGTGGAGTGGAGAGTGGACAACAAAAACAAAATTGCAATTTTCCATATTTTTGTTGTTGTTGCTGTTGTTGTTTTCTGGGGAGTCTTCTTTTTTTCATTTAATTTTCCCCTACAGTCTCTGCTTTCTAAGTCTAATATTCTACGATGTGAGGGTGTTTGAGTGTTTTTTGTTGTTGTTTGTGGGTGGGTAGAAGGGGGGTGTTGGGTGGAGTTGTTCAGCCTTCCTAATACTTTTTCAACGAACTTACCGTGTGATTCGTTGAATCTGCATGGGAGCTGGCTGAGGAGCTGAGGCTTTCTTCAAACGCTGGAGATGATGAGGAGGTTACTGTCACAGCGGACGGGGAGGTGGAGACTGTTGTGAGGGCGTTGTTAAGGTGTCGCTGTTGCTGTTGTTGTGAGGCGGGTGGCAAAATTGTGTTGGGTGTGGGGCGATCAACCAAAGGTTGACGCTGAGCAGCAGGACTAGATTGATGTTGTTGTTGTTGTGTACTGGCTCCACTTAAACGCTGTTGCACTTCACTGTCCTCCTCCTCCTCCTCGGCGGCCATATCTTCATCGGCACCACCCTCTTCACTGCCCGACGAAACTCTTTGCATGCTGCTGGCGGCAAAACTCAATGCTGCACTGGCATCAAAATTATTGATTTCAGGATGTGTCTCCAGCTCGGATTGCAAATCGCAAATGTAATCGATGACATGCTGGATGATTTCCAATTTGGAAAGTTTGCGATTTTTGGGCATGAACGGCACCAGATCCTTCAGTTTGGACAAATACATTTTCATTTCGGCATTTTCACCATCACCGCGATGCGGCGGATGACGGCTAATGCGTCCATTGGGATTGATGGCGGGCATTGAGGCACCGGTCTGGCAAACGGCCGTCAAGGATTTCATTTTAGAAATGATGTCTTTACGTTCCTTGAGTAGAATTTTGGCGGCTGTTATTGGTAACGGGTTGTGGGGCTTGAAAAACGCTGGTAATCCGTGGCGAGTTTTATTTTAATAAATTTTGAAAATTTATTTATTTTTTCTCGTTTTTTTTTAAATATTGCGAGGTTATGTGTTTTGACTGGGGTTTTTCAATATTCCAATATTTTGTAAAAACCCACACTCAGCACTTTTTTCTAAATTCTTCTTTCTTTTTTATTTATTTTGAAAAAAATATTTTCAATTTTTCTCTTGTTATTTTTCAACACTTTTTGTATTTTGTTTTAATAATCCACAGATTGGCTTGTTTTGAGATTTTTATATTTTCTCTGTTAGTGTTGCGCTGTAATTTTTTTTTGTTTTTTTGACCGTAATCCGTATGTTAAGCGTTTTGTCTTCAACAGATTGTTAATATTTTCAATCTGGTTTTTTCTCTTTTATTTTTTTTTTTTTTCAAAATTTTTATTCAAAATTTCCGTTTCCTTTTGGTATTCTTGACGCTTTGAGTAACAAACTCGTTGTGAGCTCTTCATACTCAGAGCATGGCCTTTTATACCTGCGCCAGCTAACTCCGCCTATCTCACAACATTTTGCCTGGTGTTTGCCTAGCAGTGGGTCTGTGATAAGAGCATATGGCAAGCAGCAGAGAGTAGATTAAGGGAGAGTCAGAGTGCGTTGCTTTGCTACTTAGCAAATGTGTAGAGTGGATTGTGAGAGTATTCCCAGGCAAAAACATCTGTGCAGTCCACGGCACACACAACGGCCCGATACGCAGAGACTGGGAGATTGCAACCGTTCGTTTGGGTTGGGAAAAGAAATCAATGCACTACGAAATTCCGTGGGAAATTCTATTCTCCCCTCAATTTTTTTTTGGTTATTCATTCGCCTGAGAATTGTCATATGGAGAGTATTTATTTTAACGATTAAATACAGAGTCGTGTGCATGCCAGTCGGCCAGTCATGCCTAATGGGAGCGACGAGCAAGCCGTTTAATGTGAATTTAATGAAGACCGTGAGCTGTGCAGGAGAGCCATAGTAAATAATTTTTTGAATGTGAGAAATATTTTGTTGGGTTTTCTTGATTTGAGATATTCAAAGAAGAGCATATATTCTTTGGGGCAGCATATTAGTAGAGATTTTTTTTCAAACAAGATCTCATCTCTTGGGGGAATTTTCATGTTTTCAACTCATGGTGAGAGGGATTTTAAGATAAAGAGTTGGTTTTGCTCTCATGCAAGGCATCCTCTCGGTAGGGAGATTTACTCTGCTTTGTATTGATGCCGGTTACAGGTTGATCTCTGCTCTGATCTTGCCACGTTAAAGTACCTGTTAATAGCAACGATGAATTTAAATAAAAAGATGATGACAAAGAGTTGGAGTTTTGAGAATAAAGAAATTTTGAAAAGGTAATTTAAATAGAATCAATCTGAAATTATTTTATAAGAAACTCAAATATTTGTGAACTCTAGCAGATTTATAACGAAAAGATTGGACATTCGAAAGAGAAATTGTGTTGATAACAACCTCATTATTTTCCCTCAATTGAGGGTAGTTCGGGATTAAAAACTGAAATTTGTCAATATATCCAAGAATATAATTGTTGGTTTGATTTATGCCCCCACAATCGAGCCTTCGGTCTTTAAGTTTTATTTAATCAGCTAAAAATTCATTTCCGTAGTTTAGTCCACAGAGGTTAAAATCGATTTTTCAATTCTTTTGTCTGCAACATAAAAAATAAATAATTATAAGTGTGAGTTTTTTCGACCTATTTTCCAATATATTTAATAATATGAGTTTTTTTGAGCTTTAGGCCAGTTTTTTATTTTATTTCATTTTTGATCTCCGATATTTCGCAATTGTATAAATTGCATCTTCAGGGGATTTGTAAACAATAATCGTCAAGTTAACTTAATAACTACGATAGAATGCACTATCATCGTCGGCTGTTAGTGCAATATTAACAGCCGACGATGATAGTGCATTCTATCGTAGTTATTAAGTTAACTTGACGATTATTGTTTACAAATCCCCTGAAGATGCAATTTATACAATTGCGAAATATCGGAGATCAAAAATGAAATAAAATAAAAAACTGGCCTAAAGCTCAAAAAAACTCATATTATTAAAAATAAATAATCGAATAAATCGTTTCTCCTTTTTTAGTTCGTAAAAGCCACCCATAAATCTTTAACCTTGAAATCTAAAATCGCTGACTTAACTTATTTATAAAGGTGGAAATACATAAAATGCATTTTTGACTGGATTAAGGCTGGCATCTTCGTTAATTAACAAAGGAGTTTTAGGTTATCTTACCCTACGTTCCTTAGTTCTTTTGTGAAAATGCCAGTCGATGACTTAAGCCAGTCAAAAAAGATTTTTATGCATTCTAACCTAAAGGTGATAAGGAATTTGATTTTACGGAAAAAAAATATGGAAGCGAGATACAATTTACGCTGAAACTGTGGATTTTTTATTGCATAACTCTATATCTAAAGATATGGTAATAAATTGCAGTAGAAAATTATTTGTTTTCATAGTCCCCTTGAAGAAGTATGATATAAGTTTTTGATTTTTTTTTTTTAGTTGGGCGCCATTTGTAAAACTTTTTTTAAAAAATCTTTGATTGCCATATCTAGCTTTCGTATAAACAAATGGCAAGCAGATGTTCAAATGCTCGTTCCTCAAGCGGGTTCTCGCCAAAATTCTGTGTTAAGCTATATCCTTTTTAATTGGGCGCCGTATTCTTTTGACAGTCATAAAATCAAGTTTCAATGTTTATATCTATCATCAGCATTTTTTCACTTGGCGGAAGCTCTTTCCAGTACATTATAATAATTATATCGACGAAATCGGAAGGACTCATCAAATATTTTGACTTAATTGTTTTTACTTGGGCAAATAAGAAAATAAGGGGAACCAATTGGGCGCCATTTTCTCCAGACGATCATAATTTTCTTTTATAGCTTTTCGAAGTAAAAGATTCCGCTACCATGATTATGTTGTGGAAGACATTTAATGCTTTAATAGTTTTCTAATCATCTCGGCGCTAGAAAGATAATTTCATTTGAAGAAAGCTCTTTCTCGGAGATATAATTTGTATATATTTGACAAAATTGCCACTGGAACTTAGGAACAAAAAAAAATAATTAAACGTTCATATTATGGTTCATACTGGTATGTTTTTTTCCAGAGAAAGTATGGGGAAACAATTGGGCGCCATATACTCCTGACAGCCACAATTTTCTTTATAATGCGAATGCGTACGAAGGATAAGATTCTGTTGAGGGTTTGGTTGTGGGAGAGATAGAATGAGAAAAAAATCATTAAATGTGTTCAAAAGAACATATTTTACTAACACATTTTTTAATTTTGTTTTTATTATTATTTTATTCTATGTCAGCATATAACTGACCTATATAATTATTGTTTGCCTTATGCAGGCCAATAGCCTAAATAAAGAAACACCTCGATTGGTTTCACATTGCATGGGTTATTGGCTGAAGTAATTTATTGCTTAGTTAACTTTAAATGCTAGTTTTAATGAATTCAAAAATGTATAAATAGAAAGCAAAAATAAATATTCTTGGTAGATTACAAGAAATTGTAAACATACCAAGGTTACACAATTCAAGTGTTGTGTATATCTGCTTTAATTAATATTAATAAACATTTTTTGGTGACCCCGACGTGATCCTGACAAGGATTACTTGATTCACTCATAAATTTCGAATTTCCCCCCACCAGTGGTAAGGAATTTGAAATATTTATTTGTGAAAGGAGCTAGTTACGTACAACTAGTAGCACCATCTAAGAGCCAGAAACATCTGGAGAAGAAGCCAGTACCTACATCAAGAATCTGAATCAACTGATAGCTAATCACCGTAAGGCGGATACAGGATGGATCTAGCTACAGTAATCGAGCAACAACAAGCAGCAATTGCCGAGTTGAGGAAGGCAATTGCGAACGTAAAAAAGGCTCCATTGGAAAGAAGAACGGTGGAGTTCCACAGCAAAAAGCTCAAGGAAATGGAAGCACTCTGGGCAGAGATCGATCGCAATGAAAACAAAATTCGTGCAGATCCTGCGGCAGAGTCACATCTCCATATCACCAATAACGAATACCAAGTCATTGGTGAAGAGTACAGAGCTGCAATCGACAACATCGAGGCAGACATCAAAAGGGGCAAAGAACAAATGCCTCAGAAACCGCTTCCCGCAACAAGGGAGGGGGTGCAAAAACAATCAGGCCAGTTTACTGCAACCAGCAGCGTGACTGCATTAGTGAGACGTCAGAGGGCTCTAATGCAGTCCATACAAACGTTAATAAGGGGCAATTCAGGCCAAGCTGCTCCCTGTCAGACAGTGGCTGCAATTGAAAAACTGTGGACACACGTGGAAGATATCCACTTCAAAATGTTCGAGGACTTTGATGACCCAACGTTGGTGGGGTACGATGCATCAGCCTACGTTCTCTTAGAGGAAGAGACGTTAAAGTTCAAAGAAAAAATATCGACGCTAACACAGGTCGATCATTCGTCGTCTCAGCAGAGATCAGGCGGAAACTTGGCAAATCAAGTTAATCTGCCAAAAATTACAATCCCTCAATTTAATGGGGATTATTCGAAGTGGCAGACGTTTGCTGACATTTTTGGGAAAATGATCAACGAGCAAGCCTTGCCACAAGTGCAAAAAATGTGGTATCTCAAGGCCAACGTGACTGGGGAAGCCGAGAAACTCATAAGGCACCTCGAGTTGACCGAGGCGAATTACGACATTGCCTGGAAGACACTCCAAGACAGGTACAATAACAAGAGAGCTCAAGTGTCAACTATACTTGAGAGAATGCTAAACCTGCCCAACATGTCTGGCGATAGCAGATCAGTGAAGGACTTTCATGATAGTCTTCATGAATCGTTATTGGCATTGGAGGGTCTTGAAGTAAGGCCGAAGGAATGGGATCCACTCTTAATCCACATCCTAACAAAGAGGATGGACAAGACTACTCATGTGTTGTATGAGCAGTCGATTGTAGATTCGAAAGAACTCCAAACGATGGATCATTTCATGAAATGTTTGAGGAGTCGTTTCGAATCATTAGAAGCTGTCAATGGGATTCAGAAGAGCAAACCGTCAGCAACGACTGCTTCCACCACGATCCGTAGATGTCACATGTGCAAAGGTGACCACCCCCTATATTACTGCAAACAGTTCTTGGCAATGACAGTGCCCGAAAGACAGAAATGGGTTGCTAGACACAAGATGTGTCTAAATTGCTTCAAGGATGACCATCAGGCAAAAACGTGTACAAGTGGGAAGTGCAGGAAGTGTCAACAAAAACACAATACACTTTTGCATTTTTCAACGAGGCCACAAGTAGAGAACAAGTCAGCAGATTTGTCGGTTCAACAGCCGCCAACAGTAGCATCGGCGAATAGATCCCAATCATACGTACTTCTTGCAACCGCACGTGTTGCGATCAAGGCAAATAATGGAAGAAGCTATGAGTTTAAGGCGATTCTGGATTCCGGTTCCCAAATTAATCTGGTGTCAGAGCGACTAGTGCAGAGGTTGGGTATCGAACCCATTCAAACATCTCTCTGTATCGAAGGTGTTGGAGGTAGATCAAGAACCGCAAACCACAGGGTCAACGTGGAGCTTAAGTCACTCACCAGCAAATTCAGAACACGCCTAGAAGCCTTTGTGTTACCAAATATAGTGCCACCCCAACCAAGCACTGAGATCGACATCACATCATGGCCTATTCCAGAAAACATAAAACTAGCAGATCCCTATTTTTATCAAACGACCAGGATTGACGTACTACTTGGAGCAGAGTTCTACTTCAACCTGATTCTCTCACAAGAACTTCGAATGTCCAAAGAGCTTCCTATATTGAAGAACTCAAAACTAGGATGGATTGCTAGTGGAAGAGTTCAGGCTGAATCAGAAACTGTGACATGCGCCGTTTTCGGAGAAGATGAACATGCTTTAGAAGAGTTATTAAAGATGTTCTGGGAACAAGACGATGTTTGTGAAGACCAGAAGTTGACAATAGCAGAGGAACAGTGTGAAAATCACTTCAACCAAAATACAACAGTGAATGAGAATGGTCGGTTTGTGGTGCGATTACCGTTTGCAGACGGCCCTGAGAAAATTTCTGAATCCTTGAATATTGCAGCATCAAGATTCTTTGCGTTGGAACGTCGCTTATCTAAGGATGCAAGTCTTCACGAGCAGTATGCTAAATTTATGAAGGAGTATGAGGATCTGGGACATATGACGAAAATACAATCAAGAGAGGTGCGTGGTAATCATTACTATATCCCGCATCATTGTGTCCTACGCCCAAATAGCAGCACAACAAAACTGAGGGTTGTGTTCGATGCGTCTTGCAAGTCATCATCTGGATGGTCACTCAATGATATTTTGCATTCAGGTCCCAGGGTTCAAGGAGATCTGTTTGGAATGCTGTTGCGGTTTAGACTGCCGAGATTTGTGTTTACAACAGACATTGAAAAGATGTACAGACAAGTGCTAGTCGACAAAAGAGATCGCAAATATCAACTAATCGTATGGAGAAACACTCCAGACAAGGAACTCGAACATTACATGTTGAATACGTTAACATATGGTACGACGTGTGCCCCATATCTTGCTACAAGATGTCTGAAAAGGCTAGCAGATACGAACATACAAAGATATCCATTGGGGGCGATGGTATTGCAAAAGAATTTTTACGTTGACGATTGCATGTGCGGGTCTGACAGTTTAACAACGGCAATTGAGATGCAGAAACAAGTTAATATGTTACTACTGGAAGCTGGATTTAGACTACGAAAATGGTGTGCCAACCACTTAAAACTGCTGCATGGAATTCCTCCAGAAGATAGAGAAGTAGATCTCAATTTTGACAAATCATCAACCAAGGTTTTGGGATTAACATGGATTCCTCAAGCAGACCGATTTTGTTTGAAGAGTGATGTGAACGAATGCACCAAGGTCACCAAGCGGAAGGTCACATCTGATTTGGCAAGATTGTTTGACCCCTTAGGAATTGCGGGTCCTGTGGTGTCAGCAGCTAAGATCTTTATTCAGCAACTGTGGAAGAATAAACTTGGCTGGGACGAGGAACTGCCAGCAGAAAGGGCAGCATATTGGCTATCGTTCCGAGAAGGTCTGAAGATGTTAAATGATTTCAGGTTACCCAGACACATGTTTGATGGAGAGAAACCAACAAAAATTGAGATACATACTTTCGTGGACGCGTCAGAAAAGGCATATGGTGCTGTGGTGTATCTTCGAGCTATGCTGCCAGACGGCAGGCATATAGTCAGACTTCTTTGTTCAAAATCAAAAATAGCACCAATAAAGGAGATCACGCTGCCACGGTTAGAGCTTTGTGCCGCTGAATTGGGAACAAAACTTACTGCTAAGGTCAAAGCCGAATTGGGTTACGAAGATCTAAGGACTATTTATTGGTCAGACTCAGAGATTACATTGTACTGGATCAATTCAGAACCATCAGCTCTAAAGACGTTCGTTGCCAACAAAGTAAAAAATATACTAGGCAGAATAACCCGAACATATAAGGGCAACGATGGAGCCGTTCGTGTAGTCGACGTAAAGACACAAAACGGCGAAATTAAAAGAGCTATAACCAGATTAGCTCCTTTATGGAAAAGGAAAAGGAACCTCTTCCGCCTATAGAGACCAAGAGTAGGAGTGAAGAGCCATCTCCAAAGCGATTGAAGACGTCAAGCAGCATGCTAGTATCGATGATGCTTGTGGCTTTACTATTTTTACCTCTATGCTTGTGTCATTCGTTCAACATACACAAGTTTGAGAATAAGCCCGGCATCTATTTTGAAGGAATTGGAATCACAAAAGTAGTAACAGCAGAGTGGAAACTGATCACTTATTATGATCTTTCCCCATTTTGGGCAGATATGGATGGCTTTTCTACCGGGATAGGAACCCTTCAGAAGTTGTGTAAGATAGCAGTTGAGAACAGAAGCTGTGAGATACTTTCAGAAAATCTTATTCAAGTACAAAAGCAGTTGGACTCAAATACACTGAACATATTTCCCAGGCGCATCAGGAGAGGAGCTCTAAACATAGTCGGGAACCTCGCACACTCGTTATTTGGTGTCTTGGATTCGGAATATGCGGAGCAAATGACTGTGACAATTGAGAAGGCAAATGAAGACAAGCAACATTTGCTGGATCTTCTAAAAAATCAGACATCTATTATTGATTCAACAATCAACATAATTAGAAAGGACGAAGATACGAGCCAAAGGAACTTCGGCAACATGCAAGTGGAATTGAACCTTTTGGCAAATAAGGTGAAGAAAGAAGAAGATGTTGTAAAGACAACACAATCAATTATGTTTCTCACTTCACAGCTCATGCTACTTTCATCAAGGTTGAAACATATAGAAGATAACTTAATCGACGTTTTAACGGATGCTCATCATGGTCGGATAAGTCCGTTGCTACTTACGCCACATCAATTGCTACAAGAGCTCCAAACCATCAAGGCTCACATTCCTCCATCTCGTGCTCTACCCGTTCGCGAAGATAATGTTTCGGATTTCTTCAAATTAATGAAGAGTAAGGGAAGGGTTATTAAGAACCATATCATATTCGAGATTCGCCTTCCATTAGTGGATCTCCAGCAGTATGATTTATTCAAAATGATCCCCGTACCTATGCTACGATCCGGTCGATTTATTTCAATAGCTTTGAAATCAACATTATTGGCAGCTAACGTCCATCGGGATGAGTTCATATCGCTAACCGCAGAAGAAATGAACAGCTGCATACATACCACAAATGACGTTTTTATTTGCGACAACCAAGCGAAATTTAGCAAAGGCGATCGATCACATTTATGCGAGGTGATTTTCTTATTGAACAAATCGTCAGAAGCGTGCGACTTGCAATCGACCATGCACCACCAAACTTGGAGACAAATGGCACAAAAGAATAAATGGATGTTTACTCTAGCCAATTTAACAGAATTGTCCTTTGTTTGTGGTACAAAAATGACACACCTGGAGGTGCAAGGAGCTGGAACTTTAGAAATTGGGCCAGGCTGCATTTTCAAAGACAACACATTTACAATATACGGTCACTACGAAAACAAAACAACAGTGCACACATCATATCTGAGACTTAAGCCACTGGATTCCATAATCTCAAGCAGTAAGCTTGTCTTGCTCAACAAAACATTAAACAGCACCTATGAAACACATGCTGCTGAACTCGTCACCTTACACCAACAGCTAAAAACTATTGAAATCGGACGCCTTCCACAATTAATGAAATCGACGGCCATTCACCATCATACCATCAGCTATCTAGCTCTTTGCATTGGAATTGGAGTAGCCATATACGTCATTGTCAAGTTTCGCCACCACAGAACTTCCAACAATAACATGAACCCAACACCTACCCCTCGGCAGTCAGTCTCATCATCATACGTCATTGACCAGACAGTTTCTTGAACGTTCCTCGTTCAACGTGGGGGAGAATGTTCAAAAGAACATATTTTACTAACACATTTTTTAATTTTGTTTTTATTATTATTTTATTCTATGTCAGCATATAACTGACCTATATAATTATTGTTTGCCTTATGCAGGCCAATAGCCTAAATAAAGAAACACCTCGATTGGTTTCACATTGCATGGGTTATTGGCTGAAGTAATTTATTGCTTAGTTAACTTTAAATGCTAGTTTTAATGAATTCAAAAATGTATAAATAGAAAGCAAAAATAAATATTCTTGGTAGATTACAAGAAATTGTAAACATACCAAGGTTACACAATTCAAGTGTTGTGTATATCTGCTTTAATTAATATTAATAAACAAAATGCTTTTATAGTTTTCTAACAATTTCGGTAAGAGAAAGATGAAAACAGCAGACCTCGTATTCTGGAAGTCAGTTACCCGATTCTTCTGAAGAATGTAAAGTTTTGATGTCAATATGTATCATCAGCATAATTTTATTTGCGGGAATATGATTAATTTGGATAAAAATATTTCGAGTTGTTGATTCATAATAGTTTGATTTTTTGTTCAGCGATAAAAAGGGAAAACAATTGGGCGCCATTTTCTGTATATCGTCACAAAAATGCATAACCCTGTTAGAAGAATTGGACTCTGAGTGTTAAACCAAGGTTAAGTTGTGGATGAAGGGGAGGACATTAAATGCTCTGAAAATTTGCTGGATATGTAACCTGAGAATAGCTCTTTTTGTTAAAAAATAATTGCATAGATTAAATATGTACGAGACTACTAGCAACTAAGAATAATAATTTAGATTTGATTGTTCACACCTATTTCGAAATAGGCGAAACAATTGGGCGCCATATTTTCCAGACAGTTACAATTTTTGCACAACTGAAGCTTCTACTGCAAAAATACGATACATTTTTAGCAGATGCTCAAAAAATCAAACAAACGTTCAGTGCAAAAGTTTTGCCTGACTCTAATAGAAGGCTCTTTGGAGTGGTTCATAGTTATTTAAATACGACGTAAAACAAATTAACAAATCAAAAATTTGTTCGGCCCCTTATTCCCGGGAAGTACACACAGTTTGGGGCCGGGCCACATCCAAATTGTTGTATATTTTACATATTTTTTTTTTTTTTTTTTGATAGATGGACCCTGCTCTTGCCTTGTTTATGTACGAGAAATTATCAATATGAGGTAAATGTCTCTCTCCAGTTGCCCAAATTAAATTTATGAGAAGTTAATTTGCTATTTCATTTTTTTTTTTAAATATTAAATCTCCCTTAAGCGTACATAAATATATATTGAATGAGATACCCAATATTCTCATGCCCACCAATATTGAACCATATTAAACACCACAACAAAATTCCCATCTAAAATGCAAAAGCCATAAAGAAGATTTTTAAAATGCTCCTTGTTTCAAAAATCCATATTTCCCCATTATAATTTTGAAACCCTACCTTTTTCTCCCTTTCCAACATTGTATGGGAATTCCCTGTAATTTAAATAAAAATTTCCCTTTTCAATGGATTTACCATGTAGGAAAATAAAAGGATTTATATTGATTACCCCTCATGGCTGGAAACCCCATCAGACAAATGAAAAAATCCCTAAAGGAAAAAATGTTCAAGGGGAGCGAACAATATATCCTTTCTTCTGTTGGATGTGGTTACCGATATAGTGGGAATATTATGGAAATAGCCTTACTCATATTAAATCGAAGGAGAATTTCCCTATGTTGACGTCACTATGAAGGGGAAATGTGAAGAAACAAGCAACAATATTTGAAATATTAGGGGTCATATTGGAATGAAGAGGAAATTCCCTACCCACGACGATTTTGATTGGTTGTATAAAAAATAGGGGGGTTTTGTGTTTGTTTATGGATTGAAATTCCCCATAATTTGTAATAGTGGCGTAATGTTCAAGAGACCAGATCAGAGGGCAAAAATATAAAGTGTTTAAAAATAGGAGAAATTAAAGCAATTATCCCTTGGGGAAATTTGCATTTTGATGCTCAATATATAAAGGTATAATAATAGGGGAAATTAAAGCCAATAAAGATATGCGAGCAATTTTTTTAGATTATTTGAAAAAAATTTTTTTTTCTAAAATAAAGCCCTTATATATTTTTTTTTCTGGATCAATTGATTTGAAAATCCGCGGTTCAGAAAACTTAAATTCTGAACTTATTTTTCAATTTTTTTTTTTGCTCTTATATCTAAGCCCGGATTACATACTCTGGGATTTTCCCATTAAACTCTTTCAAAATTCCACTGGACTTTCCAATAAAAGAGCATACATATAGTTCAATTGACATCAATAATCATTGAAAATCCAGAAAATATCACCACATTATAATGATTACTGGGATCAAAACATCTGTCATCACTTACACCCACAATGTGTTAACCAAATGCGTTTTTAGGTATAACCTTAAGCTCTATATTGCAAATCATAAAAAGGTCATAATTTATACCAAAATACCTATTTGCCACCACGGCAACAAGTGTTCAATTCCATACCATTGCATATCGAATTAATCTGTGTTGGCAATAAAAACACACGTGTGACATTTCATCACCTCTGTTTCCACATTTTTCCTTTTCTCTAATCTATTGTCACACATGGCCTACTACTACTACTGTTATGGTTAAATGATAGTGGTAGCTAGCTATTGCCTGATCGATGGGATGGTTGACAATCATAAAACTCTGCCATTCAACATCTGCATTGCTAATTGACGAATTCCAAAAATTCCCCGCACATCATCACTGCTCTGCCACTCGAAATGTGCAATTACACACAGATGTGCAATATCTGGAATTCTGCGTAATTGAAACGGGCCAGCCGTTGGTAACTGTTTTTTTTTTAATCCCTTCATTGAAAGAAATTTACCCACGAAAGGGAAATGTAACAAACAGCCGCAGCACACAGCTGTGCATAAATCAAACCCACTATTTTTAGTTGCATCGCCAACACCACCACTGCCGAGTAGGTAACAAAACTAAACAAAAATGCCCCACACGAATGTGCGTGCATGAGTGTTTGTGTGTGTTCGTACACGGGCACTAAACGGGGTATTCGTAAAATTACCTACTACCCGACGGAGATAAACAGAGTGAACAGCAATTGAACTATGATTGGTCGGTTTTTATTGCTCTACACGAGAGTAAGGGAAATTTTGTTTCTCCTTATTAGAAAAAAAGAGGGGAAACAAACGGAGAACACAGAAATTGAGTATCAACAAATATGGTTGGGAAATTTGTATCAATAAGAGAGAGAGATAGAGAGAGGAGAGTATAAAAATTCCCAATTATAAGGAGAAATACCCATAGTAGATGGGCTCTTTAAATTTGTAATGGGGTTTTTGTATGGGAATTTTATTGGGGTCTCTTTATATTTGAAATACTCTTTGGGAGAATTTTTAATAAAGCAACTTGCTGTGATCTTGAATATCTCAGAAAATGCTGTCTGTGTTCACAGCTCATGGGGACTTCGATTTCATTTGGTAGAGACAACTTAACAGTGACTGTTGTGTCAGAATCATTTTGCATGAAGGATAAAAGTTTAGAAAGAATGAAAGATTTTTGGAAGAATTATATTAAGTTTAGTATTTTCGTTTAGGATTTTTCAAGTGTCAGAGTTTTATTTGAGTTCTTGTGTAACAAAAGTTCTTGGTGTTGTAGTACAAGAGTATTCATTTATGCCCGGATAAAATAAACTAAAAGATATTTAACTAGCGAATATAAAATTTAAGAGCTTCTCATGATGGCATATAAAAAGATATTTTATCTTAAAAATATTAAAATAAAATGATGCATACCCTTAGCCAATGTTCGATTATTTAAATACATTTTGACTTCTGCTATGATTGTTCCGAAGGAATGTGCCAATATTGTCCATTTCATATCGGACCAAAATAAATATGATATAAATATTGCGACGTGCTAGGTTTGACACTTTATATAAGATATTTGATAATTTTTAGAAAATTTTGAAATGGGCGTGAAGTCGACCATTTTAATACTACATCTAATACAGATAAACATATTCGAATGGGCAAAATTACAAGAAAATCAAACATTTATATCCAGTTCTATGCGAAATAACAAATTTCATAATCATTCCAGGTTTTTGGTTGAGAAAAAAATTGGATATAGCTAAAAGAATCGCTGATTTGTTTTGCTAGTTCTAACAGATAAAAGTATTGAAAATTGTGACCCCTTGTGGGTGAGAACCAGAAAGGTTCGCATCTTCACAACAGATCTTGTGTTAGCAAAAATGTTTGTATGTGTGAAATTTAATGAGAGTTTGATACTTATTTCGCTTTCGTTGAGCGTTTTGTTTTTCAAAATCTTAAACCCTATGTGGGGAAAGTACCAGAAGAAATGGTACCTTCCCCACATGCCATTTTATAACATATCTTATGTCGATGGAAATATTGGCATGTAACAAGTCTGAGTGGAATCGGATGTTAATTTTGCGTTTTATGAGTTTCAAGGATATTCAAAGTTTTAACCCGTTGTGGAGGAGGTACTAGAATGAGTGTACCGATATATTCCATCTTCACAGCATATCTTGTGTAAGTAGAAATAATGAGATGCATGAAATATGAAGAGAACCGGATGCTTAATCGGCTTTTTTAAGCGTTTTTGTTATTCTTTGACCCTTTGTGGGGGAAGTACCACAAGAGCTTCGTGGATATTCAAAATTTCGACCTTTTGTGGGGGAGGTACCAGAAGAAGAGGACCGATTTATTCCGTCTTAATACCAGATCTTGGGTTTATAAAGTTATTGGGATGTGTGTAAAATGTTGACCACCGACGCAAATATTAGTATTTGCAAAGTTGGAGCAAAATCGGATTATCGTTTCTCTTTCTGTGGAGTAGAATATCTATTTTTTTTTTTTGAAAATTTCGACCTTTTGAGGTATTAGAAGGAGTGGGCCGATATATTCCATCTTCACACCAGACCTTTGGTTAATATTGTGATGTGTGTAATTTGAAGACAATCGGACTCTTATTCAAAATGGTAACCCTTTGTGTGCGAAGGTATTTGATAGAGTAGACCAATATTGCCCATTTCCTCACCCAATCTAGTGCAGATACAAATAGTAGGATTTACAAAGTTGAAGCAAAATCGGATTATCCTCCTTCTTTCTGTGGAGTAAAATATATTTGTGAAATTTTCGTCGTTTTTTTTTTTGGGGAGGTACCAGAAGGAGTGGATCGATTTTGCACATCGATGAAACACGTTGTGGCCCTTACAAATAATATATATATAACCTCTGTAGCCAGGTGACAGAAAGTATAAAAAGTCCTGAAATGAAGGTTCAGGAATATTCCTTCAAAAAATCATTTTTTAAAGTTTACCATAAAATTCTTTCAAAAATTTTAGAAAAGTTTGCAAATATTCCTCCAAAAATGAAAAAGGAAAAAAAACTTATATTCAAAAAAAAAAAAATCATTCAAAAAATCAAACCACAAAAAACTCTTCAGAAATATGTAAACTGCTAAGCCAAAAAAAATCTGCAAATATTTCGTATATTTTAAACCCCAAATATTAAAAAAATCCCACAAAACAAATCATAATCCATTAATTTTTAAAAGTCCACGAATATTCTGAGTTATAAGTTATTTCTCTACAAAAATATTTATACAAACCTTTGATATTTCTTCCGAAATATTAAAAACAATTCCACCAACTGATATTCTTTGAAACAGATGTTTTAAATTACCCTAATTGGTCCGATATTCACTCAAACATTTTTATAAGAGTACATGATTGTTGATCTGGAATTCCTTCCTAGATTATTATTTTTATCCGTAATCGTATATTTCATACAAAAATATTAAAAAGTTCGGACACTTCTCCTAAAAATCTTTGAAACTTTCCCCTTAAAAAATTCCACCATTGTTGCTTTGATATCTCTTTGAAAAATATTCTTAAAAATTCTAGGCTCTAATTTTTTCAATAGAAAAAAAAACGTAAAAATCCACGAATAAAAAAGGGCTCTACCTAAAAATACAATAAAAAAAACGTATATTTTCATCAAAGTCAACAGCTGTTACTTTCTTAATAAAATTTGCAAGATTTCTTCATTTTTCGATATAAAATATAACTTCTTTGGTAGGAAAGAAATCCCGCATTTTCCATGTGACAAACCTATAAATTCACACAAAAAAAAGCAAACAAACAAATGCCAATAAAAAAAAACAAGAAACAAACAATGTAACATATCTAAATAATTCCCACCCAAAATGTCAAGAAGCCTAAAAATCGAGTTGCAAACGAAACAACCCCCTCCAGGGCAGTAGCAGTGTCTGCAGCTTGTTGAAAGATTTAATTCAGCAATTTCTCAGATAAAAGAATGGAAACATAACAAAACAATTCACAATCGCCTTAATAACAATAAACCATAAACAACACCTCAAATATCCCTCTTTAATAACAACAGCAACAACAGAAATTAACCATTCCCTCATTCAGTCACTCGCTCGCTCAGTCACTCACTCACCGATTATTTCATCCCTTTCGTTGCATGTCTACAAAATTCATGGGAGTTATGATTTCTGACTTATGTTCGACAGCGTCTTCGTCTTCTCAGCACAAAAATGCGGATGCGGTGATGCCAAACATCCAACCATCCATCCCTCAATGCCCTCAGCCAGCCATATGCAGTGTGAAGGAACCCACTTGAACCAGCAAGCTCTGTTACCATTCAAATGCAATTCATCTTGGAATAGAAATGTCGACTTTATTGTTCCCATTCATTCACTGACTCAATTTGTGGTGGCTCATTCATAGCTCGTCTCACAATAAGCGGGCATTGTAAATCCAATCTCAACGATAAAGTTATGACTGACTGACTGACTACAACTCAGTACACACCACTAGGCAAGCCATAAGAAATCCGATAATCGTCAAATACATCATTGTCATGGCACAGTGGGTTATCATGTGAACCCAAAGAAAAAATGAAGAAAATTTGATATAAAATTAAAAATCCCCATTAAAAATACCGCCTGCAGAAATCAAGAGGATATTCAGTTCAATAAATGGGCTGTAGTACTTGAACGTGTTTTTGACAAACCTAAAGTACTCGAATAAAACATTAGATGATTGAAAATTGTAGTTCAAGTTTTGTGGGGGAAAGGAATATTCGCTGTTTCCGTGAGAATTTTTCCCATGACCTTAAATGTTCTCGTAGGAGACTACTTGTGAAAAAAGTAAGCAGATTGGGAATGTCATTATTTAAAAAACAGGAATTTTTAAAAATTTGCGGCTAAACTTATCGTGTTTTGAGAGAAGAAAACTGTTAAATGGCGGATATATAAAAACATAGTTAATGTCGCATAAGTATTTTTCCAGTTCAAAATTCTGTAATTTTTGAACTTTTGGAAGTATTTATATATTTTTTTTTGTTGGACAAGTAAGATCCTAAGCTGTTGTTCAATTATTTTACCCTCAGCCAAATGCCATAACGTACCTAGGTCTCTTTGGATAAAATGCGTTACATGACATTTGGAGTCGATATAGGGATGTCCGTCTCTCTGTCTGGCTTGTTGACGAACGCGACAACTCTCGAAGGTAGTATCCGACTTGGTCCAAACTTAGTACATCGTAGTATTAGAGGCAGTCTTAAATCCAGTTCTGAGATGGGTAATACCGGCCCACTTCTTCTGGTACTTCTCCCAAAAAAGATCTAAGGTTCAAAAATATTTTTAATAACCATGAGGTCTATAAAACCCGAAATGAGCTTCGGTACCAGCAAACGTACCGAAATACGAAATAACAGCTTTAAACCCTAGGGGTCTTCAAACCAAAACCGTTTCTGGAGTTTTGGAGTCGATTTAAGGCTGTCCATCAGTCTGTCTGGCTAGAGCGTACGATAACTCTAGAAGGAATTATCCGATTTGGTCCAAACTCGTAATATTATTGTTTAACTTAGATCGAGTTCAGAGATGGGTAATATGGGTCAACTCTTTCTGCTACCTCCCCCGCAGCAACTCAAAATTTTCAAAGAAAATAATTAACTTCATTGAAAGGGAAGGGATCATTCGATTTTGTGCAAACTTAGCAAATCAACATATTCTTAGCAGTGCTGGGTCAGGTAGGAAAATGGAAAATATCGGTTCATTCCCTCAAGTACCTCCCCCACAAAGGGTCAACATTTTGAATAATTATAACTCAGATAAAATGTGAAATATGAGACCGATTATCACTTCTCAATATATCCACTAACACAAGATCTGGTATGAAGATCGGAGCGGACCCTTCCTAATGGTTCCTCACCCACAACGGATCAAAGTTTCAAAACCATGAAGCTTATAAAACGCGAAATGAACATCCAAGAACTTATAAACTCGCCACATCCTGATAGTTCTGTCAATACAATATCAGCTGTGAAGATGGTAGATATCAGACTACTCCTTCTAGTACCTCCTCCATAAAGAGTCAAAATTTTTGAATAATTACAGGGTGAGATGAAAAAACTGCAACCAACTTCAGACTGCTGTCATTTCCAAGCCACTTTTCCGACAGCTGTTAAAATTATTCCAGTGACAGACTATATATTGCTTACAAGCAAAAAAACATTTTGGTGAGAATTTTCAAGAAAAAAAGTTATTTGTGGTGGAATTCAAGCGTGATAGTGTGATTTCTTTATATTTGGCTGAAAAACCACAAGTGGCTATCATTAGAGCACCCCAGCATTTAAATGCGAACAAATCTTTTGTGTCTCATACCATCGCTCGTTACTGTGATAATGGTAGCGTAGCCCGACGTCAAGGAAGTGGACGGAAGAAAACAGCAACATCAGCATAAATGGTTCGGAAAGTAAAAAAGTGACTGATCGACACCCGCGTCGCAGTGGCCGAAAAATGGCTCGTGAGCTGAACATATCGCAGTATTTCATTCGTCAAATGTTGAAAACTGAGCTCGTGGTAAAACCATTGAAATTCCAATAAGTGCAAGAACTTACACCGCAACAGAAAGAAAATAGACTCAAAAGAGCTTAAGAGTTGGCCGAAAGTGGTGAACTGCCGAATTTTGTTTTCTCCGATGAGAAAACATTCGTTGTCCAGCAGTTTGTAAACAAACAAAATGATCGTGTTTACTTGCCAGAGAGGTCAGCTGAAAATTGCACCTTCGGTTGGCCACCAGAACTTAAACGCAGGCCATGGTGATGGCGTGGGCCGCCATAACAGCCGATGGTCGCTTTTCGCTCGTATTAATCGACCGTGGCATCAGAGTAAATTCCAAATATTATCGCGAAAATATTCTGGACGGTGTATTAAAGCATTGGGCACGTAAACATTTTGGTCGCGGACCTTGGACATTCCAACAGGATTCAGAACCATCAGAACCAACAGGATTCAGAACCTATTATGTCTGGAGTATTTTGGAAAGCAAGGTTGGCACTAAAAAATACCAAAGTGTATATCCCCTCAAGCAAGCGCTTCACCGGGAATGGGCCAAAATACCTCAGAATAACATTTGGGCAGCGTGTGACGGTTTAAAGGCCATAATTCGTGCCAAAGGTGACAAATTCGAATAAATGTAAACTTATTCTAAATTTTGATGCTATTTCCGACATTTTTTGGCATTCATTCAATAAAATTTAAAAAATATGTAAAAATTATGGCGTTTGACTTTGTTGTACATTTTTTCTCACCCTTTATAATGACCCCAGAATCATCAAAATACCGATTCGACTTAGAATTTTATGCTGATCAAGAATATATGTACTTTGTATGGTCTATTATAAATATTTCGAGGAGTTACAAACGAAATGACGAAGATAATATAACCTCCATGGTATGATGGAGGGAATATAAATATAAAAACATGTAAAAAAGCTGTAATTTCGGCCGGGCCGAACTTAGGTACCCTCCACCATTTGGAACGAATTTGGCAATTCTCAAAAACAATAAAAGCCATTAAAACTTCTGTTAAAATCTTAAAAATACCGAATGTAGCTATTATATTAGGGTCATAAGCCATTACAATATTCAAATCCGAAACTTAAAAAAAATCTGTTATAATGTCGATAAAATCAAAATACCGAATATCGGGAGGTACCGTTATATGGGAGCTGTACCAAAACGTGGACCTACATGGCCCATTACCAATACCAAGAGTCCTGCAGACATAGGATACATTTGAGCAAAATTTTATCAATCTGCTTCAATTCGTTCGGAAGCTAGAGTGATTTCCACAGACGGGCAGACGCACGGATGGGCATCGCTAAATCGACATAGAATTTTATGCTGATCTAGAATATATATACTTTGTGGGGTCTAAAAAGTGTATTTCGATGTGTTACAAACGGAATGACAAACTTAATATTCCCTCCCTACTATGGTAGCCTGATTTTTAGCAGATTCACTCACAAAACCGGCACGAACGTTTACCAGGGGCATCGGGTCCGACCACCGCCCTGCCTACGTTGGTGATGGGAACTGATTTTCACTGAATGGGAAAATTCTTTTAAATTTGCAAAAATCCATCCAATTCGGGCAGATATAAAATATATGATGCACAATAACCGTGAAATCGGATGAAGATATAAATGGAAGCCATAACCAAATCTGAAACCGATTTCGAGAAAATTTGGCAGGAATAATGTTGAGCTGCATTAGTTATTTGGTATAACAAATCATTGTTGTAGAGCGCATATTAAAAACGATAGGGATATTACTCATATGGCGCCCAATTAAATTGAAATTTTCCTTGGGCCAAACAAATAATATGTGGAAAATTTCATCTCAATCGGACAATTAATGCAGTCTTTACTTTGCTTACAACTATACATCGATAGACGGACAGACGGTTGGACATGCATAAACCGACTCAGAATGTGATTCTATGAAGATCATCAAAGAGGAACTATGGGTCTATCTCGCTTCCTATCGCACGATACATAGAAATGCACAAATACATAATACTCTGTAACGCAGTGAGACCTAGGGTACAGTTATCACACACTGTAATACCTGAATAACTCCCATGCATAATTTTATTTCCCTGCTCTTTGAAAAGCAAAATATGAAGAAATAAACTGCCAACAACGCTTCACATTGCAAAAGCCCCTCTGATAACAGTGAAGACTTGATATCATTCATAAAATGAAACGTGAGTTTCATTAATTATTTTCAAGCTACGTTTTTTCGCTCTTTTCTTCTTGGATTTCTGTGGAGAAAAAACTTAATTTTTCATTTTCACACAATTGCTTTGTTTGCTATTTATTGTTCGCCCGTTCGTTCGTTGACTGACTTGTTCATGAGACTAGCGTCTCTTTTTCCCCTTTTTTTTATCTGTGCGTGTTTGTTTTTTCATCCGATTCAGTTCGAGTTTCATTCCAGTCGACTTGGATATGAATAACTTTTTTTTTTGCGGATGTTTGTTACGACATTTCTCAAGTTCACATGAAATGTGTGGCCTTCTTTCCCTCTCCGTTGCTGCTTATCGTCGTTGCTCGAAATTGCATATTAAAGAAAATTGTATTTTTTAAACAATTTTTTGTTGTTGTTAATTTTTTTTCGTTACATGATTTCTTGTTTATTATTTACCGACTTTGAAATTTATCAATCAATTGCCTGCGCTTCTCAGTAATTGCAGCTATGGGCCTTTGTCTTATCTTTGTGTGAATGTGAGAAAATTTTGCCATTGCCACAGCCATTCATCCATCCATGCATTTGTGGTATCAGATTACATGGAATCGCTTTGCCGGTACTGGTATCGCTGGATTTTGTGGTTGTTGTCGTGGTTTGGCTTTGATTGATCTGCCGATGGAATCATGAAATTTACCTTAATCGAAATGACTACTGAATTCGAGGTGAAGATTATTCGAATACAATAACTTAATAATTGGAAACCAAAAATTGGAAACCAAAAAAATAAATAAATAAATAAATAAGTAACTAAATAAGACAAATGCAACATGTTTTTTTGCGATAACCAGTTTACTGGGATCTCTGTAAATGACGCCTGAGGCATGGATGGGCGAACTAATTAAAATGCTTTCAATTAATGCCATTTCGCTCATATGCAAAATTAACGATGTGACAAAAACCTGACGTTTTTAATGATAGGGCCATTAATCAAAGGAAGATATGACCAATCCCCATGCAATTATGACCAGACAATTGAGGAGAAAATGTCTTAGGTATTTGTATGCGACAAGTGCTTCAGAAAAATGCAAATCCATTGGCCATCAATATATTAAGAACAACTATAATCTTTTCGAGAAATATAGGAGATATAAAGGAATTTATATCGAGTGAATTTTTATTTTTTTAGAAATTTATCCCCATCGCTTCACCCTGTATGATTATAGTAAATTTTTCAAAAAGCATCTCCACATCTCAATTTCAGATACCAATAGGGACCTCCATATACAATTTGGGGATTCCTGCCCTATCCCTTCATACCAAATATATTATCATTTTGTGCTTTTCGTAGAATTGAAGTACACATTTCCAAACCACCGCAAAATCTCAAACACAAATACCATTAGTAATCGAAATATCAAATTTTATATCTATCCCTACGCCCACTACCAAATATATTACCATTCAGTACTTTTAATAAAATTATGGTACACATTTCCAGGCTACATATGAGCAGAGACCTCAATATTAAATTTCAGATTTCAAGCACTATCTGTTCACCCAATACCAAATTGTACTATCACCCAAAACCAAACGGTTCCAAATTTAGTACCATTTAGTACAGTTCACACACTTAGTACAAAAAATTTTTAATAAAATTATAGCATGCATATCCAAAACCACCTCCATATCTTAACCACAGACAGCAATAGCTTCATCCATATGAAATTTTAGGATTTGAGCTCCCTTCCTTCACCCAATATCAAATTTAGTACCATTTGCGAAACCACTGCAAAATCTCAAACCAAAAATCTAAATATCAAATTGTATTTTTTTCCCTTTACCCAATACCAAATGTAGTACCATTCTGTACTTTTCGTACAATTATAGTAAAGACTTCCGAAAGCACCTCCATATTTCCAGGCTATACATGAACAGCGATCCTAATATCAAATTTCAGATTTGGAGAACTAAACCTAAATTGTACCAAACTAGTACTATTTAGTACTTTTGGTGTTATTGCAGTACACATTTCCAAAACCTCCTTCATATATCAAAACCTAATCTCTAACCTTGATTCTCATGTTAAAATTTCAAGTTTTTTGACGTCATACGTTCATATAATACCCAAGGTACCATTTTAGAACTCTTCATAACCTCAAAGTACCAATTTCCTCAAGCCATTGGGTACATCTAACCTGCACTCCATCAATGCCTCTCATTCTAAATTCTAGCTCATTTATTTATTTATACCTTCAGCCATATGACTACAGAGCATATATATCATTTGATACGGCCGATCCTAAGTTTCTTTGTACCAAATCCGATTCAGGACATTTGGAGTCGCTCTAGCGATGTCTGTCTGTCTGTATGGCTGGCTAGTGAGTACGATAACTCTCGAAGGGAGTATCCGATTCGGTCTAAACTTGGTACATCGTAATATTTTTGACAAACTTAAATGAAGTTCGGAGATGGGCAATATCGGTCCACTCTTTTCTGGTGCCTCCCCGACAAAAGATCGAAAATTTTTAAAACATTTATTTTCTGCACAAAAAGAGAAGTATTAATCCGATTTTGCTCCAACTTTGCAAAACCTTATATTTGTGTCAGTTCTAGGTCAGGTGCTAAAATGGACAATATCGATCCACTCCATCAAGAACATCCCCCACAAAGAGTCAAAATTTTGAATAGTTACAACTCTTATAAAATTTGATTTAAGAGTCCGATTGTCTTCAAATATCACACATCTCAATATTTTTTTTAATCCAAGTTCTGGTGTTAAGATGGAATACATCGGTCCACTCCTTCTGGTACCTCCCCCACAAAAGGTCGAAATTTTCAAAAAAAAAAAAAAAAATAAAAGTAAGCAAAGGCTACAGTCGAGCGGGGCCGACCGTCGAATACCCTACAACACTATAATAAACCATACAGTTTATATAGGCGAAGTACTCGACAGAATTCCACAAGATATTAGTTGTGTTCCAGAACCTGCAAATTAGTACTAATTAGCACTAATTCTGCTACAACGCGTTCCCGTACTCCAAAAACTAGCAAAACTTGCAGCTCTCTCGAGAAAAAAATGGCGCTGAGTGGTGCACATTTCTGCTTGTTTTAGCTACATGAATTTGGCAGAGCAGAAATGTGCATATTGTAAATTTGACATTTAATTGGCAGGGCTAACAAGGTTGAAAAATGTATTGATACATTTCAATAAAGAAAATGATCAACTTGAAAACTAAAGGAAAACTAATATTTGTCGTGCAAAAAACAAAAAGAGAAAATATGGAGCAACTGATGTATTCACTTTTGGATGATTCCAGCAGTGAAGAGGACTGCCTGAATGAGGAATCAGATTATTAATTATTATTATAAATTATTAATTTTAATTTATCGTCTTCAATACTCATTTTTTAAATGTTGGCGCTCTTTTCAGTAAGGTTTCACCAGTCCGATTTAGGCTGTTTACTTCTGGAATTTTGAATTTTGACATTTTATCGCATTTCTGCTAATTTTCCGTTCCCTTATTTTTTGAGCAAACCTAAATGAGAATGACATTTCGAACTGTTCTCTCTTCTGCTAGTTTTACTACTAAAAAAGTACTGGAACACAACTATTGAGACAAATAATTAAAGAAAACCATCAGGTTTCGTTCTCTAATTTTCGAAAAATAACAACTTAAACTAATTTGCTCATTTCCAATTTATTGGTAGATGTTGCACTTAAATGGTCTTCCTAGATCTGGAACCAATACTTCCCAAAGACCTATAATCACTCAGAAGTGGCAAAAGATTAATATTTATTATTGGTTTTTGACTGAAACGCATCTATATGAGATACAGACATTTGACTATATTCTTCAACGAAATAGTCAGAAGTGCGTCTTTCCAGTATTTGTGAATTCTCCAAAAAGTCACTGGAATGGACATTTTCTTATTTTGTCTACAAAAGTTGGCAAATTATTTCACACATTGAATATTTTTGGATGGCCACCCAAAACTGCTTGGCTTTTGCAATGTCCGGTAACCCCCATTCAAATGTGCGTGAGGATCGGGCGATAATTGCGACCTGCCGACAATTTTGCAGTTTTTTGGTCATTTCAACCCCTAAATATATGGCGATCATCTCCAAAAAGAGTAGGCTCCTATTCTGACCCTCATCTTATCCCCATGCAAAATTTCGTAAGGACCGGGCCATAAATGCGATCTGTATATGATATCCTGATATCCCAACTACTTAGTTTTGTTAGCTGTAGGAATATTACCAAATGTTTAATTCAAAATGAAAATATGCCAAAAATATGACAAAATTGAAAAATATGAGAAAATTTTACAAAATCAATATTTTCATCTTTAGAGAGATATTTTTATGCGATTTTTTAGACGTTTTTTCTTTCCTGCCAAGAGGCCATTCTGAATTAATGAGAACTGTCAAAATCAGTTCAGCCGTTCTCGACATATAAGAGATCTTTCAAGCATATCTTCTTTGATAGACATATATATCGCACATATTTTGCTATATATCCGATTTGTTGGATGTTAACATCAATGTAAACATCAGAAGTAACCTTGTCATGGTTTTATGATTTCGCCGGGATTTAAAATATTCGCGGTTTGATGAAAAATTTTGAATTTTTTCAATACAAAAGATATGGTCTATTTTACCCGCTAAATATTATCCGATGACCACCCAAATTATTAGGCTTCTTCCCCTCCCTAAACTCCAGCTACATGCGAAATTCCGCGTCGATTGGTCTATAATTGCGACCTGTATAGCTTCTGCAAAATCCGACATTTTTTCAGTATTTGGTCCATTTCAACCCCTAAACATTTGGCGATCATCTCCAAAAGCAATAGGGTTCTATTCTGGTCCAAGCCCCACTTACATTCTAAATTTCGTGAAGATCGGACCATAATTGCGACCTGTAGAGTGATTACAAATTAACATGGACAGGCGGACAGACGGACGGACGGACATACATAGCTAGATCGACTCAGCTCGGCGAGCTAGGAAGATCCATATATACTTTCCTATATGGGAAATCAATATTTCGAGGTGTTACATAAATTCTGGCCCAATCAAACTTATAATACCCCCAACACATAGTGTTGTAGGGTATAAAAATAAATAAATAAATAAAAATAAGAAAACCTTCTGCACAGAAAGATAAGCAATAATCCAATTTTGCTCCAACTTTGCCAATCCTAATATTTGCCTCAGTTCTCGGTCAGGTGCAAAAATGGATAATCGTAATATTTTTATAAACTTAAGATCTGGTGATAAGATGGAATATATATTGGTCTACTCTTCCTGGTACCTCACCCACAAAAGGTCGAAATTTTGAATATCCATTAAGCTCATAAAACGTGAAATTAACATCCGATTCCATTTAGACTTGGCACATCAGAATATTTCCATCAACACAGGATCTGTTATAAAAACGGTAGAGATCGGACCATCCCTTCTGGTACCTCCCCTAAAAAAGGTCAACATTTTGAATTTCCATGGAGGTCATAAATTGCGAAACAAGCATCAGGTTCTCTTTGTATTTTACACATCCCATAATTTCTACTATCACAGGATCTGTTGTGAAGATGGGATATATCGGTCAACTCCTTCTCCTTCCTCCCCCACAAAGGTCAAAATTTAAAATATCCATGAAGCTCGTAAAATTTCATTCATACTTGGTACATCTTAATATTTTCATCATCACAAGATTTCTTCTGGTACCTCCCTCACATAGAGTTCAAGATTATGACCACAATATTTTATTTTTTAAAAACATCCCCTCTCTCTGTAAGGTTGATATGTTGTTGGGAGCATTTTTTTTGTTTTATTTAAAAAAAACACACATTTTCTGGAAAAATCCAATTCCCAGACATCATTTTCAAAGTTTATTTCAACGAAAAACAGGCTGTAATATAATAAACTTCAACCAAATTCAGATGGTGTCAGCACTTTAAACTTTAAGCTAAATGAAATACCTATCCTACCTTGTGCGAAGAAAATATGACAAAGATATGACAACATGACAGGTTTATAATTACTAAACTGAAATTCTTTAACAGAGAACAAAAAAAAAAAAAAAAAAAAAAAAAACAAAAATTATTCCAGAAATCGTTTCTTTACCCCATCAAATAAAGAGTGGCAGACAAACAAATGATCACACTCCCAGAAATTGTCGAAACATGCAAATTATTTGGGATTCCAATAACACACGACGATCGACTACTGCTACACATTCAACCAAGTGTTCGTCCATCATTCCCTCCCCAACCAAAACACCAGCAACAACACCGAGAAAGAAAAATAAAACAAAACTACAACAAAAATCTCCATATTACACACGTGAAACTAAACACTTTTGAAACCCCAAACGCCATTCATTCGGCGGAGGAGACAACACCTTCTCATTTTCTTTGGAACACATTCCTGACAAGCGAAAACATAAAACACAAGACCAAATCATAAAAATAAACCAGCAACAACAACCTCAAGAGCCCAGCGCAACATAAGAATTTTAACCGTGAACAAAAAAAAACTGAGCCTGAAACCAGCCGATCGTAAAAAAATGCACTCTCAACGAGACAAAACATACGTAAATCGTCGTTTGTCTGGTACTTTGTTACGTCGAGTCGTCGTCGAGTACGACGTGGAAATAATGAAAGACACGCAGTTCATGTTACATGTGATAAGAATCACATGTGGAGGACGACGATGAAGGAAAACATGAAGAGGGCCAAATTGCGATGGCATTGGTACTAATGTACCCACATATGTACCGACGTATGTACGTAAAAACACACAGTGTGTCACATTTGTATGTGGCATGGTTCATTATGTTGCTATACGTCAGTCTGTCCACTGATTTGTCCATTGTCGCCGGAATATCACATGAATGAGGTGAGTTTGAGGAACTCTTGTTTCAAAGTGAAGCTGTATTCTTTTTTTGTTTCTTCCTCCAAAAAACATCTGAAATTCTTTTTCATTTCATTTCGTTAATGGAAATATTTTTTCTTAGGAATTTCTCAGCGTTTTGCTGCTGCTGCTACCCAGAAAAAGAAAACAGCAACACTTTTTAAAGTTTATGACTTGTACTTTAAAGGAATGACAAATGAGCTAAAAAAATTCACCATTGCCGAAGAACATTTGGGGGTTTCGTTTTATTTGCTCAAGAATTAAATCTGAGAAATTTTGGATGAAAAAAAGTTACTTCCAGGAAAAAAATTGGAAATTAAACAGCAACAGGTTAAGGTGGACATAATAAATTTGATATGCAAATACATCAAGATCCGTATTGGGAATGACAAAAGACAGCAAACAAATAAAAATTCACTAGTCAGAAAAGGGCCGAAACAAGGTGGTGTCTACAGCAAATTTTATTTATGAGCTTCTTGGACATTCAAAATTTAGACCGTTTGTGGGGGAGACAGCAGAAGGAGTAGGCCGATATGTTCCATATTCACACCAGATCTTGAGTTAATAAAAATATTGTGATTCTTACATCATATTTCATAAAGATATAATTATTCAAAATGTTGACCCTTTTTTGGGTGAGGTACTTGATGGAGTGGGTCAATAGAGTCCATTTTCGCACCTGAATTAGCACTGACAAAAATGTTTGGATTTACAAGGTTTGTACAAAATTGAACCAAAAGGAGTGGACCCATCTCCGAACTCGATCTGAGTTTGCAAATAATATTACGATGTACCAAGTTTGGATGAAATTGGATACTCACTTCGAAAGTTATCGTGCACACCAGCCAGACGGACACCCCTAGGTCGGGTCCAAATGTCCTAAAACGGATTTGGTCCAAAGGTAAGTGAGGTATGTTCTAATCACACCAAATAATATATACCCTTTGTCGCCATATAGTTGAGGGTGTAAAAATCGGACGTCATTTTGCGCTTTATGGGTATTCAACTTATTTGAATTGGCGAGGTTCCAGCAGGAGTGGTCGGATCATACATTATCTAGACTTGGTATAAATATTGGTATATTTGAATACCAGTCGGAATTTTCTTTCACATTTTATAAGAGTTAAGATTATTCAAAATCATAACCCTTTTTTGGAAGGTACCACAAAGAATGGTCCGATCTATCCTACACCAAATCTAGAGAATATTGGGATATAAAAATTTGAAGATAACTGGACTTCTATTTTATTTATTTTTATAAGTTGCTGAGTCCTGTTGGAATGTCCAAGGTCTGCGGGCAAAATGTTTGTGTGCCCAAGGCTTTAATACACCCTCCAGAATATTTTCGCGATAAAATTTGGCATTTATTCTGATGCCACGGTAGATTAATACGAGCGGAGAGCGACCATCGGCTGTTATGGCGGCCTACACCATTACCATGGCCCGCGCTTGAGTTCTGGTGGCCAACCGAAGGTGCACATTTTCGGCTGACCTCTTTTGCAAGTAAACACGATCATTTTGTTTGTCATTTGTTTGTTTACAAACTGCTGGACAACGAGTGTGTTCTCATCGGAGAAAACCAAATTCGGCAGTTCATCACTTTTGGCCAAGCGGTTGCTTCGCTTCACCCCTTTTGAGTCTATTTTCTTTCCGTTGCGGTGTAAGTTCTTGCACTGAGCTCATTTTCAATATTCGCCGAATGGAATATTGCGATATGTTCAGCTCACGAGCCATTTTTCGACCGACGACTGCGACGCGGGTTTCGATCAAGTCGCTTCTTTACTTTTCGAACCATTTCTGATGATGTTGCTGTTTTCTTCCGTCTACTTCCTTGATGTCGGGCTACGCCGGGATTAAAACTATTCGCGGTTTAATGGAAAATTTGACTTTTATTTAACACAAATGTTATGGTCTTTTTCACCCACTAAATATTGCCCGATGACTATCCAAATTGGAAGGCTTCTTCCCTGCCCTAAGCTCTAGCAGCATGCTAACTTCCGCGTCGATTGGTCTATAATTGCGACCTGTAGAGCAACTGAAAAATCATGGTTTTTTTAGGTTTTGGTCCATTTTAACCCCTAAATTCTATGCGATTATCTCCAAAAGCTTCTTTTGCTTCTCCATGCAAAATTTAGTGAGGATCGGGCCATAATTGCGTCATGTAGCGTGATTACAAATTAACATGGACAGGCGGACAGACGACAGGCTAGATCGACTCAGCTTGGCGAGATAGGAAGATCCATATATAGTTTCCTATGTGGGAAATCAATATTTCGAGGTGTTGCATTATTGTTGTAGGGTATAAAAAATTTATATCTCAAGAGAATATTTATTGCAATCCGGTTTTTCATTTTCGTCACGATTAGGGACCACTGGGCATCTGAGGCGCAGTCGCGGCCCACATTTGCATGAAATAATCTCAAATAAAGAGAAAGATGCATTTTTCTGAACTATTAAAAAATCGCCCTCTACCATTACGTGAAGTTCTCGGACATTAAACTCCCTACTGTGGAAATGTTCAATGTTCGATGTTTCTCCAAGCCAAGAAGTTTAGGCTCTTAATTATTATAAATTGTAGTTTTATTGTCCCTTTCTGCCGCGTCTACAAGTTTGCCTTCTCCCAGTGTTTTCATTGTAAACAACTTAACAACGCTCTTCTCTAAAATTCCCTTCTTAAATGACCTCAAACCTCTCAAACAAGGTCATTTACACACATTGCGTTTAAACGTCGATAATTCCTTATAATCTGGTCATTAGCCAGGCTAGACTAGGGAACCATGAATAGAATTTTAAGCTACCTAGTTTGGCAATTAGCCAGTCTTGCATAAAATCAACTATGCAGAGCAGGCCACAGGCGCCACCACAGTTATATGTGTGTGCGTTTATGAATTAACGATTCCCTTTTTCGATGTTTACAAATTCCTACTTTTCATTTTTTTTCCATTTCGTAAATTCATATTTTTTTCCAATGAATTATTGAAATTTGATTAGGACTCTTTTTGCTTCGAAAGAAAAAAATCGTTTGTTCGTATGGATGGTGGTATGGTATGTTTCGGTTGTGTTTTGCATAAACCGCGGGTGGTGATGTTCAACAAATGCCAGTTTAGTATTTCATTGTGACTTTGGGTACTGTATGCGGCTTGGTTTTTTTGTTCTCTCCCATCTTGTCCCTATTGGAGTTCGAATCTCCAATATGAGATCTCTTCCATTTGAGCTGTTTCAAGTGTTTCTGTTTCTATTTCGGCTTTGTTTGGATTTGGTTTCCAATTCATCACATGATTATTTCTTGGCACGCTAGGAGCAGATCCGACCCACTTGAAGAAATGATCTCTATTTGCCGCTTCGAACTATGAATGAAAACCATGCTATCCATACCCCCAGTAGACCGGGGTGCGTGTATGCTAACCGTTTATTTGCATGTGTGTGACCAAAGCAATTGTGTGTCGACCAGAGTGTCATATGCAGGCGTTAAATTAGCCCAGATGCCGCCTTGTCATGACACCGAGAAGAGGAGGGGGAGGGAAATAGCGGGCTTGGTTTTTGGTCGAATTGATAATTTTTTGAGGCCGCAGTCCATAAGGTTTGCAGCTGTTGATAGAAAAGGCGTCACAACAAATGTATTTTGAGGAGTTTTATAACAACTGACAATATTTACATTAATTTTTGTTTGTCCAGAAAAATTATGGATTTATGTTGTAATTAGTTAATTAAAAGCGTGTATAGTAGAAAACGTAACTAATAAATTACATTTGGGCGTTAGATGTAGTCAAATAAAGACTGACTTCACGACAATTTATAAATTTTTACAGTATTGGCCCACGCTTATGGGATTTATAGCTTATTCGACTGATAAAACTTTATGGAGGCTCTAACCAGTATTTCGTTATCTTGCAAACGAAGTACATTATCCAATATATAATAAATAAATTATCCAATTTTTATTTATCCAATTTAATTTTAATTTATCCAATTTTAAATTATCCAATTTAAAGTATTTTTTTCGATGTTCCGACAGATATAAGGGGTAATATAAAAAAACAAGTAAAAAAGGAGTAAGTTCGGCCGGGCCGAACTTTGAATATCCTCCACCATTTGGAACGAATTAGAAAATTTTCAAAAAAATAAAATCCAATAAAAATTCTTTTAAAATCTTTAAAATATCTAATATAGGAAGGTGCCGATATATGGGTGGATATACGATATTGTGGACCTATAAAGACAAATATATGTCTGCGTGTAAAGTACTCACAAAGAACTCCGTGTGTGGATTTTCAGACAATACGATTGGAAAATGTGGCTAAAATCATCAAAATACCGAATATCGCGGGGTACCGTTATATGGGAGCTATACGTTATATATAGAGAATTCTCTGTCGGGGGGTAAAGTGCTCACAATGAACCCCTTGTGTACAAAGAACCCCTTCTGACCATTCCGTTGAAAAATATGGCTGAAAACATCAAAATACCGAATATCGGGGGTACCGTTATATGAAGGCTATACAATATCGTGGATCTATAAAGATAATTCTCTGCCGAGGTATAAAGTACCCACAAGGAACTCCTTGTGTGGATTTTCAGACAATTCCGATGAAAAATGTGGGTCAAATCATAAAATACCGAATATCGGGAGGTACCGTTATATGGGGGATATACGATATCGTGGACCTGTACAGACAATTCTCTCTCGGGGGTGAAGTACTCTCAAGGAACTACTTGTGTTGATTTTAAGACAATTCCATTGAAAAGCGTGGCTAACATCATCAAAATACAGAATATCGGGGGTTACAGTTATATGGGGGATATACGATATCGTGGACCTATATAGACAATTCTTTTTGAGGAGGTAAAATGCCCACAAGGGACTCCTTTTGTGGAATTTCAGACAATTCCATGGAAAAATGTGGTTAAAATCATCAAAATACCGAATATCGGGGGTACCGTTACATGGGGGCTATACGATATTGTGAACCTATATAGATAATTCTCTGCCGAGCTATAAAGTACCCACAAGGAACTCCTTGTGTGGATTTTCAGACAATTCCGTTGAAAAATGTGGGTAAAATCATCAAAATACCAAATATCGGGGGTACCGTTATATGGGGGCTATACGATATTGTGGACCTATATGGACAATTCTCTGCCGAGGTATAAAGTACCCACAAGGAACTCCTTGTGTGGATTTTCAGACAATTCCGTTGAAAAATGTGGGTAAAATCATCAAAATTCCGAATATCGGGGGGTACCGTTATATGGGGGCTATACGATATCGTGGACCGATATAGCCCATCTTCGAACTTGACCTGCCTGCAGACAAAAGAGAAATCTGTAGCTTCCTATCTTAATTCGTTTAGACTATAGCGTGATTACAACAGACGGACGGACAGGGCTAAATCGTCTTAGAATTTTACGCTGATCAAGAATATATATACTTTGTTGGGTCTAAAATGATTATTTCGATGAGTTACAAACGGAATGACGAACTTAATATACCCTCCATACCTTTTTTGGTGGAGGGTATAAAAATTACAACAAAGTCAAACGCCATAATTTTTACATTTCTTTTTAATTTTATCAAATGAAAGTAGAATTGTCGGAAATAGCATCAAGTTTTAGAATAAGTTTAGATTTGTTCGAATTGGTCACCTTTGGCACGAATTATGGCCTTCAAACGGCCAATTAAACCGTCACACGAAACCCGAATGTTGCTCTGCGGTATTTTGGCCCACTCCCGGCGAAGCACTTGCTTGAGATGATCGACACTTTGGTATTTTTTAGTGCCAACCTTGCTTTCCAAAATACTACAGACACAACTGTCCAACGGATTCGTATCCGGAGATTCTGGTGGTCATTGTGCACTGGAAATGAAGCGAGGAGCCTGGCGCGTGCTGAGTGCGATGGTGTTGAGTCCTGTTGGAATGTCCAAGGTCAAAATGTTTGCATGCTCAAGGCTTTAATACACCCTCCAGAATATTTTCGCAATAATATTCGGCATTTATTCTGATGATCATCGGCTGTTATGGCGCCTGCCATCGCCATCTTTAGCTCTTTTGAGTCTATTTTTTTCTGGTTGCGTTGTAAAGTCGTACACTTTTTGGAATTTCAATGGCTTTACCCTGAGCTCATTTTTCAATAGCTCACGAGCCATTTTTCGGCCACTGCGGCGCGGGTTGCGATCAAGTCGCTTCTTTACTTTTCCAACCATTTCTGCTGATGTTGCTGTTTTCTTCCATCCACTTCCCTGACGTCGGGGTACGCTATAAATATCACGATAACGAATTTTATAAGTCTTTTGTTTATTCAAAATTTTGACCCTTTGTGGGGAGGTACTTGATACAGTGGACCGATGTTGTCCACCTAGCACTGACGCAAATATTAGGATTTGGAAAGTTGAAGCAAAAGCGGATTATTCTTTCTCTTTCTGTGCAGAAAATCTATATTTTGAAAATTTCGCCCGTTTGTGGGGGAGGTACCAGTAGGAGTGGAACAATATTGCCCATCTCCGAACTCGATCTATGTTTGACAAAAATATTACCAAGTTTGGGCTAAATCGGATTCACCCTTCGGGAGTTATCGTGCGCACCAGTCACACAGACAGGGGACGGACGGACGGACATCGGTAGATCGACTCCAAATGTCCTGAAATGGATTTGGTGCGAAGAGATCTAGGGTCTGAAACCGTAATTTGATGAGGCACGTTTTGGCCGTATTTAATGATATACCGGGTGAGATGAAAAAACTGCAAACAAATTCAGACTGCTGTCATTTCCAAGCCACTGGTCCGACAGCTGTTAAAATTATTCCAGTGACAGCTCATTATATTGTTTGCATTGATGAGAATTTTCCATGAAAGAAAATTATTCGTGATGGAATTCAAGCGTGATAGTCTGATTTTTTTATATTTGGCTGGAAAACCACAAATGGCTATCGTTAGAGCACTCCAGAATTTAGATGCGAATAAATCTTTGTCAAGGAAGTGGACGGAACAGCAACATCAGCAGAAATGGCTCGAAAAGTAAATAAGCAACTTGACCGAAACCGTCGCAGTGGCCGAAAAATAGCTCGTGAGCTTAACATATCACAATATTCCATTCGGCAAATATTGAAAAATGAGATCGGGCTAGAGCCATTAAAAGTCCAAAAAGTGCAAGAACTTACACCACAACAGAACGAAAATAGACTCAAAAGAGCTAAAGAGTTGCTTCACTGGTCCGAAAGTGGCGAACTGCCGAATTTGGTTTTCTCCGTCTCCGATGAGAAAACATTCGTTGTCCAGCAGTTTGTAAACAAACAAAATGATCGTGTTTACTTGCCAAAGAGGTCAACTGAAAATGTGCACCTTCGGTTGGCCACCAGAACTCAAGTGCCGGCTATTGTGATGGTGTGGGCTGCCATAACAGCCGATTTTCGTTCTCCGCTCGTATTAATCGACCGTGGCATTATAATAAATGTCGAATATTATCGCGAAAATATTCTGGAGGATGTATAAAAGGCTTGGGCACGCAAAAATTTTGGCGCAGACCTTGGACATTCCAAATAGACTCAACACCATCGCACTTAGCACGCGCCACCCAAGAATGGTTACAAAATGAGGTTCCTCGCTTCATTTCCAGCGCATAATGGGCACCAAAATCTCCGGATACCAATCCGTTGGACTATTGTGCCTGGAGTATTTTGGAAAGCAAGGTTGTCACTAAAAAATACCAAAGTGTCGATCAACTCAAGCAGGCGCTTCGCCGGGAATGGGCCAAAATAATAAAATAATAATAGCAACATTCGGGCAGCGTGTGACGGTTTCTTTGGGCGTAAGGCCATAATTCGTGCCAAAGGTGACCAATTCGAACAAATCTGAACTTATTTTAAAATTTGATGCTATTTCGGACATATTTTGCTTTCACTCAACATTTTTTTAAATGTAAAAATTATGGCATTTGACTTTGTTGCACTTTTTTATCTCAACCTGTATACTCTCCGCAGCCATATGTCTAGGGGTATAAAACAGCAATTTAAAACTGTCTCATCATTGTATTCGGGTATCTGATAGAGCTAATTTGTCTGAGGGGTTTACCTATACAAATTCCGAAATTGATTTATTTCCACTACGATTTTTATGGCCACTATTCACTTGTCACGATCCATCATTCGAAATGGATATATGGTCTACCCAATATCGCTATAAACTAATTTAACAGCTATGATCTATGCAGATCCAATTTATGACACCGTAAAATTCGCCATTTCCTTAACAAACTCTTTCAATGCCAGGCAATAATTATGTAAATTGTCCGTTTGCTGGCCATTTAGCATTTCTAGCGACAAGTCTGAGTAGTCATTTATATCGCCCGAAACAACGGACGGAATGGTGGCAGTAGTGGTGGTTATTGGTTGCGTTGCGGCCGAGTCATAAATAGGTCTGTAATTAAATTTACATTAACAAACGCTTAAGTGATGGCGACAAATATTGGCCATTCGCAGGAACGCCTCTTACTTTTGCGTTGCGGCGGTCAGAGTGAAAACTGCGGCTGATGGATGGCCAAACAAATGAAGCCAATAAAATCTCCTAACCACTGAACCAACTGAGTTATTGTACGACACTCTTATGGCCCTCAGAATCGGTCATTAGCTGGACCACCTGCAAAGTTGGTCTGAATTGCATTAAGAAAGCAGCAGCAACAACAACATTATTTTAAGGATGTAATAAAACAACAAACCTTGTTTTGTTTTTTTTTTTTCGAATTTAATTTATTACCTGCTACATGATATACGATTACGATGAAGGCTATGTTTGGATGTGTTGTAGCCGATATGTGGAGGAGGACGATTGTTTTGCTTTACAGCACACTTGCTACAAGGTCATAAATACTATTTTGAGGCTTACTTCACGTTTAAGTTGAAGGTAAAAAAATCATTAAATACGAATTAGAATAGGATATCGTTGAAATTGAGAGAAATTCTGAAATTTAAAACTTAGTATAAAAAGTAACAAATTTTCAAAATATTAAGGAGTAGCTGCAGAATTTTTAAATTTAGTGGTGGACCCCTGTTTTGGTACGAAGAAGAGACAAACAGCAGTGTGTGTGTATATTAAAAATTGGCGACTACCATATCTTAATCTTAGAAACCAAGAGAAACCTCTATATCAAATTTCAGGATTAAAGTACAATCCATTCACTCAACGGCAAATTTAGTACTATTTAGAAGTTTTCGAATAATAACAGTACGTTATCCCAAATCCTCCTCATTTTCTCAAAACTATATACCAACAGTTGCCTCCATATCAAATTTCAGATTTCTAGCTCCAGCACTCTCCAATAAAATGATAATAACAGTAATATCGATAAAATATTGCACAATTCCACCTCTATCCCAACGGTACATTTTGAGACGTTTTGCACTTTCCGTACGTCCATAGTACGGATTTTCAAAAACCACATCTTTCTCTCAACTACAGACACAAACAGTGACTGCCATATAAAATTTTATGATTTCAGCTCTATGCCTTTACACAATACCAAATTTAGTAGCAATTAGTTATTTTCCAAACCGATCTCCATATTTCAACCTCAGATAGCAACTTTAATATCAAATTTCAATTCTGTAATTTTCCGCAATTGAAAAATTTCGTTCAATACTCATTCCAAAACCATCTCCATAGCTTAATCACGGACTCCGGAAGTTACTTATTTATCAAATTTTAGGATTCCAGCACTATTTCTTCAAACAATATCGAATTTAGTACCATTTGGAACACTTCGTATAATTATAGTTGACATTTCCGAAACCACCTCCATATCTCACTTCCAGGTACCAAACAAAGTCAAATTTGTCAAATTTGAGCATTTCAGCCCTATTCAGTTCGCAAACATAGCACACATTCCAGAACCACCTCTACATCTCAATCCTCCTCAACTACATACATCAACAGTGACATCAATTTCAAACTTCCGGATTTCAGCTCTAACTTATCCCACAGTTCAATTTAGTACTTTTCGAACAATTATAGTACGCATTTCCAAAATAATATCCTTATCACAACCTCAGATACCAAATTAGTACAATTATAGTACGTATTTCCAAATCCACCTGAATATCTCAACAACAGAACCGAAGATTCACTCAATACCAGACATAGCACCATTCAATACTTTTCGTACAATTGTAGTTCACACTTTCAAAACAATTTCCTTATATCAATTGCAGATACCAACAGAGATCTCTAAATCAAATTTGAGGATTACAGCCCTATCGTTTCACCCAATTCAAATCGAGTACGTTTCGTACAAATATTGGACGCTAACAGTGACACTTCAGGATTTAAGCTCTATTCCTTCAGCCAATACCAAATTTTAATTAAGTACTTTTCGTAAAATTTTAGTACACATTTCCGAAACCACCATCATATCTCAATCCTAGATACCAACAGTGACCTCAATATAAAATTTTGACAATTCAGCCCTATCCCTTCACCAAATTCCAAATGTTGTACCATTCAGTACTATTCATACGATTAATATACAAATTTCCGCAATTACTTCCATATGTCCAGGCTACACATAAACAGCGACCCTAATAGCAAATTTCACATTTCATGCACTTTCTATTCACCCAAAGCCAAATTGTACCAAACGTAGTACTAGTTAGTACTTTACTTGCACTTGTAGTACACATTTTTAAAACCACCCTTTTATTATGAACCAACTTCCACAGGGATCCCAATGCAGAATTTTAAAAATGTCAGCTTCATTGATTCATCCGAAACCAAACTGTTCCCAATTTAGTACCATTTTGTACAGTTCCCTGGCTTAGTACATATTTCCAAAAAATAACCTTCATATGTCGAACATAATTTCCAACCTTAATTCTCTTACAACATTTTTTAGCTTTATTAGTTCCCATTATACCAAATGGTACTATTTAAGAAGTCAAGTAACATTTTGGAACATTTCCTAATTTTAAAGTACGTATTTCCAATAATCCTTTGGTGCATCTATGCTGTACCACCATCAGTGACTCTCATTTCAAATTTTGCAGCTCCTTCGGATTATCACAATTCCAATTTGTACCAAATTTAGTACCATACAGTACAAATAAGTCCGAATTTCAAAAGCTTTCCACACTCGAACAGTAATCTTAAGTCTAAATTTTAAGATTCCACACCTGTTGGTTTGCCCAAGTAAAAATTGTACTTTATTTAGTACATTTTAGTACATTTAAATCCAAATTTCCAAAACTACCTACATATCCCTATCCTAAACTCCGACAGCAATCTTATTTCCAATGTACAGGATTTCAGCTCTATTTGTTCATCACAATTCCAACTTGCACACATTTTAGTACTATTTATTACACATAAGTACACATCTCATCACATTTGTGGGTTCACCCACGAATTTTCAATGCTTCCTGCAGACCCCAATCCTACACTCAGGATTCTATCCCTATCGGTTAACCCAAATCCAAATTGTACCTCATTAAATACTATGTAGAATTTCTAAAGCTTCCTACGTACCACAATCCTACACTCCGACAGTAATCTTAATTCAAAACTTGAAGACACCTACATCCAAATCACACTAAATTTGGTACATATCAGCACAAATTTCCAAGACTACCTACATATCCCAATCCTAAACTCCGACAGCAATCTTATTTCTAATTTTCAGGATACCAGCTCTATTGGATCACCCCAAATCCAAAATGTACCGAATTTAGTACCATTAAGTACAAACTTTCATAACTACCTACATCATAGAGTCCAATAGAAATCTTATTTTCATAGTTCCGAATACCAGCGCTATCTATTCACCCAAAATTTAAATTGTAGCAAATTTTGTACAATTTATTACACATAAGTACGGTTTTCAAAAACTACTTACATACATCAGTTCTACAATGCAATAGTAATCTTATATCTATATTTTAGGATTCCAACTTTATTGTTTCCCCCAACATTTAATTTGTACAAAATTTAGTACCATTTTGTACACATAAGTACGATTTTCCAAAACTACCTACATACCTTAGTCCTAGAATGCAATAGTAATCTTATTTTTATAATCCAACATTCCAGACCTATCAGTTCACCCAAATCGTGATTGTACCAAATTTAGTACCATTAACTACTTTTCGTGCATATAAGTACAAATTTCCAAAACTTCCTCCATATCCCAATTGTACACTCCACCAGTAATATTAATTTCAAATTTATGGATTCCAGTTCCATCCATTCTTCCAAATTCAAATTGTACTAAATTTAGTACCATGAGTACACACTTCCAAAACCTTGTATCGACTCTAGTCCTCAATAATTCCAAATTTCATGTTTTTAGCTCTGACCGTTCATATGATACGAAATGGTACTAAGTGTAGTACATTTTAGTACTTTTCATACACTTATGGTGCGATGTTCCGAAATCGCTTTGGAACATCTATCATACACTCCATCAGTAACCCTAATTCCAATTCCAAAAGTTCTAGCTTTACTGGTTCTTGAAATATAAAGGGTACCATATTTTATAACTGTTAATACTTTTAGTACCGTTCTAGTACGAATTTCCAAAACCCCAGCCCTTGTGACCCCTTCGGCCCAAGATTGACCCTCACTGTTTGACTGTAAAAATCGAAATCTCAATAACTATGAAGGTATTCTTATGTCGAAACTTATGTTGCAACAAACCCTCAATATTAACCAATTCGAATTCCAATCTTTTAAAACTATTTTCTTTTTTATACCATCCGCCATATATCCTAGTTATACCCTCAACCATATGGCTAGAGAGGGTATATATTATTTTATAGGACCGAAATGTGCCTCATCGATATGACGGCTTTTGAACCTAGATTTGTAGTCAATCTAAGGGTGTCCGTCCGACCGCCCGCCCTTGATTATATCCCAACTTACTACATCGTAATATATTATCAAACTTAGATCGAGTTCCAGCAATATCGGTTCACTTCTTCTGCTAACTCCCTCACAAAAGGTCGAAATTTTCAAAATTCCCTTACTGCACAGAAAGGGAAAGGATAAATTCCAAATTTGTTCCAAATTTTTCACCCCCACAAAAGGTCAAATTTTTAATCCATGAAGCTTATAAAACGGGAAATTAACATTCGATTCCATTCAGACTTGCACACCTCAATATTTTGATCAACACAAGATCTCTTATAACGATGGTGGAGGTAGGACCGTTTCTTTTTATACCTCCCCCACAATGGGGTCAACATTTTGAGTAATCAAAGCGAACATAAAATCCGAAATAAACATCCAACTCTCTTCAAATTTTACACATCCAAAAATTTTTGCTAACGCAAAAGTTATTTTGAAGATAATAGATGTCTGCCAACCTCTTCTGGAACCTCACCCATAAAGGGTCATAAAATTTTCATCACTTATATCAGTCAAAACTTGCGGAACAAGTCGGCGATTCTATGGAACTTTCTATATCTAAATATTTCCCTTAGCTAGAAATCTTAAAAGCTAGAAATTAAAATTGGATATAAACGTTCGATTTTCAAATTTTGCACATACAAATATGTTATGTATTAGATGAAGTGAAATATTTCGGTCAGCTATATCTGTCACCTCACGCATATTTCTAAATTTGCATATATCTCATATAAAGTATGAGAAGTAATCCAAATATGGTATGATGTAATATTTATATTAGACTAAGGTCAAATACGAATTGGACAATATTGGCCAACTGCTTCGGAACCTCTTCATAAAGGGTAAATAGTTAGAATAGTCTCAACTCAAGGCTGGTGGCATACATCTGTCGACAAAACCTACTGATACTATTTAACATATTTTAATCATTACTGATACTTCTAATGACCTCTTCAGCTGGAAAGGAGACAATTTGGCACAGGGATTTTCAACACAGTAACTATAAGTGATTAAAATATGTTAAATAGTATCAGTAGGTTTTGTCGACAGATGTATGCCACCAGCCTTGAGTTGAGACTATTCTAACTATTTACCCTTTATGAAGAGGTTCCGAAGCAGTTGGCCAATATTGTCCAATTCGTATTTGACCTTAGTCTAATATAAATATTACATCATACCATATTTGGATTACTTCTCATACTTTATATGAGATATATGCAAATTTAGAAATATGCGTGATTGCCGACACAATGACAGATAAAACAAGCCAAAATTATAAATATGCAGCAGCAGCACCGGTGATGGCATATGCCATCACATTAGCTAGTGGTGAACACAGGACCAGTGTTTTCTCTTTTTGTTCGTGTTGCACACATGTCCTTTTTTATTAGCGCAAACGCAGCAATAGAGCTGTTATCCTTGATAATGACAAAGCGGAGCATGTGCGCAGTTAGTTTTAGTTTAGTTGCCAATGGGTTTAATAATCGACGTTTAGCTTGTCACTGCAAATGCCAATGGCAGTGGCAGGCAATGCAACGAATAACAACAACAATAATAACCACCACTGGGGGATAATAGTATCAATAATCCTTAATCGTGGCATAATGGCAACTGTGAAATATTCTTCGACGCATTTGTTGTTTTTGTTATTGTTGCAGTAATGTTTGTTTCTCCTCACCTGGTTTTGCGTTCTGTTTTTTTCTCTCTGTACCGGGCCTCACCTTTTGTCATTGCCTTGTGTTTGTTTTCCCAAGCAGCAGCGGCAGTGGCGGCTGTTGTTGTTCCACTGTCACAGCCGCCGTGTCTGCCGAAGTTGTCGAATAAAACCGAGTGTTTTTTCTCTTCATTCATTGTGTGTGTGTGTGTTGCCCATATGCGTTTTTGATCCTTGCAACTTTTTCTGGTTCATATGCAAGGCGGCTGTTTTTCATTTTTTTTTTTGTATTTTTCAAGAGCCCCGAATAAGGCCATGTGCACTCTGCCAATCGGGGTTGATCCATTCACGCATTTTGTTGTTGTCGTCCTTTATGTCTGCCACCGCTTGTTTGTTCTCGTCGATCCTGTTAAGGAGTCATTAGGATTTCCACTGATGTCGTCATCATCATCATCGTCGTCATTGGCTGTGTTTAAGTATTTTGACATTTATCCACCGGAAAAACACCCTCCGTGAAAACCGATTGTGTAATTTGGACATTTGTTGTTCATTATTTGGCATTTTGGCAAGCGAATGTTGAGCGGCTTGTTGAGCGTTTTGATTTCACTTTTGTTCATGCGGATGGGGTTGTTAGCGCCCAGACATCATTTGTTTCGTCTGCAACAAAGCGCAGACAATGATCCTCCGGCGATTGATTGAAAGGTGTTGCTTGATTTTTGCTTGTTTCACATTTGGATGATTTTTATGGTTGATTTGAAGGATTTGTTGGAAAAAGGTGTTTGTGTTACGACTGATTGGCAATCTACGACGTAGACATTAAATGCTTACCCAGAAGATATCACAACAGCCCCCTTTTTTGCTAATGATAATGACTTTGCTGGAAATGTCTCGTGTGTGTTGATAACTTAAAACGTAGATATGTAATTGTGGCAGTAAAATTATAATTGTTGAAGGAATGAAAAGACTTCATATGTTTCATATTTTGGTATTGAATTTTTGTGAGAATTAAGGCCGGGCCGAAAATACCCTCCTCCTTAGAGGTAAAGATCACAGGCTTTATCCATATATTGTTGTTTTTATAAAAACAACGTTTGTTTATTAGTGGAGAACGATGGTAATGTTTACCAGGGGGTAAGGCAGGGAATACCTAGGTTTCGGAAAGAGCCACCTATCCTCATCAGTTCCCTTGTTTTTCTCTGGGATATTTTCCCCAGAAGTTATTATAAAAATAATTTCTATGACAAAAAAACATTTTTTATACCCTCCACCATACTATGGAGGGTATATTAATGTTGTCATTCCGTTTGTAACTCCTCGAAATATTCATGTCAGACCCAACAAAGTATATATATTCTTGATCAGCGTAAAATTTTAAGACGATTTAGCCATGTCCGTCTGTCTGTCTGTCTGTCTGTCTGTCCGTCTGTCTGTCTGTTGTAATCACGCTATCTTTCGAACAAATTGAGATAGAAGACTAAAATTTTGCACACATGTATTTTTTCCCAGTAGGCAGGTTAAGTTCGTAAATGGGCCATGTAGGTCCAAGTTATCATATAGCCCCCATATAACGGTACCTCCCGATATTCGGTATTTTGATGATTTTAGCGACATTATTCACCGGAATTATTTCAAATTTGGCATTTGAAGTTTGTAATGAATGCTACAGCCTAAGACAGAAAATTATCTGTGCAGGTCCACGTCTTCCTGTAGCCCCCATATAACGGTACCCCCCGATATTCGGTTTTTTGATGATTTTAGCGACATTGTTTACCGGAATCGTTTCAAATTTGGTATTTGAAGTTCGTAATGGATACTTCATCCAAAGTCAAAGAATGAGCCATGTAGGTCCACGTCTTCATATAGCCCCCATATAACGGTACCCCCGATATTCGGTATTTTAATGATTTTAGCGACGTTATTTACAGGGATTGTTTCAAATTTCGTATGTGAAGTTCGTAATGGATACTTCAGCCCATGCCAGAAAATTGTCTGTGCAGGTCCACGTCTTCGTATAGCCCCCATATAACGGTACCCCCCATATTCGGTATTTTGACGATTTTAGCTACATTATAAACAGATTTTTCTTCAAGTTTCGCATTTAAATATTTAATAATTTTTGACAAAAGTTGCCTATGCAGGCCCACGTCGTCGTATAAGCATTCGGTATTTTTAAGATTTTAACAGAATTTTTAACGGGTTTTATTTTTTGGAAATTGCCAAATTTGTACCAAATGGTGGAGGGTATTAAAAGTTCGGCCCGGCCGAACTTACAGCTTTTTTACTTGTTATTCTTTGATTCCACTTCTATTGAGCTTACGATCTCGTCACTTGGATAAAAAATGTTTTTTGTCATAGAAGTTATTTTTAAAATAATTTTGGGGAGAATATCCCAGACAAAAACAAGGGAACTGATGAGGATTGGTGGCTCTTACCGAAACCTAGGTATTCCCTGCCTTAGCCCCTGGTAAACATTACCATCGTTCTCCACTAATAAAGAACACACTTTTATATAAAAGTACCTGAATTCAAGCGTTCTGCACTTTAAACTTAATATACCAGTAAGACCGTTTGGATAATACTATTAAACTTTTCAAAAAACCATAAAGTGGGTGAGGCCGTTATATGGGGGCCATGCCAAAACGGGAACCTCTATGGACAATTTTATACCTCAAGTATTGTTATCAACCAAATCTTCTTAAATACCAAATTTGAAACCATTATGGGTATATGAAACCCATTGTGGGTATATGTAACTAGGGTTATCAAAATACCAAAATATCGTTATATGATCGCTATTGAAAAACGTGGCACTAAATATTCAATGTTCTGCCACCGGAGCTAGGACCCATTAAGAACTACAAACATACATTTTTAGACAAATCCGTGGAAAATGTAGCAAAAATCCTCAAAATACTCAACATCCGGAGGTACCATTATGTGGGGACTATAGGAAAACGTGGACCTACATTTTTAATGTTCTGCCACCGGAGCTAGGACCCATTATGAACTACAAAAAACCAATTTTTAGACAAATCTGTGAAAAAATGAGGCAAAAATCATCAACATATCGAATATCGATAGGTACCGTTATATGGGGGCTATACCAAAACGTCGACATATACATACAATGTTTCGCCTGACGAGCTAGAAACCATTATGACCTACAAATACCAATTTTGAAACAAATCCGTGGAAAAATGTGGCAAACCTCATCAGCATACTGAATATCCGGAGGTACAAATATGTGGAGGCTATATTAAAACGTGGACCAAAATATTCAATATTCTGCCACCGGATCAAGGACTGATTATGAACTACAAATGCCAATTTTTAGACAAATCCGTCGGAAAATATGGCAAAAATCATCAAAAGTTATGTCGGTTATACAGTTATATGGGGGGTATACCAAAAGAGGAAAAGTGGATACATACAATTTTTCGCCACCGGACCTGTAATCCATCACGGCCATCAAATTCCAATTTTTAGACAAATACGTGGGAAAATGTGACAAAAATCATCAAAATGCCGAATATCGGGAGGTACCGTTATATAGGGACTATACCAAAACGTGGACAGAAGTATCTTATTTTCAATACCAACCATCCTAGACACAATATAAATTGTTCGGACAGACAGACAGACGGATATCGTTAAATCGACTTAGAATTTTATGCTGATTATGAATATACAGGGTGAGAAAAACTGCAACCAACCAGAACTCAAGCGCCGGTGATAGCCATGGTGATGGTGAGGGCCGCCATAACAGCCAATGGTCGCTCTCCGCTCGTATTAATCGACCGTGGCATCAGAATAAATGCCGAATATTATCGCGAAAATATTCTGTAAAGTATATTTAAGCCTTGGGCACGCAAACATTCTGGCCACAGACCTTGGACATTCCAACAGGACTCAGCACCATCGCAATCAGCACGCGCCACCCTAGAAGGGTTACAAAATGAGGTTCCTCACTTCATTTCCAGCGCACAATGGCCACCAAAATCTCCGGATATCAATCCGTTGGACTATTGTGTCTGAAGTATTTTGGAAAGCAAAGTTGGCACAAACAAATACCAAAGTGTCGATCACCTCAAGCTAGAGCTTCGCCGGGAATGGGCCAAAATACCGCAGAGCAACATTCGTAGGCCGTTTGAAGGCCATAATTCGTACCAAAGGTGACCAATTCGAACAAATCTAAACTTATTCTAAAATTTGATGCTATTTCCGACAGTTTTTGCTTTCATTCAATAAAATTTGAAAAAAAAAATTTAAAAATTATGGCGTTTGACTTTGTTGTAGTTTTTTTATCTCACCCTGTACACCCCCTCTAGCCACATGGCTGAGGGTATTATGAAAAAATTTACATCGTTTTTATGAGTAAAAATTAAATCTGATTCATAGTGAGTCGCGTCAAATTAGCCGTAGGGCTGAGGATTTAATCGGGAATCAAGGCAAAATAAAATAGTAAGACTTTACCCAGTATTTTAACACCCATTCACATGCAATGCACATTGACAATAATTCTGCAAAATTTGCTGTCAAAGCAAGTATCACTCTCTCCCTCCAAGTGGCTCCTAACAATTGCCGGCACCAAAAAGTCAAATTTCTTTCCGTTACAATACCGTTCTTTTTTAATGGCTGTCATATTGTGAAAATCTGGACAACAGAAAAATATGGAAATGTGTGTTTTTGCTGTGCTTCAGATCAGTTTGGCAATTGGCGAACATGTGTCAGCATTATTGAGAAACCACTACCGCGCTAGCCAGCAACCGGCAATGGGGAATTAAAAAGCAGCAACAACAACAACAACGAAAAACACAAAAGCAAAGAAATGAGAAATTAATAATGAATAATATTGTCGTCGCTGTTGTTGTCGTCATCATTGTTGTTGTTGTTGTTGTTGCATAGATTTCCTTATAACTTTTGCATAATGCAGCTGCACACAGCTGTTGCTGGGGCATCAATATCACCAACTCGACAATGGCAGCGACACCAATGTTGTTGTTGCTGCTGGATCATGGCAAACATTATTGATAACATGGCGTCAACCGGATGAACAAGTGTAAAACTGCCACTGCCAGTTTTCATCTGCAAAGCTCCAGAAAGAAATTGCCTCCCCACCGCCCCCGTCTGACTCAGCAAGGCAAAGACATCATTAATTGTGGCCATTGATAAGGCAGACACAAAGAGGAGGCTGAATGGGAATGATCTGCAAAAAAGCAAACCCACACGTGCACCATCAACATTGCCATTCCCCCCTACCCCCACCCCACCAGTTTACACTTGCAGCAATTAAAAGCAATGCAAAGTTGTAAATGCAACCTAAAAAGATACAAATGTATCTGTACGGGGCCGCCGTCGCACTGTTGCAGTAATGCGAGCAATGCAGTTTAGTACAGATTGTGGACACTTGGCCATTTATTGGCAGGGAAAATGTCTCGGCACTTGGATTAGACTGAAAATCGCAAGCATTTTCATTTGTGCGTTAGCATCAACAACAACAGCAACAACCTCGATTCCCATTTCCCCAATATGCCACAATGGACACATTGACTGACCGACCGCATCGTTTCACAGTCTTCTGGCTGCTCCACTTTTATGGCCAGCGAAATTGAACGACCAACACCGGCAGACATCGGCGAACACCGACCAGGCCAGCAAATAAATCGATGCAAAAGAAAGCAAATGCTCTGTTGTTATTAGCAAACGATTTATAAAGCTGCAGCTGTGCTGTGGCGAGTAATGTTGCCTGGCGGGCCTCCATGCCAGCTAAATAGTCAACCATCCAGTCGGCCAGTCCGCACAAATATGGCTGGCAAATGTTTGTCGCTTTTAAACGGCTGCCGTTACAAATGCTAATCATTTTTGCCTAGAGACAAACTCTGGACCGCATCCTCGTTGCCTCCGGTCCGGCTGTGCTTGTCGTGAGCAATCTCAAGATGATTTGTATGAATGTCGTCCAATGATCCGAAACATTTTCTTTGTCCTCGACATTTGAGATGTTGAATGAGTGTGCTGCGCTGCGCTGTGGCCGATGTAAATCGGTGTTGGAATCTTCGCAATGACCGGTTATTAGCCACAAATAACGAAGAAATGTTTCATCTAATTGAGGAGAGGAATAAAATATTTGACAAATTAAAAAGCAGTTCAGAGCATTCATATGCTCGTATGGGGAAATATTGTTATTGCTGATGATATTTCGAAATGGCAATTATTGTTGTACCAAAGGGTATTTAGAAATTCGTACGAAAAGTACTACATTTGGTGCCATTTCGTATCATGTGAAGGGTCAGAGCTAAATACTTGAAATTTGAAGTGGAAATCAAGGTTGACGAGTAGAGACGATGTAAGGAGGAAGTTTTGAAAGGGTGTACGAAAAGTACTGAACAGTACTAAATTAGGTACAATTTCGATTTGGGTGAACCGATAGAGCTGGAATTCTGATATTTAGATGTAAGATTATTATTGCATTCTAGGACTGAGGAGGTAGTTCTGGGAATTCGTACTTATGTGTATTAAATAATACTGGATTCGGTACAATTTAAATTTTGGGACAACTGGAAGGGTTGGAATCCTGAAATTTGAAAAAAAGAAGTTATGCAAAATTCTACTTAAGTATACTAAATGGTACTAAATTCGGAATTGTGTGAAGGCATAGGGCTGAAATCCTTACATTTGATATTGAAGTGTCTGTCGGTGTCTAAGATTGAGATGTGAAGGTTGTTTAGTCCGAAAAGTACTGAATAATTGTCCGAAAAATACTGAATGGTACTTTATTTGGTATTGGGTGAAGGAATTGAGCTGGGATCCTGAAATTTGATGTGTATGTCACTGTTGGTGTCTATAGATGAGAAAAGAAGATGGTTTTGGAAATGCGTACTATGAACGTACGAAAAGTACTAAATGGTACTAATTTTCCCGTCGAAAGAATATATAGAGCTTGAATCCTAAAATTTGATATTGACGTAACTTTTGGTTTCTGGGACTTAAAGCCGTTGAAATAGTTTTGGACAGAACATGCAATGTACCCTCCTCGGTAAACTTCAAAATGGAAGATTTTGAAGGTAAATAGGAAAACTATTATTCTTTCCGAAAAAGGAAAATAAATAATTAGGTAGATAGGTACCTCCCTCTGGGGGGGACGAGTCTGAAATTATACTCCTGAGGACAAATCGTTTAAACAAAATATATAAACAAACAAGTAAGCAAAGGCTACAGTCGTGCGGGGCCGACCATGTGATACCCTACAACAAAACAATATGTTCGAAGTCCCCTTATATCCAAATCCATTTTGGAAGATTTCGTTTTTGAAATAATGTCAAAGAGCCCCGCCCAGAGGTTTCTTTTAGTTTTTTGACCCGAAGAATTCGGCCTATATTTTCGCACTCCGTAGTGTTGTTAAATATTCAAAAAGACAGCTAAACATAATCCAATGGTCATCCAAAATGCTAAACTTCTTCCCTGTCCTTAACTCTCTTCTGATGCGAAATTCCGTGTCGATTAGTTTTCAATTGTGGCCTATAGAGCGACTACAAAATTAAAAAAATAATTTTTTAAGTCTATTTGCACCTCTAAATGCATATCTTAAGGCTTTAATTTTGACCCTAACCCTACCTGCAAACACTATTTCGTGTGGATCGGACGATAATTGCGATATACATATAATACCCTCAAAACGTAGTGTTGGGGGTGTACAAATTTAGAAAATTTACAATTCAAAATTGTAAGTCAAATTGAAAAAATTGCATGCGATAAAAAATATGACAAAAATTGAAAAAATTTGACAGAAGATATTCACTTTTTTATTGGTATATTTATCCGCGATTTTCTTAGATTTTATCGTTTTCTGGCAAGGGACCATTCCGAAAAATCAGGATTTTTTTCTGTTTTTGGTCCATTTCAACCTCTAAATATTATACGATCATCTCCAAAAACATTAGGGTTCTATTCTGACCATAACCCCACCTCCATTTTCATTTTCGAGATGATTGGTTCATAATTGCCACCTGTAGCTTGATTACAAATTAACATGGACAGACGGACGGACGGACATACATAGCTAAATCGACTCATCTCGGCGAGATAGGAAGATCCATATATACTTTCCTATGTGGGAAACCAATATTTCGAGGTGTTATATAATTTTTGGCCCAATCAAACTTATAATACCCCCGACACATAGTGTTGTAGGGTATAAATATTAAAAAAATCGAAGCAGCTGATGTAATAAAACTGTCATTCTTATAGCACTCAAAAAAAAAAAAACGCCGCAAATTTTTGCAAATTGTGAATCAAAAAATTCAGCCTTATGTCAATGGCCTTTTTGTCACCAAAATCAAAATGTTCTGCCACAAAAAAATAGTATTTGCCAATACTATCGAAATGTTCACAGATTTTCAGCTGTGATCAATGTTGAAAACCAATCGTTCCGTAATTTTAGGCATCTGTGCCCGTGGAAACAATCGTAATCTAGTCGGGCATATGACTCAAACACACCCGGAAGATGAACCCTCTGTGATTTATCCAACAATGGCAAATAAGAAAGGAAGGAAGGAACAGAACAGAACACACGTGTGTTTTTTTTTTTTTCAAATGTCCTACCAACCATTGACTATCCCGGCAGCCCTCGCCTGTCCCCTAGTATTTGTACTTTTAATAATTGTTATCACCGACACGCATATGTTTAACTGTAAAACAAAACACAAGGACGTCTGTTCCTTGTTATTATGTGTGTGGTTGTTTGTGTGTGTGCGTACATGTGTGTAAACGAGTGTTTTTGCGTCTGCGTCTATGCCTTTGCGTCCCTTTTTTGCCACAAAAGTCTGTGTGTTTTTATCGAAAAGCTGTTGTTCAGCGTTCCACAAAAACCCAACAACACCAAAAACTGTGAATGGTCCCGTTTGTGAAGAGCATGTGTCAACTTTTATAACCTCATTTGGTTTACAACCCTAAAATATACCGCATGTCCCCTTTCCGCCGTCATACCAACCGGCAGACAAACACATTGCCACAATGAACGGGACTTTGTCCTCCTCATTATGAGCAATACATATGCTTTAGAGTTTGATGATCCCCTCTCCTTGACATTCCAAATGTCATACCGCATGTTTGACACACTCGTGGCACAGTGTCCAAAAAACATGGGATCACAACATGGGCATGGGGAATTCACAGTGTACAGATCTTCTTTAAGAGAATCTACAGATCTTCTTTAAGAGAATCTACAGATCTTCTATAAGAAGAGGTAGAGGTCTCCCATGAGAAGATCTACAGATCTTCTATGGGAAATCTACAGATTTTCTTTCCAGAAGATGAACAGATTTTCTTTCGAGAAGATCTACATATCTTCTGTGAGAAGATCTACAGAACTTCTATGAGAAGATCTACAGAACTTCTATGAGAAGATCTACAGATCTTCTATGAGAAGATCTACAGAACTTCCATGAGAAGATCTACAGAACTTCTATGAGAAGATCTACAGAACTTCTATGAGAAGATCTACAGATCTTCTATGGGAAGATATGCAGATTTTCTATGAGAAGATCTATAAATCTTCTGTGAGATGATCTACAGAAATTCTATAAAAAGATCTACAGATCTTGCTTCGAGAAGATCTACCGATCTTCTTTCGAGAAGATCTACAGATCTTCTGTGAGAAGACTTATAGATCTTTTATGAGAAGACTTACAGATCTTCTATGAGAAGATCTATAAATCTTCTGTGAGATGATCTACAGATATTCTAAGAGAAGATCTCCAGACTTTCTATAGGAAGATCTACATATATTCTATAAGAAGATCTACAGATATTTTAAAAGAAGATCTACAGTTCGTCTAGAAGAGAAGATCTACATATCTTCTTTAAGAAAATCGACTGATCTTCTGCGAAAAGATCTACATATCTTCTATGAGAAGATCTACATATCTTCTATGAGAAAATCTACATATCTTCTATGAGAAAATCTACATATCTTCTATGAAAAGATCTACAGATCTTCTATGAGAAGATCTCCAGATCTTCAATGACAAGATCTTCTATGAGAAGATCTTCAGATCTTCAATGAGAAGATCTCCAGATCTTTAATGAGAAGATCTCCAGATATTCAATGAGAAGATCTCCAGATCTTCAATGAGAAGATCTCCAGATATTCAATGAGAAGATCTCAAGGTATTCAATGAGAAGATCTCCAGATCTTCTATGAGAAGATCTCCAGATCTTTTATGAGAAGATCTCCAGATCTTCTATGAGAAGATCTCCAGATCTTCTATGAGAGGATCTCCAGATCTTCTATGAGAGGATCTCCAGAGATTCTATGAAAAGATCTGCAGATCTTCTATGAGAGGATCTCCAGAGATTCTATGAAAAGATCTGCAGATCTTCTATGAGAATATCTCCAGATCTTTAATGAGGAAATTTCCCGATCTTCTATGAGAATCGCAATTATGTTCATTCTTCCTTTGGAGTAAATGTAAAATCTTCTTAGTAAATAAAATACAGTGCATAAAAAGTTCACATCCTCATTGCGGTATGTTGAGAATATGTGCTATGTTATTGCCACTGATGGTCTGTCTGTATCATTCTCGATCGTCGTCATCAACATCTGTACCATTTCTTTGGCTTTTGGGTTAATCATATGCTGATGATGCTGCTGATGATGACAATGATCAGCACACATGCTCTGCAGCCGTTCTTCTTTATTTGCCACTGCATTTGTTCAACATATGATTGCCGGCTACTGCTGCCTGCATGCACACACATTCGTACCTACAAACATATTGCATATTTGTTTCCGCTGTGTGGCTGGGCATACTTTCGCCTTCGTTTGAAGCGCCTAACTTCAGGCACAACGACAACAACATCTGTAAAATGTTTTTCTTCATGTGCTCGCCCTTTCCTAGGTTTACCCTTAAAAATAGATGAGGAGCAGCAGCAGCACACACGCTACACACACATTTGCTATATTTCCCAACAATTTTCATAGAAATACTCGATCGTTTTATTCCAAAGATTTCCATAATAAATCGGAAGTTGAATAATTTGGGCTCTGGCCCGTGTGCCCATAACTTTAAAAGGGCTTTTTATGTGTATAGGCATCAGCTAGCTTACCAGCCCACCCCTTTGCCCGGGTGTTTTGAAATGTGTTAAGTACCCACCGCCGCTGCCGCCAGCGGCAATGATGGTGTTCCACATATGCGTGAAATGAAACGAAGAAAAAGAAAAACAAAAGTTCATTAAAAATAAACTTTGCCACGACATAGCACAACACTCGGCCGCAGATCGCACCCTCCCTCCTTCCACTACCCGCTGCAACATCTGTTTGCCACGAAGGTATTGATCCGTGATAATGATGTGTGAATGTTCTTTATTATACGGGTAAACAGATTACGTTCCTAGTTGGGAGTGGGAAACGAACACATTTTGATTCTTCTGGAGATAAAACAGATACTAATAACAACAATTGCATTTTATTTTAAAAATATAATTTGTGTGAGGAAATTTAGGTACAGAAGTAAACTTTTGAATACAATTTTGAAATTTTCATCAAGAAATGTTGCGAAGATAAAAATGATGCCAAGAAGTTATCCATTTGGGGTCCCAAGTGCATTTAAAATAGTGTGGGAGCTATCCTGGAATATTTAGCTAATCAGAAATATATCGCTAAAAGAATAACAAAATTCCTAATGTATTTTTCAGAAAATAAATTTTAGGGTTTCTAAGATGTACTAAAAGTTGCCTTTAGTCAGGTATTAACTATTCTTGAGAGTTACATCCTCCTTTAAACAGAAATCTTATCCTTCAGGTAATGTAAATCGTCACGCTTGTAAAAATAACAAGTAAAAAAGCTGTAAGTTCGGCCTTTGAATACTCTCCACCATTTGAAACTAATTTGGCAATTTTCAAAAAAATCAAATCCGTTAAAAATTCTATTAAAATCTTAAAAATACCGAAGGTCGCCGTTATATTAGAGTATATACGACGACGTGGACCTGCATAGGTAACTTTTGTTAAAAGCCATTACAATATTTAAATACGAAACTTGAAAAAAATATCGCTGAATAATGTAGCTAAAATCATCAATATATCGAAGACCAGGACCTTCACAGACAATTTTCTGTCTTAGGCTGTAGTATCCACTGAGAACTTCAAATTTGAAACCAGTGAATAATGTCGATTAAATCATTAAAATACAGAATATTGGAATGATCCGTTATATGGGGACTATACCAAAACGTGGAAACCAAAAGTCCACATATTACATAATACACATTAGATTAGATTTTTATCAACTTGATTCATTTCGTTCGGAAGTTAGAATGATTTCCACAGACGGATAAACGGACAGGCGGACGGACATCGCTAAATCGACATAGAATGCTGATCAAGAATATATATACTTATATATCAAGAATATATATATATACTTATATATATATACTAAAATGGATATTTCCTCTATACTATGGTGGAGGGTATAAAAGGGTTTTACTTATAATATGGCTTCTAAAGTTTAAAGGGATTTCGAAATTTTCAAATTTTTTGGTCGTTTGTCATATGATTTGTGAACAGGAATTGAAAACCTCTCCATTATCTCACACCATCTAATTTCTTGCAAAAAATGCCTAAGATAGAGTATGGAGAACATCGTAAGTTTATTTCAGATTCTGTACATCTTACTGAAAAATAGAGTCCCTTCCTGGGGCAGGTACCAGAACAAAAGTTGACCGATATTTTTAGTTTTCAAAACTGACCTATTTTTGATGAAAATTTTCCAACGTGTGAAGTTTGTTCTTGGTCGAGGAATTGTCGATTGTTTTATAGGTAGGTTTTTATCCTCAGCCAAATGACTCTATCATCTGATACGACCTAAACGTGTCTCATCGAAATAACGGTTATAGACCCTAGGTCTCTTTGGACCAAATCCATTTCAGGACATTTGGAGTCGATCTAGCGATCTAGTCCGTTCGTCCGTCTGGCTGGCTGACTGGTGCGCACGATAACTCTCGAAGGGAGTATCCGATTTGGTCCAAACTTGGTACATCGTAATATTTTTTGTCAAACTTAGATCGAGTTCGGAAATGGTCCACTCCACTTCTTCTGGTACCTCCCCCACAAAAGGTCGAAATTTTCAAAAAATATATTTTCTGCAAAAAATATATTTGCGTCCGTGCTAGGTCAGGTGTGAAAATGGACAATATCGGTCCACTCCATCAAGTACCTCCCCCACAAATGGTCAAAATTTTGAATAATTACAACTCTCAAAAATGTGATATAAGAGTCCGATTTCCTTCAAATTTCACACATCTCAATATTTATATTAACCCAAGGTCTGATGTTAAGATGGACAATATCGGTCCTCTCCTTCTGGTACCTCCCCCATACAAGGTCAAAACTTTGAAAAAATAAAAAAAAAAAACAAAAAAAATATTTTTTTCTGCGCAGAAAGAGAAGCGGTAATCCGGGTTTGCTCCAACTTGGCAAATCCTAATATTTTCGTTCTAGGTCTAGTATAAAAATCGATAATATTGGTCCACTCCATCAAGTACCTCCCCCACAAAGGGTAAACATTTTGAATAATTATAATGTGATGTTGGAATCCGACTGTCTTAAAATTTCACACATTCCCATATTTTCCTAAATCCAAGATCTGGTGTTAAGATTGAATATATCGGTCCACTCTTTCTGGTATCTCCCCCACAAGGGGTCAAAGTTTTGAATAACCAAAACTTTTATAAAACCCGAAATCAGGTTCTCTTTATATTTCATACATCCCATTATTTCCACTGAGAAGAGATCCGTTGTGAAGATGGGATATATCGGTCCACTCATTCTGGTACCTTAAATATTTGATCAATCAAACCAGAAGTCAACAGATTTTAAAATACTCGAACATTGGCTGAGGGTATACATCTGTCGGCAAAACCGACCGAAACTTTTTAACTTGTCACATTTTAGTTTTAATTTTCAAATTTGTCGGTCGTTTGTGATATGATTTGTGACCAGGAGAGGAAAACCCCACTCCATCAAATTTCTTGCAAAAAAAGTTTCAGAGTTTGGGGAAAATCGTAACCTAATTTGGAAAAAAGTCCCTTCCTAGGGTAGGTACCAGAAAAACAGTTGACTCATAGTTGCAAAAGTGTAAAGTTTGTTCTTGGTCGCGGAATTGCCGATCCTTCTTTTTTATCCTCAGCCAAATGGCTCTATCTTTTTACACGGCCAAATCGTGCCTCATCGAAATAACGGTTATAGACCCTGGGTCTCTTTGGACCAAATCCGTGCCTGTCTGTCTCGCTGACTGGTACGCACGACAACTTTCGACGGGAGTGACCGATTTGGTTCAACCTTAGTGCCCCATCGAAATAACAATTATAGACCCTAGGTCTCTTTGGACCAAATTTCGTTTCAGGACATTTGGAGTCGATCTAGCGATGTCCTTTCGTCCGTCTCTCTGGAGGATGGCTGGTACGCACGATAACTCACGAAGAGAGTATCCGATTTGGTTCAACCTTGGTACCTCATCGAAATAACGGTTATAGACCCCAGGTCTCTTAGGACCAAAACGGATACTCACATCGGTTTCAGGACATTTGGAGTCGATATAGCGATGTCCATTCGTCCGTTAGTACGTTTGGCTGGCTGGTACGCACTATAACTCTCGAAGGGAGTGTCCGATTTGGTCCAAACTTGGTACATCGTAATATTATTATCAAACTTAGATCGAGTTCGGAGATGGACAATATCCGTTCACTCCTTCTGGTACTTCCCCCGCAAAAAGTCGAAATTTTCAAATAAAATATCATGCTTCTTAGAAAGAGAAAGGATCATCCGATTTTGCTCCAACTCTGCAAATGCGAATATTTTCATTAGTACTACGTCTGGTCCGAAAATCGGTCCACTCCATCAAGTACCTCCACCCAAAAGGGTCAACATGTTGAATAATTATAACTCTTATAAAATGTGATGTAAGAGTCCGATTGTCTTCACATTAGACATCTATTATAAAGATGAAAGAGATCGGTCTATTCCTTCTGGCACCTCTCCCATAGAGCGTCAAAGTTTTTAATAATTAAAAACGATCATAAAATCCGAGATAAGCATCCAGTTCTCTTCACATAACACACATCCCATTATTTCTACCAACAAAAAAAATCTACTGTGAAGATAGGATATATTGGTACAATTCTTCTGAAATCTCCCATACAAAAGGCTTAACATATTCAATATCCATTAGGCTCATAAAACGCCAAATTAAAATCCGATTTCATTCAACTTCGATAAATCTTAATATTTCCATCAACACAAGATCTACTATAAAGATGGTAGAGACCGAACCATTCCTTCTGGTACCTCCCCCATAAAGGGTTAAAGTTTTTAATAACCGAAACGATTATAAAATCCGAAATAATCATCCTGTTCTCTCTATATTTCACACATCCCATTATTTCTAGTAACACAAGATCTGCTGTGAAGATAGGATATATGGTTCCTATATATCCTGAGTCCTGTTAGAATGTCCAGAGTCTGAATGTCCAATGTTTGCGTGCCCAAGGCTTTAATACACCCTCCAGAATATTTTCGCGATAATATTCGACATTTATTCTGATGCCACGGTCGATTAATTCGAACGGAGGGCGACCATCGGCCCTTATGGCGGCCCACACCATCATCATGGCCGGCGCTTGAGTTCTGTTGGCCACTGGCCAACCGAAGGTGCACATTTTCAGCTGACCTCTTTGTTTACAAACTGCTGGACAACGAATGTTTTCTCATCGGAGAAACCCAAATTAGGCAGCTCACCAAGCGAAGCAACTCTTTAGCTCTTTTGAGTCTACTTCTTTCTGCTGCGGTGTAAGTTCTTGCACTTTTTGGAATTTCAATGATTTAAACATTTTCTAAAAAAAGGAAGCAGTCGATATAGCCCAGACCGACAATATTAAATAACCGAATATTTGCTGTGGGTATACTTCTGTCCGTAAAACCGTCTGAGACTATTTAACATTTTTGAATTCCTGGCAACGTCTTTTGGGACCTATAAAATTTTGATGACAAATATATTTGTAAAATATTTTTTTTTCCATTTAAAGGGAGTTTTAATCATATTTTGAAAAAAGAAACAAAATATCCCTTTGGTTATTCAAAAATTAAATGGAATTTTTGGCCAAAATAATCCTCTTATCTAAAAATGTTGAAGAGGGAAAATTTCAAAAAAATGTTGAAATTACTTTTCGATGAAAACTTTCAAAACACCGATTCATGTATGCCCCAATCTTAGCTCTATTTTTGTAATTTGCTGGATTTTTCCTGTAATTGGATTTGGTGGTGTTGCATATACATTTTGACTCAATCTTTTCTTCAGAAGTCATAAGTAAGGAATAGGAGGCATATACATGCTTTTTAAGTTCAGACGGAATCAAATGATCTCCGAGCTGCAAAAGTCATTTCGAATGTATTCAATTAATAGAACACCCGGAACTCATATATTGTAGAAATTCAATTGTTCCTTTTTTTGGGATAGTCCTTATTTAGAAACCCTTGGCGAAGAGATGATTAATATGTCCAAGACTCTCTTTTACGGGGGCATATGAATTGTGAACTTTTTTTTTTTTTGTTAAAAACGAACCTTCGAACAGTTCATTATAAAGTGGAACTACAAAGGTTACATAGAGAGGTTAACAAAACAGGGTAGGAAATTTCAAGCATTTTCACATGTTTAAAAATATTTGAGTGAAGATTCCTTCGAATCTGAGCATATTAGGTTTATTGTGTCTTCGACATTATTACGGGCATAAATCCAGACACAATTTAATCCTTCGCCGAGTCATTGAAAGGGTTTTCTAGGTTTTTTAGAGTTACATAAAGCAAATACATTTTATGCGCATTACTCCATTTATCAATAGACTTCCTGAGATCCATATCAGACTTGGGAGAAATTTTAATTTTTTTCTCTTGTGGTTATGACATTACAACAACAACATGCAAATCGCAACACTTGCAACTATTTTAGACATAATCATTAACATAATAATAAAAAAAACCGCAATTGTCTGATTGCCGTCGTCGCCGTTGCAGCTGCAAAATTTGTCAGCTGCAGTCAAACGCAATAAAACATATTTTAATTTGTATAATAATTACGCAAATGTATGAGTGTGTGTAATTAAATGTGGCATTAAATTAAATTAGTCTCAAATACAATTTGTGAAAATTCCACACACACACGTGTAACATATATTTGCATGCAACTGATTTTTTCGTTCATACTTTGGCTTTTTTTGTGATGTGTCTCAACTCAAGGCAACCTGTCAAACGGCTCAAAACATCATAATTTCTATGCAAAATCAAGTCCACCCATAAAATGAAAATGGCCTCAACAGCCACCACCATCACCATTCTGTGTTAGGCCTATCTGACATGCCTCTATTTTTTTCGTGCTGAAGCCACAATCTCACAAAGCCTTAAGAAAAGTTCAAGGCTTGTCAGACAGACGCATTCATCATATCGTGTAGATCACCACAATGATCGATGGTTGATATTTGAAATACAAAAACAACATTGAAATGGCTTTCAAACATTTTGCAATATTTTTTTTTATTTAACTTTTTTTGCTGATCTAACACATTTATTACAACGTTATCTGTAAATCTGTGGCAGTAGAAAGACATGATTAGAGTCCAGAAATTGACAACCGTAGAATGATTACCAGCGATATCTTTGCAATCATCTGTTGCATGATTTGCAACATATTTAAGACATTGTAGTCGTTGTCTGATCCATAGGCACTGTCATACAAATGGCAACACCTGTTCGACAAATACATTGACAAAGAATTCTAAGAAATCCAAGTTATCAGCTATAACGGCTGACCAGATAGCACTCAGAATGGAACTACTCACACAAGGCTATGTAGAACGGCAGTTGCCTCTTCTACATGAATATTCCATGGTCCCAACTTGAACTCTCCATGAAGAGGAAGCCTTCTTTTCATCTCTGAGAAGACACCTTCTTCCCAACTCTGAGAAGACACGTTCTTCCCAATTCTAGGAAGACCTTCTTCTCAACTTTGAGAAGACCTTCTTCTCAACTCGGAGAAGACCTTCTTCTCAACTCGGAGAAGACCTTCTTCTCAACTCTGAGAAGACACCTTCTTCTCGACTGTGAGAAGACACCTTCTTCTCGACTGTGAGAAGACACCTTCTTCTCGACTGTGAGAAGACACCTTCTTCTCGACTGTGAGAAGACACCTTCTTCTCGACTGTGAGAAGACACCTTCTTCTCGACTGTGAGAAGACACCTTCTTCTCAACTCTGAGAAGACACCTTCTTCTCGACTGTGAGAAGACACCTTCTTCTCAACTCTGAGAAGACACCTTCTTCTCGACTGTGAGAAGACACCTTCTTCTCAACTCTGAGAAGACACCTTCTTCTCACTCTGAGAAGACACCTTCTTCTCAACTCTGAGAAGACACCTTCTTCTCAACTCTGAGAAGACACCTTCGTCTCAACTCTGAGAAGACACCTTCTTCTCAACTCTGAGAAGACACCTTCTTCTCAACTCTGAGAAGACACCTTCTTCTCAACTCTGAGAAGACACCTTCTTCTCAACTCTAAGAGGACAACTTCTTCTCAACTCTGAGAGGACACCTTCTTCTCAACTCTGAGAAGACACCTTCTTCTCAACTCTGAGAAGACACCTTCTTCTCAACTCTGAGAAGACACCTTCTTCTCAACTCGGAGAAGCCCTTCTTCTCATCTCTGAGAAGACCTTCTCATCTCTGAGAAGACCTTCTTCTCAACTCTGAGAAGACCTTCCTCTCAACTCTGAGAAGACACCATCTTCTGAACTCTGAGAAGACACCATCTTCTCAACTCTGAGAAGACACCATCTTTTCAACTCTGAGAAGACACCATCTTCTGAACTCTGAGAAGACACCGTCTTCTTAACTCTGAGAAGACCTTCTTCTCATCTTTGGGAAGACCTTCTTCTCATCTTTGGGAAGACTTTCTTCTCAACTCTAAGAAGACCTTCTTCTCAACTCTGAGAAGACCTTCTCATGTCTGAGAAGACCTTCTTCTCATCTCGGAGAAGACTTTCTTCTCTCACGAATGTCTTCTATGAGAAAACCTTCTCGACTTTTACGAGAAGACATTCGTGTTTTCCATGAGACCTTTCGGTCTTCCGTTAGCAGATCTTCCAGTCAGCTATGAGTAGACCTTCTGGTCGTATATGAGAAGACCTATTCGTCTTCGATCAGAAGACCTTCTCGTTTTCTATGAGACCTTCAGGTCTTCTATGGGAAGACCTTATCGACCTCTATGAGAACCCTCTGCTCTTCTCTGGGAAGAACTTTCTGATCTTCTCTGAGTAGGCCCTTTGCTATTTTCTGATAAAAAAAAACCCTCTGCTTTTCCGAGAAGAACCTTCTGCTCTTCTCTGTAAGAAACCTTTGGCTCGTTTCTTAGAAGACTTTTTCATCTTCTCTGAGAAGACCTTCTTTTCGTTCTCTAAGACGACCTTCTCGTCTTCTCTGAAAAGTCCTTCTGAAGACCTTCTTCTCTTCGAAAAGAGAGAGAGAAAAATAGACCTTCTGCTCTGCTCTGAGAAGATCTTCTCGTCTTCTCTGAGAAGACCTTCTCGTCTTCTGTGAAAGGACCTTCTGCTCTTCTCTGAGAAGACTTTCTCTTCGTCTATTAGAAGACATTCGTGTTTTCTATGCGACGACCTTCTAGGAGATGGCTTTCTGAAAAAAACCTCCTGAGCTTCTGAGAGAAGACCTTCTTATCCTCTTTGAGGAGATCTTCGTGTTTACAAGGAAATTGTTTAGCTTTACGAAGATCGACAGATCTTCTATGAAAAGGCCATCTGGTATCCTTTGAAACTTTCTGGGTTTTTAGTAGAAAAATATTTGGCCTTAACAGTTTTTTATGTCCTCTCCTCTCAATTATCTCCGACTTTTCGTTTTCTTAGTAGCAGCAGTTGCAGTTCTGCTGTGTAATTAGTGTCGACCTAATTGAAATATTTATTTTTCGCGATAGTCGCTATGTAGGGCATCACCTGCTGTCCATGTCCGTAGCTGGAACTATCTTACCTGTCGCCTGACAGTGGTGACACCTGATTTGTTTTGTCGCATCGACAATAAATCAAAGCAAAGAACATAAACTTAAGAAGACAAGAACAACAACAACAACAACAACAAGATATTGCCGTTATTTAACAGCTGAAAAGATGTGAATGGCGAACGCGATAGCGGCAATAACCGCAGATGCCAGTGCAGAAGAAAATCATAACAGACAGAATGCAACCGATAAAATATATGGCGTCATAAAACTTAACAACAAATTACCAATCATTACGCCAACAAGCCAGCGGACCGATCTACCGGCAGTCCATATAGCCAGCCAGCCAGCCAACCAACCAGGCTTTCATTGGCTGCAGCATTGCCACTGGAGATATTCTTGGCCGATAAACATTAGCGAAATCACCTGAAGAGATTTGGCCGAAAGGGGAGTAACAGAACTGGCAAATATGAAGAATAACTATGATTATTAAATGGACTCGGCACACTTGTACTCCAACGGCTGGACACGGACATGCCATCATCAGTTCGAGGTTGGCTGGCTGGTTGGATGGTTGTAACATGAAGTCCATGTGGTTGCTTCCTCATTGTGGCCGACGACGATCATGTGAATGAATGTCCGGTCGATGTGGTGCAACTTGGCAAGATTCTTTTAAAATGTCGCTGTGGCCGGGCATTTCTTGCACAGGTGTCAATTAAATTGATTATCGAAGTGTTTATCGTTACACAAAATTTTCCATTTGCCAAGGATGTTCGAACAGGTTATCATCGTTTTTTTGTTGTGTTTCTTAAGCTAGATAAGACGACTAACTAAGAGATAGTTTTGTTGTTGGTTGGCGATCAAAGGTTCGTTCGTTCGTTCGAATGCAAGAAAATCATGTATCGACCAGATGGCTTTATAATTAATTGCGGCGACGTGTCTGCAGCAGTGATTAAGTCGGAATTCAATTAAAATTCACTAAGTTTTAATCAAAACGAATTATATCCGCTCAATATGGTAGGTTGTATTTTTGGTTTACAACGACGAAAAGAAGACGAAGAAGAAGATACAATTTCGAGTATTTTGATTTTAACCAAATACGGTGGGACTTGAAAACATTAATTAGTATTAATTTTGCGAAAAATAAAACCTCCTGGCATTCAGGTTGATTAATTGTGAGGCAAGGTGGGTAATATTTTTTCTACAGCGGCATACTTGTCGGTTGGGAAATTCAAAAATACAAATTTGTCGTCAGATATAAAACTTGAAAAAAAAAAACCAAGACCAACCTGTCTTCACTTGGAAGAACTTCTTGTGGCTTATGAGAACTTTGCCTAGTCTGCTAAAGAAAGTCTTCTCTGTATTTTATCGGAAGGTAAGTGGGTCTTCAGAAGCAAACCTTGTCTTCAAAAAAGGATTTCTTCGATTTTTACAAAAATATCTCAATATTGGCTAAATGAAGGATATTTGTTCTTCTCATTCAATGATAAACACACATTTTGCTCTCCTACAATTCGATAACCCCTTCTTTATTAAAAGGGCTTTCCCACTCTTTCGAAGAGTTCTCCTGTTCTGTATTGGTCTATCTTAAAATCTTTCTTTCTTATAATTTCGTCTTAGGTAAGGCCTTCTTTGATCAGCGGTGTTGTGCTATGAAAAGCTATTTACGACTCCATCTATTCGATAAGCTCCTGATTTCCTGGTCCTCTAAGAGTAGAACCTATGAGTTTTATAATAGGAGAACTTGATCTTCTTTGAGAAAAATATCCAGCCATCTTCAGGCCTTCTTTAAGAAGAACTGTGGATTCCCCTTGAAAATATATTTTTTGTCGTCTACCACCTTATGGTGGTATAGCTACCTGTACCAATGGTTCTAAGATGGAAAATGCATCCAAGAACATTTGGCCGGTGAAAATTTGACTCACTTCCATGGCGAAATCTGACCTAAAACTTGTGGTAGGTTTAATCACAGGGCACTTTAATATTAGGGCCACGATTTCAAAAGGGTGGGGCGACGATACTGACTATTGTAGGCTTTGTATTTGAAGTTCGTAATGAATACTACAGCCTATAACAGAAAATTGTCTGTGCAGGTCCACGTCTTTTTATAGCCCCCATATAATGGCACCTCCCTCTATATTTGGTATTTTGATTATTTTAACGATTAATAATGATCAGAATTTTTTTGGTATTTGAAGTTCGTAATGGATACTGCAGCCTAGGACAAAAAATTATCTGTGCAGGTCCACGTCTTGGTATAGCCCCCATAAAACGGTCCCTCCCGATATTCGGTATTTTTTGATTTTATTTGATTTTTTTAATTTTTGCATTTGAATATTGTAATGGCTTATGAAAAAAATCACCTATGCAGATCCATGTCGTTGTATTGACCCTAATTTAACGGCTACATTCGGTATTTCTACGATTTTAACGGACGAGGAGCGAGGAGGCGACGAGGAGATAGAGACTGCGGAGCATTTATTCTGTCATTCTCCAACTCTTTTGGAGTTAGGGAGAGGCTCACAGGTAAGCAAATTCTGCATGACACTTTCCCTTCTCTCTCTCTCTATCCTTTAGATTAGTCTATCTAGCCTCCAGCCTCCTTTAAAAAAAAAAAAACTTTTTGGTTTTCTCTAATAAAACAGCTTGACTTTCTTGCGAGGACCTCTTGGTCTTCCTTGAAAAGACCTTTTGGTACGACTGGACATCTTGGTGCACTAAGACTGAACCTATTTCTTATTGCGATATGACTACAAAGGGTATAAATCATTTAATGTGGACAAAACGTGTCTTATCGAAATAACGAGTTTAGACCCTAGGTTCCTTAGGACCAAATTAATTTCAAGACATTTGAAATCGATCTAGAGATGTCTGGTTGGCTGGTATGCACGATAACTCTCGAAGTGAGTATCCGATTTGGTCCAAACTTGGTACATCCTTATATTATTGTCAAACTTAGATCGAGTTCGAAAAGGCCATATGGTAGCCATATGGCTGGGGTGTAAAAAGACCTTCCCAGCTCTTGTGAGGGGGTCGACATATTTGTATTGATATGTTTTAGATCCTTTCCTTCTGAGAAGTCTTCTTTAGTAAGGCCTGAAAACCTTCTTTGATCAGCGATATTGGTCTATTAGAAGCAATTTAGCACTCCAGTCAAAAGACCCTTTTGTTTCCTATGAGAATGCCAGGTGATTGGGCTTTTGCAAGAGAATACCTTCTTGTATTTCTATCGATGACCTCCTGATTTCTGGGTTCTCTAAGAGTAGACCCGAGTAGAAGTCAGGTTCTTTCAGATTTAGATTTTGAACTTCATTAAAACCTTCTGTTTTTCATGGAAAAACCATCTTGATCTTCTATAAACATATCATCAGGTCTTCTTGAAGAAGAAATTTCTCCTATGAACATACATTTTTATCCCTCGCAAGAATATATTGGACTTTAATGGGTAGAACTCTCGATGTTTCAGAGGTAGACTTTTTTACTTTAATTAGTCTTCTTGAGGAGAACCTCTTGATATTTAACAACAAGTCCACTTAGATGATCTTCCTTTGAGGAACATATTTTTATCCTTTGAAAAGACCAACTGGCTCTTTAAAAAAACCTCTTGATTTTCTACAAGAAAACAGCTTGGCTTTCCTGGGAGGAGGTCTTTCTTAAGAAGACTTCTTGGTATGACTGGACATTTTGGTCCTCCAAGACTGGACTTCTAGGAGATGAAAAAACTGCAAGAACTTAGATCGCAATAGAAAGAAAATTGACTCAAAATAGCTAAAGAGTTACTTCGAGTTGCCGAATTTGGTTTTCTCCGATGAGAAAACATTCGTTGTGCAGCAGTTTGTAAACAAAGAAAATTATCGTGTTTACATGTCAAAAATGTCAGGTGAAAATGTGCACATTCGATTGGCCACCAGAACCCAAGCGCCGGCCATGGTAATGGTGTGGGCCGCCATAACAGCCGATGTTCGTTCTCCGCTCGTATTAATCCACCGTGGCATCAGAATAAATGCCGAATATTATCGCGAAAATATTCTGGAAGATGTATTAGAGCATTGGGCAAGCAAACATTTTGGCCGCAGACCTTGGACATTCCAACAGGACTCAGCACCATCGCACTCAGCACGCGCCCCTCAAGAATGGTTACGAAATAATGTTCCTCGCTTCATTTCCAGCGCCACAATGGCCACCAAAATTTCCCTATATCAATCCGTTGGACTTTTGTGTCAGGAGTATTTTGGAAAGCAAGTTTGCCAAAGTGTCGATCACCTCAAGCAAGCGCTTCGCCGGGAATGGGCCACAATACCGCAGAGCATCATTCGGGCAGCGTGTGACGGTTTCATTGGCCGTTTGAAGGCCATAATATGAGCCAAAGGTGGACAATTCGAACAAATCTAAACTAATTCTAAAATTTGATAGAATTTCCGACATTTTTGCTTTCATTTAATAAATTAAAAAAAAAATTAAATATTATGGCGTTTGACTTTGTTGCAGTTATTTTATCTCACCCTGTATATGGGTGCTATTCGAAGACGTGGACCTATATGACTCATTTTCAATGCCAAAAGTTTTATCAACCTACTTCATTTCGTTCGGAAGCTAGAGTGATTTCCACAGACGGACAAACTGACAGACGGACGGACAGACCAATGCTATAGGGGAGTAAATCTAGATGCTCACAATGTTGTGGCACCTAAGCCGCCTCTTCACAATGGAAGTCATCTCCACTATCCTTCACATGCATCCAATGCATTTTCCTTTCCTTTTCCCAATGACAAAAGGCATTCCTTAAATTTGCGTGGGTCCAATTTGGATGCACCAGACAAATTTGCGTGGTCGTTGTCGTAGTCTCTTCTCGGCATGACTAACACCCAACCGAATGAATGAATTGCCTTGATGATGAGAATAACAAAGATGACGATGTTGATGGTGGCAATGTTGACGATTTTGGTATTATTTTGAATGAATGACTTGGCAAAAAAAAGAATGGAAAAAGAGAAAAAAAAAACTATTTTTAGGAATAAAATAAATGTTCGGTGGCAATTGCTGGTTGCACAAATGTTTTTTTTTTTTTGTTTTTTGATTATAAATGGCACATTGCCTGGCAATTAGCTTTGTCGACGACGACAGCGCCAACAGCAAACAATAGAATAGAATTCAATTGAATTCGAATTGAAATGCAATGCAATGATTTTCATTGCAATCTAAAATGCCGACAGTAACCAAAATAAAAATCCACATTGCAATTCTAAGACAAAAGTTCTTTGCACTTTTGCAGGGTGTAAAGACAGCAACAACAACAACGAAACATGCCATCAGCTGCATGAAACAAAACAAAAGCAACAACGATGAAACAACAATTGCCCGCACAGCTGCAATTAAAAAATTTGAGAACAATAAAAACAACAAAAGCCACGGAATAGAGCGCAGTGAGGCAGGCAGGCGGGAAGGCAATCGAATAACAAGTAGCTCATCATCCTCATCAGCAGCACCAAACACTTGGTCGGTCGGTCGGCTTTTTCGCAAAGCATAAAGAAAATGACCACCATAACTTGGCACCTCCTTGGAGGGTGCAGTGGCTAGATTCCAACCAATTTAGAACAAATATCTACAACCAGTGAATGCATCCAAAAAATTAAAACAAAAAAAAAAACAACAACAGTGAACGTCACACGTTTTTAAAACAAGTGCAAAAACTGGGCTGGCCATGGACAGTGACCTCAATCAAAATAACAACAAACATAAAATATAGCATGCTTACCACAATGGGAACCATGTGGTGTCATATGTTCTGGGATATGGATAAGTATATGGATTCAAAGCTTCGAAAAATTCCTATCTATTTTTCTGTATTTCCGAAAAATTCCCAGTAAAATCTTGGAAGCGCTATGAGCCGAATAGCCCATCAAAAGCTAAGAAAAATGTTAAAATGTACATGAGGTCGACCGAAGTATTTTTTTTATACTTAATCTAATACAGATAAAAATATTGAAAAAAAAAAAGAATCAGTAATTTTTTCCCTCAGCCAGTGTTCGATTATTTAAATATAATTTGACTTCGGTTATGATTATTTGAACTTTTGACCCTATATGGAGTAGGTTCCGAAGGATGGGCCAATATTGTGCATTTAGTACCGGATCTGAATAAATATGATATAAATATTGCGACGCACCAAGTTTGGACTATTTCGACCTCTTTCTCCACTTTATATGAGATATTTGATAATTATTAAAAATCGCACATTGAGTCGATATAGTCGACCGAAGTACTCCATTTTCATACTTCATCTACTACAGATAAATATATTGATATGGGCAAAATTACAAGAAAATCTAATATTTATATTCAATTTTATGCGAAATCATAAGATTCATATTCATCTTTGGTTTCTGATTGAGAGAAATATTTAGATATGGCAAGCTATAAAGGGTCGCTGACTTGTTTCGCTTGGAGCGGACCGATGTTGTCCATTTTCGCACCTGACCTAGCACTGACGCAAATATTTGGATTTGCAAAGTTGAAGCAAAATCGGATTATCGCTTCTTTTTCTGTGCAGAAAATATTTTTTCCAGAAGGAGTGGACCGATATATTTCATTTTAACGCCAGACCTTGGGCTAGTAATAATATTGGGATGTATGGAATTTGAAGACAAACAGGCTCTTACATCACATTTTATAAGAGTTATAATTATCCAAAATTTTGACCCTTTGTGGGGGAGAAACCAGAAGGAGTAGACCGATATTGTCCATTTTCGCACCTGACCTAGAACTGACGCAAATGTTGTGATTTGCAAAGTTGGAGGAGAATCGGATTATCGTTTCTCTTTCGGTGCAGAAAATGTTTTTTTTTAAAACTATAGTTTTGGTTATTCAAAACTTTGATCCCTTGAGGGTAAGGTACCAGAAGGTGTAGACCGATATATTCCATCTTAATACCAGATCTTGGGATTTTAATAATGTAGTGATTTGTGTAATTTGAAAACAAACGGACTCTAATATCACATTTTATAAAAGTTCAAATTATTCAAAAATTTTTACCTTTTGGGGGAGGTACTTGATGGAGTAGGCCGATATTGTCAATTTTCGCACCTGGTATATGCAAATATAAGGAGTTGTAAAGTTGGAGCGAAATCGAATTTTCCTTTCTCTTTCTGTGCAATAAAATATTTTTTTTTTTTGAAAATTTCTATCTTTTGTGGGTGTTGTACCAGAAGAATATTGCCCATCCCCGAACTCGATCTATGTTTGATAATAATATTACGAAGTACTAAGTTTGGCCCAAATCGGATACTCCATTCGAGAGTTATCATGCCAGCCGGGTGGACGGACATCGCTAGATCGACTCCAAATGTCTGAAATGGATTCGGTCCAAAGGGACCTAGGGTGTGAAACCATTATTTCGATGGGGCACGTTTTTGCCGTATCAAAGGATATACAGGGTGAGATAAGAAAAGTGCAACAAAGACAAACGCTACAATACTTCCTTTTTTTAATTTTATTGAATGAAAGTAACAAATGTCGGAAATGTCATCAAATTTTAGAATAAGGCTAGATTTTTAGAATTGGTCAAGAATTATGACCTTCAAACGAGCAATGAAACCGTCACACGCTGCCTGAATGTTGCTCTGCGATGGTGCTCAGTCCTGTTGGAATGTCCAAGGTCTGCGGAAAAAAGGATTGCGCGCCCAAGGCTTTATTACACCCTCCTGAATATTTTTGCGATAATATTTGGCATAACATTCTTGGGTGGCGCGTGCTGAGTGCGATGGTGCAGAGTCCCTTGCGTGGATAATATTCGGCATTTATTCTGATGCCACGGTCGATCAATACGAGCGGAGAGCGACCATTGGCTGTTATCGCGGCTCACACCATCACCATGGCCGGCGCTTGAGTTCTTGTGGCCAACCGAAGGTGCACATTTTCAGCTGACCTCTTTGATCGTGTTGATCATTTGTTTGTTTACAAAGTGCTGATCAACGCATGTTTTCTCATCGCAGAAAACCAAATTCGGCAGTTCACCACATTCGGCCAAGCGGAGCAACTCTTGAGCTCTTTTGAGTCTAGTTTCTTTCTGTTGCGGTGTAAGTTCTTGCACTTTTTTAGAATTTCAATGGCTATACCCCGAGCTCAATTGTCTATATTTGCCGAACGGAATATTGCGATGTTTTCAGCTCACGAGCCATTTATCGGCCACTGCGACGCGGGTTTCGACCAAGTAGCTTCTTTACTTTTCGAACCATTTCTGCTCATGTTGCTGTTTTCTTCCGTCCACTTCCTTGACGTCGGGCTACGCTACCATCACGATAACGAGCGATGGTACAAGACACAAAAGATTTATTAACATTTAAATGCTGGAGTGCTCTAACGATAGCCACTTGTGGTTTTCCAGCCACATATAAAGAAATCACACAATCACGCTTAACTTCCATCACGAATAACTTATTTTCTGGAAAATTCTCACCAAAATGCTTTTGTAAGCCTGTAAAAAATATAATGAGCTGACACTGGAATAATTTTAACAACTGTCGGACGAGTGGCTTAGAAATGACAGCAGTCTGAAGTTGGTTGCAGTTTTTTCATCTCACCCTGTAGTTACCCAAACTTTTTGACCCGTTCTAGAGGAGCTGCCAGAAGGAGTAAACCGAGCCATTCCATCTCCACACTACATCCTGCGTTGATATGTGCGAAATGTAAAGACAGCCGGAGTCTTACATCAGATTTTATAAGAGTTATAATTACTCAAAATTTTGACCCTTTGTGGGGGATGTACTTGATGAAGTACACCGATATTGTCCATTTTCACACTTGACGTAGCACTGATGTAAATATTAGGATTAGCCAAGTTGAAGCAAAATTGGATTATCCTTTCTCTATCTGTGCAATAAAATATTTTTTTTTTTTTTGAAAATTTCTACATTTTGTGGGTGAGGTACTAGAAGGAGTGGACCGATATTGTTCATCTCCGAACTCGATCTAAGTTTGATAATAATATTACGATGTGCCAAGTTTGGACCAATATGGATACTCCTTTCAACAGTTATAACACGCACATCTCTAGATCGATTAAAATGTCCTGGCTCAAAGAGACCTAGGGTCTAAAACCGTTATTTCGATGGGGGCACGTTTTGGCCATATCAAATGATACATACCATTTCTAGCCATATGGCTGAGGACATAACAAGTAAAAAACTTTACTTTATATACCAGTAAGACCGTTTGCATAACTTATCAAAAAAAAAAAAAAAAAAAAAAAAAAAAAACATAAAGTATAGCAAAACGGGAACCTCTATGGACAATTTTCTACTTTAAGGACTGTCATCTATCAGATCTTCTAAAATACCAAATTTTAAAAAAATTGTGCGAAAATGTGATTAGGATTATCAAAATGCCGAATATAGATGGGAATCGTTACATGTGCGCTATAGGAAAACGAGAAACTAAATATTCAATGTTCTACCACCGGAGCTATGTCCATTATGAACTACAAATGCCAATTTTTAGATAAATCCGTGAAAAAAAACTTTGTCAAAAATCATGAAAATACCGAATATCGGCAGGTACCGTTATATGGAGACTATATCAAAACGTGGGCCGATATATCTCATTTTCAATACCAACCATCCTAGACACAATACAAATTCTTCTGCTAAATTTTGGGCTGTGTCGTGATTTTAACAGACAGACGGAAATCGTTAAATCGACTCAGAATTGTATGCTGATTATGAATTTGTATGGGGTCTATGACGAATGTTTAGGGATGTTACAAACGGAATGACAAACTTAATATACCCTCCTTTCCAAGGTGGAGGATATAAAAAGAGTTTTCTCTTTTAATTTTTATACTCCCAGGAGCGCTGTCGCTAAAAGTCAAGTAAAAATTGAAACACGGAGGTCTGCTTACACATAGATCCAGGTTTTATTAATTTTTAGCCCAATTAAACCACTGTACTAAATGGAGGGCCATCGCCTTTAATAGTGTCGAAAAAGAGAATACCGGCCAATACCACAAAAAAATAACATCTAACAACAACAACGGTAATTGCTAAGTTCTCTATTGTTATTGGCTGACACTCAAAATTTTTGTGTTGATATTTTAATTACAAACAACGCGACAGCGACTACATCGCGCGCATACAGCCATAATCGCCATAATCCGAGAGTGGTGCAGCGGGCCAAAGCTCTGTGGCGTTTATCACCGCTCGGATGTTGTGGCTGATGACGACAATCTTAGCAGCTGGTTGTTATAATACGATGTCCGCAATGTATTGAGATGTTGTTAGATTGTTTTTAGTTTTTAGTCTTTTTTCGTCTGTCCGTCCGTATTTCGTTTCCACTTTTCACAAATGTGGCTGGCGCCCTCTTTCGATACGTGTTGAGGAGCATAGTGCCACACGGTGTTGGACCTGGGTAGACATCGTCATCGCCCTCCGCAGACGGCCGCCTTGCAATAAATGATTATGCGATTTCTTTCCGCTGATAGAGAGTTACAAAAACCAACAACTAAATAGAAATAAACTGAAAGATTATTTAGTGTTTTTTGTTTTGGTTTTTAGATTCGCGTTCTTATAAATTATAGAAACAACAACAAAAACGCGATAGAAAAACGCCACTGCAATAGCAACAACAACAATGGCCAGAACAATCACTGGTGGCTGGCGGCTGCAAATAATAATGCATTCGTATTCGCATTTAGTTATTGTTAGTTTTGTTGTTGTTGCTACATTTGGCTGTTATGCACCTGCAGCGCCAGCGTCATGCATCGCCACATGTTTTGTAATGAATTCTCGCTCCGTTGTTTGGCGCTGTTTTCATGTTTTTTTTTTGTTCGTTTCGTTTTTGGCTATTTGGCTATGGTTATTGCCATTGCAGATGTTGGTGCTATATGCGTTGTATTAGTTATTATTGTTGTCGTTGCTATTATTATTGCTATTGTTGTTGTGGTTAAATGTATCTCTAATCTAAGTTAATTCATACACATGCCATGTGATAGTCACCTGCTAGTATGTTGTTATTTTTTTCTATCTGTGATAGACCATTTATCCATTCAGCTGAGCGAACACCCCAAAACAACTTTCAAGCCACACACAAAAATACAAAAAAAAAACAAAAAATGTGGGAGCTGCTTTCTTGAACATTTGTTTCTTTGTTAGCTGGCTTTCGGCCGTGGTAATTACAGATGTGTGTGTGTGTGTGTCTGTGTCGCTTTTGGTGTTGCAATTCTATGCGGTAAGTGATTCAATTGACCGTTTCTCCTGATCAATATGTCCAAATATAGATTTAAATAGTTATCCCCATTCGAATGGCACATTAAATAAAATCCATAAGAAATAAGGACGCATAAAGGACAATTACGACAGATTTGAGAGTCCTACAGTTAGTCTAAGGTTCGGTGAAGGTATAAGATCTGAAGATTGAGACTACTTCTTTGGTTTTTGAAGAGACTAAATGTACTTGATGGAGTGGACCGATATTTTCCATTTTCGCAGAGACTAAATGTACTTTATGGAGTTGACCGATATTTTCCATTTTCGCACCTGACCTTGCACTGATGCAGATATTAGGATTTGCAAAGTTGGAGCAAAATCGGATTATCCTTTCTCTTACTTTGAGGTAAAATATTATTTTTATACCCTCAGCCATATGGCTACAGAGGGTAAATATCATTTGATACGGCCAAAACGTGCCTAGTCGAAATAACGGTTTTAGACCCTAGGTCTCTTTGGACCAAATCCGTTTCAGAACATTTGGAGTCGATCTAGCGATGTCCGTCCGTCTGTCTGTCTGCCTGGCTGGTTGGTGCGCACGATAACTCTCGTAGGGAGTATCCGATTTGGTCCAAATTGGGTATATCGTAATATTTTTGTCAAACTTAGATCGAGTTCGGAGATGGATCGGTCCACTCCTTCTGGTACCTCCCCCACAAAAGGTAGACATTTTCAATAAATATATTTTTGCACAGAAAGAGAAACGATAATCCGAATTGGCTCCAACTTTGCATATCCTAATATTCGCGTCAGCGCTAGGCCAGGTGTGAAAATGGACAATATCGGTCCACTCCATCAAGTACCCTTCCCACAAATGGTCAAAATTTTGAATAATTACAACTCTCATAAAATGAGATGTAAAAGTCTCGATTGTCTTCCTATTTCACACATCCTAATATTTGTATTAATCCATGGTCTGGTGTGAAGGGGGAATACACCGGTCCACTCCTTCTGATAACCCCCCCCCCACAAAATATTGAAATTTTGAGTACCCATGAGGCTCATAAACCACCAAATTAACATCCGATTCCATTTAGACTTGGCACATCTGTCGCAATATTTATATCATATTTTTGGGTCCGATAGGAAATGGGCAATATTGGCCCATTCCTTCGGGACCTGCTCCATAGAGGGTCAAACGTTTGAATAATCTTAACACTAGTAAAAATATATTTAAATAATCGAAGATAGGGTATATATCTGGGTATATGTGATAGATAGGGTATATATCTGGCGGCAATACCGACTGATACTTTTTAACTTGTTTTTATACCCTCCACCATACTATGGAGGGTATATTAATTTTGTCATTCCGTTTGTAACTCCTCGAAATATTCATGTCAGATCCAACAAAGTATATATATTCTGGATCAGCGTAAAACTCTAAGACGATTTAGCCATGTCCGTCTCTCTGTCTGTGTGTCTGTCTGTCTGTCTGTCCGTCTGTCTGTCTGTCTGTTGTAATCACGCTATCTTTCGAACAAATTGAGATAGAAGGCTAAAATTTTGCACACATGTATATTTTGCCAGTAGGCAGGTTAAGTTCGTAAATGGGCCATGTAGGTCCAAATTATCATATATCCCCCATATAACGGTATCTCCCGATATTCGGTATATTGATGATTTTAGTGACATTATTCGCCGGAATTGTTTCAAATTTGGCATTTGAACTTCCTAATGGATACTACAGCCTAAGACAGAAAATAATCTGTGTAGGTCCACGTCTTCGTATAGCCCCCATATAACGGCACCCCTCGATATTCGGTATTTTGATGATTTTAGCGATATTATTAAACGGAATCATTCCAAATTTGGTATTTGAAGTTCGTAATAGATACTGCAGCATAAAACAGAAAATGGGACATGTAGGTCCACGTCTTCGTACAGCCCCCATATACCATACCCCTCGATATTCGGTATTTTGATGATTTTAGCGACATTATTAACCGGAATCGTTTCAAATTTGGCATTTTAAGTTCGTAATGGATACTTCAGCCCATGCCAGAAAATTGTCTGTGCAGGCCCACGTCTTCGTATAGCCCCCGTATAACGGTACCCCCCATATTCGGTATTTTGATGATTTTAGCTACATTATGAACACATTTTTCTTCAAGTTTTGCATTTAAATATTGTAATAACTGATGACAAAAGTTGCCTATGCAGGTCCTCGTCGTCGTATAGGCATTCGGTATTTTTAAGATTTTAACAGAATTTTTAACGGATTTTATTTTTTGGAAAATGCCAAATTTGTACCAAATGGTGGAGGGTATTTAAATTTCGGCCCGGCCGAACTTAGCTGCTTTTTTACTTGTTTTTTTTTTTTTTTTTTTTTTAAATTTCGACCGATCTGAGCCATCAAACTAATATTACGATGTACCAAGTTTCAAGAGAGAGATAGACTGACAGATGGACGGATATCGCTAGATCGACTCCAAATGTCCAGAAACGGGTTTGGTCCAACGAGACCTAAGGTCTAAACCGTTATTTCCAAAGGGGCACATTTTGGCGTTTGGGTGAGATAAAAAACTGCAACAAAGACAAGCGCCATAATTTTTTATTTTTTTTTAACATCCACCACACTATGGAGGGTATATTAATTTTGTCATTCCGTTTGTAACTCCTCGAAATACACATGTCCAACAAAGTATATATATTCTTGATCAGCGTAAAATTCTAAGTCAATTTAGCCATGTCCGTCTGTCTGTTGTAATATATTTCGAACGAATTGAGATAAAAGGCTAAAATTTTACACACGTATTTATTTTTCCAGTAGACAGGTTAAGTTCGTAAATGAGCCATGTAGGTCCACGTTTTCATATAGCCCCCATATAACGGTACCTCCCGATATTCGGTATTTTGATGATTTTAGCGACATTATTCACCGGAATTGCTTCAACTTTGGTATTTAAAGTTCGAAATGGATACTACAGCCTATTACAGAAAATTATCTGTGCAGGTCGACGTCTTCGTATAGCCCCCATATAACCCTACCTCCCAAAATTCGGTATTTTGATGATTTTAGCGTCATTATTCACCGGAATTATTTCAAATTACGTATTTAGTCTCAGTCTGTGACAGAAATTTGCTTATGCAGGTCCAGGTCTTCGTATAGCCCCATATATCAGTACCTCCCTTTATTCGGTATTTTGACGAGTTTAGGTACAATACCCACCGAAATTGTTTGAGATATCGTATTTGACGTTAGTAATGAATGCTATAGCCTGTGACAGAAAATTGTCTATGCAGGTCCAGGTATTCGTATAGGCCCCATATATCAGTACCTCCCTATATTCGGTACTTTGATGATTTAGCTACATTCAAGTTTCGAATTTGAATATGGCAATGGCTAATGGCAAACAATGCCTATGCAGGTCCACGTCGTATAGAACCCAATATAACGGCTATATTCGATATTTTTAAAATTTTAACAGAATTTTTTACAGATTTTATTTTTTTAAAATTTCCAAATTTGTTCCAAATGGTGGAGGATATTCAAAGTTCGGACCGGCCTAACTTATTGCTTTTTAATTTGTTTTTTTTTTTTTTTTTTGAAAACACAAAAAATGTCGGAAATAGCATCAAATTTTAGAATATCTTTAGATATGTTCGAATTTGTCACCTTCGGCACGAATTATGGCCTTCAAACGGTCAATGAAACCGTCACACGCTGCCCGAATGTTGCTCTGCGGTATTTTAGCCCATACCCGGCGAATTGGTAGCTTGAGGTGATCGACACTTTGGTATTTTTTAGTGCCAACCTTGCTTTCCACAATACTCCAGACATAATAGTCCAACGGATTGGTATCCGGAGATTTTGGTGGCCATTGTGCGCTGGAAATGAAGCGAGGAACCTCATTTAGTAACCATTCTTGGGTGGCGCGTGCTGAGTGCGATGGTGCTGAGTCCTGTCGGAATGTCCAAAGTCTGCGACCAAAATGTTTGCGTGTCCAAGGCTTTAATACACTCTCCAGAAAATTTTCGAGATAATATTCGGCATTTATTCTGATGCCACGGTCGGTTAATACGAGCGGAGAGTGATCATCGCTTGTAATGGCGGCCCACACCATCACCATGGCCGGCGCTTGAGTTCTGGTGGTCACTGGCCAACCTAAGGTGCACATTTCAGCTGACCTCTTTGGCACGTAAACACGATAACTTTCTTTAGAAACTACTGGACAACGAATGTTTTCTCATCGGAGAAAACCAAATTCGGCAGTTCACCACTTTCTTTAGCTTTTTATACCCTACTCCACATAGTGGTAAGGGTATTATGTCTTTGTGCATTTGTTTGTAAAATGGAGAAGAGAGCGAGGTAGACCCATAGTTACTTTTGAGGATCTCCATAGAATCACTTTCTGAGTTGATTTGTGCATGTCAGCCCGTCTGTCCATGTATTCTTGTGAGCAAAATGCAGGTCGCATTTATTATTCGATTGAGATGAAATTTTCCAAACAACATTTGTTTGTCCCAAGGACGAACCCTATTGAAATTGGAGATAAGAGGTAAAAGTTTAGATATAGCTCCCATATATATCTTTATCCGATTTCAAATTAATTTTGCACCAAATGGGCAATACAAGTCCGAATTTAAAATATACAAGTGCTTCGGCCCCGCCCGACTTTAAGACTTTCTTTACTGGTTCGAGTCTATTTTCGTTCTGTTGCGGTGTAAGTTCTTGCCCTTTTTGGAATTTCAATGGCTTTGCCCCGAGTTCATTATTTAATATTTGCCGAATGGAATATTGCGATAATTTCAGCTCACGAGGGGTTTCGATCAAGTCGCTTCTTTACTTTTCGAACCATTTCTGCTGATGTTGCTATTTTCTTCCGTCCACTTCCTTGACGTCGGGCTACGCTACCAGTATCACGGTAACGAGCGACGGTACGAGACACAAAAGATTTATTCACATTTAAATGCTGAAGTACTCTAACGATAGTCACTTGTGGTTTTTCAGCCAAATATAAAGAAATCACAGTATCGCGCTTGAATTCCACCGCGAATAATTTTTTTTTCTGGGAAATTCTCACCAAAATGTTTTTGTACGCTTGTAAACAATATTATAAGCTGTTACTGGAATAATTTTAACAGCTGTCGGACGGTGGCTTAGAGATGACGGCAGTCTGAAGTTGGTTGCAGTTTTAATACAAGTCTTGTTATATGTCTTGTCGTACATAAGTGTCATTTTAAGACCTTTATTTATCAATACCCAATTTATGTCTTTCAGAGTTTCTGATACGAATCTTCAAATGACACTAGCAATGTATACATGTCATGCTAAACACATCCATATTACAAAACGTATTATTATTATCATCAGCGAAATGAATATTTAATGGGGAACCTGCAAAATATAATACCATAGCGAACACACACCAACCACTCAATACTAATTTGATAATTTCCAATAATAAATACCTTCAAATCTAAACATGTAAATTGAGATTTAAATATTTATCCTCTATCACCAGGGCACCAACACCACTACTACGACCACCACCATCCCGGTTGTAATAAATCCAGTGGTTGCACATGCGCAGTTCACCGCACTCTGGTCATAATAAATGACAACAATTATCGATGTTGACATGGGCATAAATTACACATGTATCCGACATAGATTCGAAATAAAATTCCAATAATATCGGTGTAAATCGTTTTGAGGGAATTACAATATTTTGTTACGATTTTAGTTAAAACGAGAGAGGGAGAGGGAGAGAAAAAAATTAATGCTATCCAACAACTCCTTGGGATGCCAGTACCATGGTAACTAACGTATGCAAGGATGGAGTGCGGAAAGATGGAGACAACTGTGTAACGAAATACCACCGATTTAAGTTGAGTTCATTTACAAGACAATCGCCCCAAAATCATAGATAATTTTTCACATCAACCCAAAAAAATATTGTTTAAATAAATACATATGTATTTTTTTGGCTGTCTGTCTGTCTGTCTGCCGTAGAAGTTAAGTCACTACAGCAGCATGTGCAACAAGGACCAATGACTTTATGTTGCAACCTTACCCGGCCCCAAGCCAAAGCCAGAGAAGGAGACGGCCCCTTCCATACCAATTTGGTATCATTTGGAAATTGTAGTTGTTTTTTTGTTTTGTTTTTTGCCAAGAAAATAAAACGTGTTAATGTGGTGGGGGATATTGCTTTTGCCCCATTATCACAGAATACGCATATTTGAATTTCCAATTGGTTTGCAACTCGCAAGATTTGACACGGTAAAGGGGGGTGGTATGCAAATTCAAAGTGTGGTTGCGTTGTTTATAAAATAACATACGATCACCTATTGGGTGCACCCCTAGTTGTAGTCTTCGTATAGCCACCATATACTGGCAGACTTAAGATGTTTGGGTATTTTATTCACAATTTTAAACCGAATTTGCTGTTATTGGCAGTTTGTAATCTTAGTAGCTAGAAAAAAACCCTGCAGATTAATTCGGTGTTTTGGGACTTTTCACCTGAATTGTTTTAAATCTGATAGTTGGAGTTCGTAATGGGACCACCTCAAATTATAGAATCCACGTCTTCAAATAGCACCCACTACCGCCGATATTCAATATTTTTATGATTTGTGTCTCACTTCAACTGATTGGTTTAAAATTTGATATTTGAAGCACGAGTCACTTCCGATGACAGAAAATAACTTACACAGGTCCACATCTGCGTATATCCCCCATATATACGCAGATGTGGTCCTCCTCGCTGCATTTCAAGCGCACAATGGCCACCAAAATCTCCGGATACCAATCCGTTGGACTATTTTGTCTGAAGTATTTTGAAAAGCAGGGTTGGCACAAAAAATACCTAAGTGTCGATCAACTTCGGAGGGAATGGGCCAAAATCCGCAGAGCAACATTCGGACAGCGTGTAACGGTTTCATTAGCCGTTTGAAGCCCATAATTCGTGCTAAAGTTGATTTGATGCTAATTCCGATATTTTTGCTTTCATTCAATAAAAATTATGATGTTTAACTTTGTTGCAGTTTTTATACCCTCCACCATACTATGGAGGGTATATTAACTTTGTCAGACCCAACAAAGTTTATATATTCTTGATCAGCGTAAAATTCTAAGTCGATGTAGCGATGTCCGTCTGTCTGTTGTAATCACGCTATCATGTTTATTTTTCTATGGGCCATGTAGGTCCACGTTTTCACATAGCCCCAATATAACGGTACTTCCCGAAATTCGGGATTTTGATGATTTTAACGACGATATTAACCGGAAATGTTTCAAATTTAGTATTTGAAGTTCGTAATGGATACTTTTGCCTATGACAGAAAATTGTCTGTGCAGGTCCACGTCTTCGTATAGCCCCCATATAACGGTACCTCCCATTATTCGGTATTTTGATGATTTTAGCGTCATTATTCTCCGGAATTGTTTCAAATTACGTATTTAGAGTTCGTAATGGGAACTACAGTCTGTGACAGAAAATTGTCTATGCAGGTCCAGGTCTTTGTATAGGCGCCATATATCAGTACCTCCCTATATTCGGCATTTTGACGATTTTAGGTACAATACCCACCAAAATTGTTAAAGATGTCGTATTCGAAGTTCGCAATGGATGCTACAGCCTGTGACAGAAAATTGTATATGCTGTCCAGGTTTTTGCACAGCTCCGATATAACGTTACCTCCCTATTTACTATATATTGATGATTTTAGCCATATTATTCACCGTCTATTTTATGTTTCGAATTTGAATATGGTAATGGCTTATGACAAACAATGCCTATGTAGGTCCACGTCGTGTAGACACCAATATACGGCTAAATTTGGTATTTTTAAAATTTTAACAGAATTTTTTAAGGATTTTATTATTATTTTTTTTTTTTAATTTCCAAATTCGTTCCAAATGGTGGAGGGTATTCAAAGTTCGGCCCGGCCGAACTAATGCTTTTTAACTTGTTTTTATCTCACCCTGTAGATTCCAATTCATTTTAAGACATCTTAATTTTTCCCAAACACCGATCGTCCGATCCTCGTTCGATTCTTGTATTTGAATTGTAAATCTTGTAATAACAAAGAAATCCATGTTATTTGAAATGTTGCCAGTTTCGTGAATTGGTTGGTGATCGCCAACCAGGAACCTGCTGCACTTTGGTTTCATGTTACAATCAACGGTGGTGCATAAATAAACCAAGACAACAAAAGCGAATAAAACAAAGCAAACAAAGTAGCCAAAACAATTCCAAAAAAATCACAACAAAAAACGTCCACCACAATCCGTAGTTGGTGTCCACCATAGCATTCAGAGATACGGAAACTTTATCCATTTTGCATTTTCTTTGGACTTTTGTGGTGAATGCTAAAATTTACGCATTTTTTACACGCATTATGCGATTGTGGCAGCTATAAATGTCTCGGTTGTAATGGCCACAGCAAACATTTGCAATGTGGACACACTCATACCTACCTACCTACATACATGCATACGTACATACATACAATGTATATATGGACTCCTATGTCATGGCACCATGGCAAGCATGCGCCTTTAATCGCTAGGAAATATCACAACATTTAAAATTGTATGTTGCCGTCTGTTGTAGGTGTATTCAAAAGCCGGCAGAGAAAGAAATATTTCATTGGCATTGGCTAGCTGTGCAAAAGATTGGAAAAGGACCCATAGATAGGCCAAGGAGTTACACATAAATGATGAAGTCCATAAAAATGCAACAAGTAAAACGCTTAGCATATAGTCAGTTTGCGTTGTTGCTGTTGTTGTTGTTCTTACTGAAATCATGTACGGCAAACGTTAACGCATAAATAACTTTGAGAAAAATTATCAGATTTATCGACCTGGCAGCCAGTCAAAAATCTACGACTCTGTTCATACGAACTTCTAGCCGTTATCTTTGATCGAAAATAGAATTGTTTTAAATGATAAATGTTCTGGACAATATTGGTTTGTGACCATGTCAGGGGCTTAAAGGATATCCTCATTGTGATAAGGAATTTAATTTGAATTCGAGGAATTCAATGACTTTGTCATCAGCTGGCTGGCTGGCTGTAAATCAAGAGAGGGGGAGATAATCGATTTTGTGATTATGCAACAATGTTTCCAGGGGAGATATCAAAGAAATATTGCATATTTTAGGAGAAGGATTTTTGAAAAGGTAAACATTTAGTAAGAAAACATCAGTCGGTTGCCCGACAGTTATATGGCAACAAAAATAAATTCCTTCAATAATTACAGAAAAAACAGCAAATTATGCAAGTAGAACTGAAAATAGAAGAACGTGTATCCCAAAAAACGTGACCTATCGAAATAATGGTTTTAGACCCTAGGTCTCTTTGGACGTAGCTATCCGTCCGTCCGTCCATGTTAATTTGTAATCACGCTACAGGTGGCAATAGTGGCCTTATCCTCACGAAACTGGAAACGAAAATGGAGGTGGGGTTAGCTTAGGTCAGAATAGAACCATATTGTTTTTGGAGATAATCACATAATATTTAGGGTTATACGTTACAGGACATTTGGAGTCAATCTAGCGATGTTCGTCCGTCCGTCCATCTCTCTGTCTCTCTGCTGGTGCGCACTGTAACTCTCGAAGGGAGTATCCAATTTGGTCTAAACTTGGTACATCGTAATATTATTATCAATGGGCAATATCGATCCACTCCCTTCTCCCACAAAAGTTCGACATATTCAAAAAAAAATATTTTACTGTTTAGACCAAAGTATGTAACTTTAAAGGTGCCGAATATTTTTAAGAGATAATGATAAAACGATAGTTGTAAATTTGTAAAAAATATTTTCCAGTCTCAGATTTTTTAGCTACAGTAAGGCCAAAATGTGCCTCATTGAAATAACTGTTTTAGGTCTCTTGGGCCAAATCCGTTTCAGAACATTTTGAGTCGACTAGAGCTGTCCGCCCGTCTGGCTGGTGCGCACGATAAATCTCGAAGGGAGTATCCGATTTGGTCCAAACTTGGTACTTCGTAATATTATGACATATGTAGATGGCATATATCGGTCTACTCCTTCTTGTACCTGCCCCACAAAAAATTAAAATTTTGAATAACCATGAAGCTCATAAAACGCGAAATTAACATCCGATTCCATTCCAGACTTGGTACATCTCAATATTTCCATCAACACAAGATCAGTTATAACATAAAAAACATTTTTTAATACCCCCCACCTTAGGGCAATGGAAACATTAGAACCAATTATGACCCACAAATACCAATTTTTAGATATATTCGTGGGAAAATGTGGCAAAAATCATCAAAATACCGAATATCGGGAGATACCGTTATATGGGGGCTATACCAAAGCGTGGACCTATACATGCAATGTTTCACCGCACGAACTAGGATCCATTATGACCTACAACTAGGATATATTATACCAACCAACCAATTATACCAACTCTCTTCAAATTTCACACATACACAAACGCTTTTGCTAACACAAGATCTGTTCTGAAGATGAACCCCTTCTGGTATCTCACCCACAAAGGGTCACAATTTTAAATACTTTTTTCTGTCATAACTTGCGAGGCAAGTCTGCAATTCTTAACAACTTGCTATATATAATTGGATATAAATGTTCGATTTTCTTGTAATTTTACCCATACCAATATTTGTATCTGTATTAGGTGAAGTATGAAAATGGAATATTTCGGAATGGAAAATTGCGGAATAACACGCACATTTAACATTTTCTAAAAAGTATCACATATCTCATTTAAAGTGAAGGAAGTATCCATTATAGTCCAAACCTGGCACGTCGAAATATTTATAGCATATTTATTTAGGTCCGACACGAAATGGACAACATTGGTCCACTCCTTCGTAAGGATAATATATAGCGGACCGTAGTATTCCACTTCATCTAGTACTGATAAAAATATTTCTTTTTAAAGGATTTCTATTTCCTTATTACAATTTTATCCGAATAATCAGAATGTTAATCTTTTGTGGAGGAGGTACCGAAAGAATTTGACCAAAAAGTTGCAACTTTCACATCGGATCTATTGTTGAGAAAAATACTAAAACATATCAAATTTGAAAAGAATCGTGGACTTCTTTCGCAAGTTATGAGAGATATGAATATTATAAGTTGTTACCTTTTGTGGGGCAAGTACCAGAAGGGGTGGATCGATATCTATTGCTTTGCACCAGATCATGCGATGAGACCACCGATGTGTCACATTCGAAAATAATCGGGTGCTTGTTTCACATTTTATGATTAAAATTATACAATTATTCAAAATAAATTATTCAAAAAATTGACCGTTGTGGTGGAGATACCGCAAATAGTGGTCCAATATATCCCAAATCCATACCAGATATTTTATAAATAGAAATATTGGAATATGTAAGGTTTGAAGAGAATCGGGTGCGTATTTCTCATTTCATGGGAGTAGCTATCCGTCCGACCGTCCATGTTAATTTGTAATCACGCTACAGGTGGCAATAGTGGACTTATCCTCACGAAACTGGAAACGAAAATGGAGGTGGGGTTAGCTTAGGTCAGAATATAACCATATTGTTTTTGGAGATAATCGCATAATATTTAGGGGTTTGAATGGACCAAAAACAGAAAAATTTCCTCATTTTACAGTTGCTCTACAGGTCGCAATTATGGACCAATCGACGCGGAATTTAGCATCGGGTTAGAGTTTAGGGCTGATCAGATGGGCCATAACTTTTGTGCAACAATCTCGAAAATTTCCACTAAACCACAAATATTTTCATTACTAGCGAAATCAAAAATGCACTAAAATATCACTTCTGACCGTTACATTGATGCCCATAGCCAATATATCGCATATATAGGAAAATATATACAATCTCCTATATCAATGAAGGGGATGTCAATTAGACCGCTTATAACTCAAGAACTGCTGGACGGATTTTGACAATTCTCACAAATAATAAATGGCCTCTTGCCAAAAGAGGATAAAATCTACGAAAATCGCGTGAAAATAGGACAATAAAATGTAAATATTTTTTTTAGAACAGTGTGGCTTGTTTGTTCGGGATACCGTAGTATTTTGTTGTTGCAAAATGGTCAGGCTTATCCCTTTATTGTTGTTTTTATAAAAACAACGTTTGTTTATTAGTGGAGAACGATGGTAATGTTTACCAGGGGGTAAGGCAGGGAATACCTAGGTTTCGGAAAGAGCCACCAATCCTCATCAGTTCCCTTGTTTTTGTCTGGGATATTCTCCCCAGAAGTTATTTTAAAAATAACTTCTATGACAAAAAAACATTTTTTTTTTTTTTTATAAAAACAACAATAAAGGGATAAGCCTGACCATTTTGCAACAACAAAATACTACGGTATCCCGAACAAACAAGCCACACTGTTCTATTTATAGACAAGGCACGGTCGACGAAGGGGTTTTTGTTGTAACAGACAAAACCAACTTACATGGTTATGCTACTTTGTTCAGGTTGAGCGAAAGCATAACAAGTGGAGAAAGATGAAAATGTTTATAAGTGCGGTTGTAAGATTTAGAAGACTTTCCAAAAGAATTTTAGTTTTATATAATTCTTTGGTTCCTCTTCTATTGAGCTTACGATCTCGTCACTTGGGTAAAAAAAATGTTTTTTGTCATAGAAGTTATTTTTAAAATAACTTCTGGGGAGAATATCCCAGACAAAAACAAGGGAACTGATGAGGATTGGTGGCTCTTTCCGAAACCTAGGTATTCCCTACCTTACCCCCTGGTAAACATTACCATCGTTCTCCACTAATAAACAAATGTTGTTTTTATAAAAACAACAATAAAGGGATAAGCCTGACCATTTTGCAACAACAAAAATTTTTTTTTTTTTTTGTCATATTTTTTATCGCATGAGATTTTTTTAATATTTGACTTACAATATTGAATTTTTCGTTTGTTAATATTTTTTCACCTTACAACACTATGTTTTGGGAGTATTATATTCAAGTCGCAATTATCGTCCGATTCTCAAGAAAATTTGCATGGGGATAGAGTTAGGGTGAGAATTAAAGCCTATTGTTTTTCAAGATGTATATTTAGGGGTTCAAATCGACCAAAAATTAAAACTTCCCTGGTCTGGAAGTGGGTCTATAGGTCACAATTAGAAATCAATCCACACGGAATTTTGCATGAGGTTAGGATTTAGGACAGCGCAGAAGTATAGTATTTTGGACGACCCTTGAATTATATTTAACGAGTAAAATGGACCACTACTTTTGTGTGAAATTATTTTGGATAGCTATCAGCACGACATAGAGTGTAAATATAAGGAAAAATTCCCCGGTAAAAAATAAAAGATAACATTTGTGTAGGACAGTATGGGCTTATTTCAAATAATCAACTAAAATGTGTTTAAACCTAAGCATAATTTCCAATATATTATAGAACTGTAGACTATCACATGGTCGGCCCCGCACTACTATAGCATTTGCTTACTTGTTTTACTTTATGCTAGTAAGAAAAACCCATCTCTGTCAAACATATCAGTAACTTAAAATCCATTTTATTATCCATTTATTTATTTTTTTAATTTTTACACTTGCCAATACGCATTACATCTCAAATTATTCGCCGACATTTTTTCGATTACCTAATAAACTATTAACTTTATGCCAAATCAAAATGCAAACAATTTCTCATCATTTGTCATTGACCAATTTCGAGTGTAACACCTTGGTTATGAAACACTTAAGTATGGCTCATCTTTCATTATGGTGCGATAATGGTGACGATGATGATGATGATGATATTACCCCGGTGGGGTGGTGACCTTTTTCTCCAAATTCAATTGAAAAACACTTCATTTAAAGACAATTTTGATTGTATGCAAATAGCGGCTCAATCACCAAAACCAACCAGCAGCAGCAGCACCAGTACCAGCAACGCCATCACCTTATGTCATTTTTTTCCATTGCCAATTTATTTGATTTGCAATGCGGCAAATGAACAATAACACAATGACTAAGCAGCAAAATGCAGCTAGCCAGCTACTTAGTTAGCCAGTTAGCTAAATAGATAGATATATGCTAACGATACTACCCTCCGCGTCTTCATCATCCTCATCAGGCATCATCATCATCATCGACTTGTTGTTTTGAGGACAAAGTACATGTGTACAAGTCAATCGATCTCGGGATCTGGCGACTACCTCTGAATGGCTGATGAAGTCTGGTTGGTGGCTCGGATGATGTCTGTCTCACCAGCAAATCGGAAAATGCAAATGAACACATTAAAACAATTGTATCGGTCTGACATTATCGATAAATGAAAAATGGATAAATTTTTAAGCTGGCGTGTGAAATTTTCACAATCAAATCAAGAGGTAGCGGCGGTGGCTCCACTGCTACCTCTGTCGAGTGACATTAATGCCGGTGAATGGCACATGGATAAATAACGAAATAACAAAACGAGCAGATAATCCATGACCGGTGCGCTTAGTAATAATGGGTCACGATTTGGAAAATATCAAAAGCGAGAATGTGTCATACTTAGCACGTAATTAGACTGCAGAGAATTGAAATGGGTATGGACAAAAAACGACGACAAAAAAAAAAATTATGAAATTTAAAAAAAATAGATATGTTAATTGCAAAACCGTAACCAAGGTATATTTAATGAGATCAGAATAGAACATTAGTCTTTTTCGGTGTGAAATCCATCGGAATAAAAAAAAAAACAAAACACAATTTTACATTTCACATAAATTTCTATACCCTCAGCCATATGGCTAGAGAGGGTATATATCATTTGAAACGGCCAAAACGTGCCTTAATCCCTAGGTCTCTTTGGATCAAATCCGTTTCAGGAGAACGAGATCTAGGGGTATCCGTCCATTCGCCAGTCTGTTTGGCTGTTGCTTACGATAACTCTCGAAGGTAGTATCCGATTTGATCCAAACTTTATACATCGCAATATTATTGTCAAACTTAGATCAAGTTCGGAGATGGACAACATCGGTCCAATCCTTCTGGTACCTCCTCCACAAAGAGTCGAAATTTTTATACCATCAGCCATATGGCTAGAGAGGGTACATCATTTGACATGGCCAAAACATGACTCATCGAAATGACGGTTTTAGACCCTAGATCCCTTTTGATCAAATCCGATTCAGGGCATTTGCAGTCGATCTAGCGTCCGTCCGTCCGTCCGTCTGTCTGGCTGTTGCGTACGATAATTCTCGAAGATAGTATCCGATTTGATAAAAACTTCGTACATCGTACTATTATTATCAAACTTAGATGAGTTCGGAGATGGGCAATATCCGTCTACACTCCTTGTGTACTTCCTCCGGAACGTGTCAAATTTTTGAATATATATCATTATATTGTTTACAAGCATTTTGGTGATAATTTTCCAGAAAAAAAGTTATTCGTGATGGAATTCAAGAGCGATAGTGTGATTTCTTTATATTTGGCTGGAAAACCACAAGTGGCCATCGTTAGAGCACTCCAGTATTTAGATGTGAATAAATCTTTTGTGTCTCGTACTAACGCTCATTACCGTGATACGACGTCAAGGAAGTGGACGGAAGAAAACAGCAACATCAGCGGAAATGATTCGAAAAGTAAAGAAGCGACTTGATCGAAACCCGCGTCGCAGTGGCCGAAAAATGGCTCGTTAACTGAACACATCGCAATATTCCATTCGGCAAATATTGAAGAATGATGAAAATGCAAGAACTTACACCGCAACAGGAAAATAGACTCAAAAGAGCTATAAAGTTACTTCGCTTGGTCGAAAGTGGTGAACTGCCGAATTTGGTCTTCTCCGTCTCCGATGAGAAAACATTCGTTGTCCAGCAGTTTGTTAACAAACAAAATGATCGTGTTTACTTGCCAAAGAGATCAGCTGAAAATGTGCACCTACGGTTGGCTACCAGAACTCAAGCGCCGGCCATGGAGATGGTGTGGGCCGCCGTAACAGCCAGTGGTGGCTCTCCGCTTGTATTAATCGACCGTGCCGTGATCGAAGACTGGAAAATACCAAAGTGCCGATCACCATAGGCAAGCACTTTGCCGGGAATGGGCCAAAATACCGCAGAGCAACATTCGGGCAGCGTGTGACGGTTTCATTGGTCGTTTGAAGGCCATAATTCGTACCAAAGGTGACCAATTCGAACAAATCTAAAATTATTCTAAAATTTGATGCTATTTCCGACATTTTCGCTTTCATTCAATAAAATGGAAAAAAATGTAAAAATTTGGCCTTTGCCTTTGTTGCAGTTTTTTATCTCACCCTGTACACCTCTATGTGTTAGGTGTTTGATAGGACCGAATATGTTGTAACACCTCGAAATACAGGGTTGCCCATATTCGACGGACCCATCTGGCAACGCCATAACTTTTGACAGAGATGTCACATCGCTTAATGACATACCGCATTTGAAGCGTCAGTCCAAGCAGATTTTTACCATGAACCAATACACGCCACGCGAGCGGTCTGAAATAGTTGAAATTTACAAGAAGTCAATTGTGAAAACTCAACGTACTTTTAAAACATTAAAAAATGTGAGAACGTTTATACGAAAAACGTTTATACGAACAATTTTCGACTGGTAAGGCTCTTTCTAATCCGAAGAGGCCATATAAAAGTACGAGCCAGTGTTAAGAGGTCCCCAAGAACATCCCAAAAACGCCGTTCTCAGCAGTTGGGCATGGCTCGGTCCACTTTACAACGGATTATTCGCATTGATTTGCATTTGTTCCCGTCCAAAATTCAATTGACGCAAAGAATGTCGCCTGCGGACAAGCCTCGTCGATTGGAATGAGCCTAAAGAGTCATCGAAATGGCCGAAGATGACGAGCAATTTTGGAACAAAATTATCATGTCCGATGAAGCCCATTTCACATTGAATGGGACCGTAAATAAGGAAAATTGCCGTTTTTACGCCACTGAAAATCCTCAGGAGATTCAAGAAGTGACTCTTCATGACGAAAAAGAAAAGAAATAGCCACTAATGGAAAATGCAGCAAAAAGGGCACAATACGTCATCAACGCCAGAGGCGGCCATTTGAGAGATATCACATTCAAAAATTGATGTAAACAAATCTACTTGGAATAAATTAAATGATTAACATTGCCAACCCCCAAATTTTTTTATTTTTTTTCTTTGATCTTTTAAAAAAAAAACATGGGTCCGTCGAATATGGGCAACCCTGTATTGGTCCTTTACCCAGGATGATATATATCGATCTTCATTCTCGCTCAACTGAGTCCATCTATCTATTTAGGGATTGAAATGGACTAAAAGTAGAAAAATGTCCTGATTTTGCAGTTGCTCTACAAGTTTTGCATTGGGTAAGAGTTTAATACAGGGAAGAAGCCTACCAAATTGGGTAGTCATTGAATAATATTTTGAGGCTGAAATGGACCGTAACTATTGTGTTAAAACCGCTAATATATTTAGTGCTAAAACTCACCTCAAGGTCGAATTACATATACAAGAAAATTGTCATTGCTCAAAAATCTGCGCACAATACCCACAGGAATATAGAATTTCAAATTCAGTAACGGCCGAAAATAGCGTTGGCTTACTTGCTTTTAGTGATATGACACATATACACCTTCCTAGTGTTTTTTTTTTTTTGTTTTTGTTTTTTCTGCTATGATTGTCATCAATATTCCGACATTTCCGTCACAACTAATTGGCATAATTATATGGTTTATCAAAGGCAATAATTTCCATAACATCGATGAGAGTTGAATAGATCTGAGACTCGGCTAGCTACCGTTCTGTTAATAATACCCACATGCAGTGGGAAGGAGCCATCTACATTACCGTCAAAATAACAGTAATAATAATGATGACAGTAGCTGAATGCAGCCGCAGCAGCCGTACCATGTTTTTTTTTCTAGCTCGTTGATTACAATTGGAGATCATTTTTATTGCTACACACCCACACACACGCTCGTCTGAGCACGGCATATATGAAGCGTTCAAAGTACAAAAATGCCATGTGGCTGCTGATGTGATTTAAACATTTGCAGATTGGGGGTAAACCATATACGGAGCATGAGACATACATGGAGACATATCGGTTTTTTTTTTGCTGTTATATGCAATCGCAGACGACATCTGATGTCACATTAAACACTTTGTGGTTGTTGCATTTTTACATCTACGTCTACGTTTTCTGCTTACTCTTCTTCTATATATTTTTGTAATGATATAAAATTATATTTATCTGTTCGTTTTTTTTTATGGCAGGCACAACAATTGCAGCTGCATAGCCACAGCCAAGATTAATTCTCATCATGATGTTGTTGTCATTATAAGCTTCTTCCGCTCTCGACGGCACAGTGGAAGATTTTCGGAATCATTCGATTAAACAATTTATAATAGCTCAACACTGGGAAAGGTAATGTGGTTTAAGTTCTACACATTACCCCGTCAGCAGGTATAACATTCAGGGCATCAATAGACAAAGAAATCTACAGATCTCTGGATCTTCTATAGAGACTAGAAGACCTCTAAGACTTTTAGAGATAATAGAATACTTCAAATTCTTCTACAGACAATAGGAAACGTCAGGGGGTCATATTTTGTAATATTTTAACAACTTTTCTACAGGTGTTCTTCAGGCAATAGGGAATCTCGGGGTCTTCATTTAGAATTTCAATAGGCAATAGTAGACCTCCAAGACTCCTATGAACAGTAGAAGACGTTTCGAATTTCTATTGGCAGCGAATTAGAATTAAAAAAAAAATAATTACAGGAAACCCCTAGTCGGTACTGAAAACAGAGTCATTTTAAAGGTGTTTTGAAAGATTTCCAAAGTGAACAAAATAGAGGAGGATTACAATACAAGGATTATTTTGAAAGAAAAAATTAACCCTCAAGCGACTCAACAAAAAAGTAGACCCCATATAACAGTACCTCCCGATATTCGGTATTTTGATGATTTTAGCGACATTATTCACCGGATTTTTTTTTTAATTTGGTATTTGAAGTTCGTAATGGGTACTACAGTCGATGACAAAAAATGCGTATATAGGTCCACGTCTTCGTATAGCCCCATATAAGGGTACCTGTCGATATTTCGTAGTTTGAGAATTTGAGTATTTGAAGTTCCGAATCGGTACCACAGTCTATGAAAAAATTATTTATGGAGATCCTTATTAGTAGAACCACAATGGACCCACATCCAATTCACCATATGAAATTTTAGGATTTAGTACTTTTAGGCCTACCACCTTCTCTCAAAATAATATATCAAAAGTGGTGTCGATACCAAAATTTAGAAGTCCATCTGGCAGAAACCAGCACCTTCTCTCAACCAAGGCACCAACAGCGACGTCCATATCAAATCTCAGGATTCCAGCTCTATCCCTTCGCCCAATACTAAATTTAGAACTATTTAGTACTTTCCGTACAATTATAATACACATTTCGGAAACCACCTCCATATCTTATTTCCAAACATCAACAGAGACCTCAAAGTCAAATCTGAGGATTCCAGCTCTATCCCTTCACCCAATACCCAATGTAGTATCACTAAGTACTTTTCAAACCATTATAGTTCAAATTTCCAGAATCACCTACATATCTCAATTCCAACTACCAATTTTCACTTAAATCCGATTTTAGTAATATTTGGTATTTTTCGAACCATAATAGCACGCATTTCCAAAACCACCTCCATATCTTAACCACAGACACCAAGAGTAACATCCAAATAAAATTTCAGGATTCCAGCCCTATCCCTTCACTCAATACCAGATTTGGTACCATTTAGTACTTTTCTTACAAATATAGGAGGCATTTCTAAACCTTCGCCAAATCTCAAACACATATACCATCAGTAATCTAATTACCAAATTTCAGGATTTTTATCCCTATCCATTTAACCTAAACCAAATTTTGTACCATTCAATACTCTTCGTACAATTAGAATACATATTTCCGAAACTTCCATATGTCCAGGCCACACATGAACAGTGACCCTAACACCAAATTTCAGATTTTTAGCACTTTGTTTTGTGTTCGGCCAATATCTATTTGTACAAAATATAATAAAATATTTGGTACTTTTGGTACTATTGCACACACATTTCCAAAATCACCTCTTTATTACAACCCATCTACCAACGGGGGCGCCAATGCATAATTTCAAAATTCCAGCTTCACCCTAAACCAAACTGCTGTTTTCACATTTAGTACCTACCACTAGCTTCATATATCAAACTTACTTTCCAACCTGGATTCTCATACCAAATTTCAAGTTTTTAGCTCGATCTGTTCACATAATACTAAATGGTACCCTTTTAGAAAAATAGTGCCATTTTAGAACTATTCGCTAACGTAAAGTTCGAATTCCCAAAAATCCTTTGGCACATCTTTCCTGCACTACAATCAGTGACTCTCACTCCAAATTTCAGAATTCTAGCTCTTTCCATTTGTCCAAATAGAATAACGGTTCTAGACCATAAGTCCCTTTGCACCAAATCCATTTCAGGACATTTGGAGTCAATCAAGAGGTGTCCCCGTCTGTTTGGCTAGCTGGTGCGTACGATAACTCTAGAGGAGTTTATCCGATTTGATCCAAACTTGGTACAGCGCCATACTATTGCCAAATATTGATTGAGTTCGGAGATGGGCAATATCGGTCCAATTCTCCCCCACAAAAGGTCAAGATTTTCAAAAAAATTAATTACCTCATAGAAAGTGAAAGGATCATTCGATTTTCTGCAAACTTTTCAAATCCCAAATTTTTGTCACAGCTAGGTCAGCTGCGAACATGTATAATATCGGACAACTCCATCAAGTACCTCCAAAATTGGGAACAATTATTACTCTTATAAAATGAGAAAATACAAAACCGGCTGTCTTCGAATTTCACAAATTCCAATATTTTTATTAAAACAAGATCCGGTGTGAAGGTAAGATATATCGGTCCTCACCTTCTGGGTGTGTATGAACCATATGTACAATTACAATTTTGACGTACACACCATAATCACATGCATAACAAGAGTGACAGATGTAAAAAGGCATTGCGACTTGCGACTTGGGTAATCTAATTGTATCTCCCAATATCTTGAGCAGTTCCTTCATTCGATTAAATGGATAACTCTTCTACAAGAACTTTACCTGAATCTATAGTATTTTAGGGCATCACATGGTCAACCCCACCCAACTTACTTCTTGTGAATTGTAACCCACTGTGCCGTGCCATGTCAATGACTCACTCACCATATATTCGTTTATTGCATTGCAATTGCAAATATGTAAGTGGCTCATACATATGTGAGAGGAAGAGACTTGTCTCCGATATTTGCAAATTTCAGACACCAAAAAAAAAAAAAATACAACAACGACAACAACAGGGGATACATTTACTGCTATCCTCTGCATCCATATGCGATAAGATTCTGATTCAACTGCTATTGTAAAGCTTTTGGGGGGAGGTAGATAGGCCGAGGGTAATATCCTCACTTAGAGTAGCTAGTCTTAAGTTGACAACAACTGTATGGTTGTCGTTGATGGTGTTACTGCTGCTGCTGCCGATTGCTAATGATGATGAAGCAATAAAATAAATTTCAATTGTAAACTGAGATATCTGTGTAAACACTCACCCAAAAAAAAGCAGCGAACACTCTCGGTCTCGGTATCTGGACAGTGGAAATTACGCCTCCATCATATTTACATAAAAGTGACTCTCGCCATGCCACGCCACGCCACAAGATGCGACAGTGGAAAAATGTTTACATATTTATTTGTTTGTTGTTGTTTTTTTTCGTTCATTGGTGTCTCGGCTGATGACATTTCTGCAATTACGATATGACAACGATATGGTGATCCGGTGACCACCACCAACCACACACTGGAAATATCAGTAGCAGACAAAATCTGTTGCCTGTTGCAATCTGTAGATTGTGCCGGTCAATGATCTAGCGATAAAGTTATCGAATTAATTGATTAACATTAGAGGAGGAGCCCATCCAATTATTATTAATTTTCTTTTATTGAACAATAGTCATTTAGTCAATTTGTATGACTGTCAAATGAGGTTTTCAATATCCATAGAATTTTAACAATACAAGTATTAGAGGGATACTTGTCGGGCAGATATTTACCTTTTTTGCAACATCCCGAAATATTCGTCGGAGGTATCACAATGTAAAGTGTGATTTTTTATTATATCATTTGATACGGCCAAAACGTGCCTCAGCGAAATAACGATTTTAGACCTGGCTTGGACCAAAGCCATTTCTGGACATTTGGAGTCGATCTAGCGATGTCCATCCTTCCTTCTGGCTGTCTGGTGCGCACGATATTTCTCGAAGGTAATATCCGATTTGGTCCAACCTTGGTACATCGTAATATTACTATCGAAAATAGATCGGGTTCGAAGATGGGCAATATCGGTCCACTCTTTCTGGTCACTCCCCCCACAAAAAGTCGACATTTTTCGAAATAAAAATATTTTTCTGCACAGAAAGAGAAAGGATGATCCGATTTTGCTTTGCAAATTCTAGTATTTGCATCAGTGCTAGGTCAGGTGCGAAAATGGACAATATCGGTCCACTCCATCAAGTACCTGCCCTACAAAGAGTCAAAAATTGGAATAATTATAAGTCTTATAAAATGTAATACAAAACTCCGATTTTCTTCAAATTACACAAATCACAATATTTTTATTATCCCAAAATCTAATAGGAAGATGGGATATATCGCTCAACTCCTTCTGGTACCTCCCCCACAAAGGGTTAAAATTTTGACTTGGTACACCTCAATATTCTCATCTTTGTTTAGACTTGGTACACCTCAATATTCTCATCTATACAATATCTGTTATAAAGATGGTAGAAATCGGACCATCCGTTCTAGTACCTCTCAAGAAATCTGAAATAAGCATCCACTTCTCTTCATATTTCACACATCCCATTATTTATACTTACACAAGATCTGGTGTGAAGATGGAATATATCGGCCCACTTCTTCTGATACCTCTCCCATAAAGGGTCAAAATTTTGAATATCCGTGAAGATTATAAAACGCTAAATTAACATCCGATTCCATTCAGCCTTAGCACATCCCACTATTTTCATCTACACAAGATGTGTTATAAAGATGGTAGAAATAGGACCATCTGTTCTGATACCTCTCCCACAAAGGGTCAAAGTTTTGAATAACCAAAACTATAAAGAAATCCGAAATAAGCATCCAGTTCTCTTCATATTTCACACATCCCATTATTTATACTAACACTAGACCTGAAGTGAAAATTGGATATGACGATCCACTCCTTTTGGTACCTCCCACCACAAAGGGTCAAAATTTAGAATACCATGAAATGCGAAATTAATACCACCAATTAATATTTGGCTTTAGAGCAGTTATAGCTTGCTATAGAGTGCATGATATCACTTGGAGAAGGATTATACTAAAAAAATATATATACCGGAGAGTTGCACTAAATGGAAACGTATGTCCCGAAATTCACCGCATTTGGGCTGATATCAACCATTATTTGCACAATAAACCTGAAATCGAATTAATGATATATATGGGAGCTATATCCAAATCTAAGCAGTTCTCGATAAAATTTGGCAAAGGTATATCATTGTTGTTGGGGGACGTAAATACCAAATCGGATGAAACATATATATGGCAGCTATAGCTATATCTGAACCGATTTTCACCAAATTTAATGTAATTGCTTCTAGACTGAACTCGGTTGGATATGCCAAAATTCAGGTCATTTATGTTTATATTGGCTATTTGGGCCACAATTAACCCGGAATAGTTTGAGGATCTATATGGAAGCTATATCCGAATCTGAAACGATCTTGACAACATTTTTTCAGAGCTGTATCGGATATCTTGTACCAAGGGTTATTGTTGTGGAATGCATATTACACTTGTGAGGGACTTAAAACCCCAAATCGGATAAAACATATATATGGGAGCTTTAGCTATATCTGAACCGATTTACACCAAATTTGTAGTACTGGTTTACTGAATGAATTCAGTCGTAAATGCCAAAATTCAGTCCATTTGGGCTGATATTAGCCATTTAGTGCACAATAAACCTGATTTCGGATAAAGATATATGTGGGAGCTATATTCTAATCTGAACCGATCTCGATAAAATTTGACAGGAGTATTTTCGAGCAGTAACTGATGTCCGGTACCAAATATCATTCTTCTGGGGTGAATATTATGCATGTGAGCGACTTAAACCCCTAATCAGATGAAACATATACATGAGAGCTATAGCTATATCTGAACCCATTTTCTTCAAATTTGAGAAAATGATGCTATACCGAATTCGTCGAATTTACCAAAATACAGGTCATTTGGACTAAGTTTAGCCATTTGGTGCACAATTAACGCGAAATCGGTTGAAGATATATAGGCCAAGCAAATATTGTATTGCAAAATTTCATTTCAATCGGATAATAAATGCGACCTGCATATTGTTCAAAAGAATACGTGGACAAACGGACGTACTGACATGCATAAATCGACTCAGAAAGTGATTCTATGAAGATCCTCAAAAAAAATTATGGGTCTATTTCGCTTCCTTCTCCATGTTACAAACAAATGCACAAAGACATAATACCCTTACCACTATGTGGAGTAGGGTATACAAATGGAATGCTTCTATCGACTATATTTGGTACATCACGCACATTTGAACATTTTCTAAAAATTATCACATATCTCATATAAAGTGAAGGAAGTAACCAATGTAGTCCAAATCTGGCACGTCGAAATAGTTGTATCTTATATATTTAGCTCCGATGCGAAATGTACAATATTGACCCATTCCTTTGGAACCTACTCTCATAACCATAACTATATGAGAAGTCAAAATATATTTATATAATCGAACAGTGGCTGAGGGTATACATGTGTCGGCAAACCCGACTGATACTTTTTAACTGGTTAATATCTATGAATTCGTGCCGTTTATGTAAGATTTAGACTCCTGACGTCAACTGGGACTTATGGTAGAATTTTATGACAAATAATTTTGTGGAATATTTTGATTTTCCACGATCCCGTTTAAGGTGGGTTTTTAACCATATTTTAAAAAAGGACCCAAAAGACCCCCTTATTGACTCACTTGATTGTTAACATTTTCGATCGAAATATTCTCTGTATTTTTATCTGAAATTTTGTCGAAGACACAGTATACCTAAAACGAACGGATTTCGAGGAATCTTAATCCGAACATTTCCAAAAGTTTGAAACAGGGGGAGGGCACCTCTATGCAAACTGAAAATACACCCATATACGTGTATTCCATTTTAAGCTCTTCTTTCATTATTTACTAGGGGTTTCCTTAAATTATCGAAAAACTTGAATTTGGCCGTACATTGTAGTATTGCATCACTGTTTGAACTAAATCCCATATAGCATGTTTCCCAACATCCTTGGCCTTTCTATATTTTGAGTCCTGAGAACTTCTGCAGGTAAACAATGTTAGACTTATGACAAAACAACTTAAACCTAATCCTATTTACAATCACTTTTAATGTAATTCCCGGAACTATTTACCCTAACCAATTACCGTAACTGACAGCTTTATTCGCTGGTGGTGCGAAAATGAAATACAATTGTACTTAAATTTCGATATGTGAGTCACATTTGAAAATAGTAAAACAAATATTCATAATTCATACATATGTTCTCTGACTGCTCACTCGCTTCGTTGCATATCCGTATTTGCATGAAATAACGAGGAGGGTAGCAAAAGTATAGAATTCGAAAGGAAATTTATCGAAATTTAAGGAAATACAATAGTTTGGCTAAAGAATACACCATGTCATTTTTAAGACTTTCGAAATCTACTTAGTTTTCATACCCTCCGCCATACATAGTATGGAGGGTATATTATGTTTGTCATTCCGTTTGTAACTCATCGAAATAATAGTTTTAGACCCAACAAGTTATATATTCTTGATCAGCATAAAATTCAGGCTACAGTCAAAACGAATTGAGATACAAAGCTAAAATTTAGCACAGATCTGTTTTTTGTCTGCAGGCAGGTCAAGTTCGAAGATGGGCTGTATTGGTCCACGATATCGTATAGCCTCCATATAACGGTACAACCCAATATTCGGTATTTTGGTGATTTTTGCTACATGTTTCAATGGAATTGTCTGAAATTCCACACAAGGAGTTCCATGTGAGTACTCTACCCCCTAAAAGAGAAATGTCTACATAGGCCCACGATCGGCACTTTCCGATATTCAGTATTTTTAAGACTTTAACAGAATTTCTAATGGATTATATATTTTTTGAACATTTCCCAGTTCGTTCCAGGGTATTTAATGTTCGTCCCGGCCGAACTTACTGCTTTTTTACTTTTTTTTTTTTAATGGAAATTTCACATTAAAATTTTTTTTCCAGCACCTCGTACATGTTCTAATTAATGATAATTGGTCTTGTACCGCATTCGCATTCGTACAAGATAAGAGCGCAATAATTACAATTGGTGATGAATGAATTCTTAAATCATTTCACTAAACACTTGTCTCGGCCGCGGTAATTGATTGCAGCGAACAATATAAAATTATTAATTTTATTATTATTGCTTCGATTTCAGTTTCGCACGATTTCTTTTGCAACATTTGTTCTCTTTTGCAATTTATCGCATAAATAAGATCAAGACATTTAAAATTGTTAACAAGATCACCGTAGATACGTTCGTTTGTTCATAAGTATTTACATATGGTATCGGACCACGGGTAGGGAAATTGAAAATGAAATTGTAATATTATGATGTGTACTTTTATTTTCCGAAATTTGTTACGTTTTTGTATACTCCATAGAACATAACATTTTAGATAAAAAACGAATCATTAAAAGGTGCGTTTTGCTCCTTTTATGTAAAAATTCTCAATAATTTCATTAAGATGTAGTTGTTTCGAATTAAAATCTTTTTCAAAATTGTTCGTCATAAAATTTTATTACAGTTACCAAGTTGTTTGGATAAATTAAAAAAAAAAAATAGTTAAATTTTTTGCAGTTTGCAAATTCCAAAATTTTTATTATTTTAAGATGAAGTGGAGTACGCAGAAGTAAGATATGGGTTGATAAATTCCATATTCACATCAGATCTCTAGGTAAGGAAAATGTTTAGATGAACACAGTTTAAAAAGAATATCGGACCATATCGGAATTCCAATGTTATAAGAGATACAAGCATTCAAGATGTTGTCCCTTTGAGGGGTAGGTACCAGTAGGAGTGGTCCGAGTGGAGTGGAAATATTGGAATGTGCAAAACTTAGAATGAATCGGATGATTATTTCGCATTTTATGAGAGAGTGATTATTCCAAACTTCGAAATGTTGTGGAGGGGGGGTGTACCAGTGGTTCGTTATATCCTTTCTTCACGCCGAATTTAATGTTGGAAAAAATACTGAGATTTGCGAAATGTGAAGATAATCGGGTGCCTATTTCGCATTTTTTTAACAGATATAATTATTCATGATTTTGGCCAATTGTGGTGGGGGTATCCGAAAGAGTTGGCCGGTGTTGCCCAATTTCACACCAGTTTTAGTACTGTAAAAAATATTAGGATTTGTAAAGTGAGCAAAACATATAAGATTTTTTGTAAGGTAGGTACCAAAAGGAGTGGACCGATATTGCCTATCTTCGAACTCAACCTAAGCTGTGATTGTACCAAATCGCACCAGACGGACGGACATCCCTAGATCGACACCAAATGCCTTGAAACGGATTTGGTCCAAAGAGACATTGGGTCTAAAACCGTTTCTTCGATGAGTAGCCTTATATTTCGTATAAAAAGTTCGGTACCATTTTAGAAGTCTAGTACCATTTCAGAACTATTCGTACCCTTAAAGTTCGAAAAAACCTTGGGAACATCTATACGGCACTATACCGTATTAGTGACAATTCCCTAGAGCTGGAGGGTGTAAAATTTAGCATTGTAGCCCAAAGCCCTGTTTTAGTACTTTTCATTATCACCCACCTACCCACAGCAACAACCGTAAGTCCAATTCCATAATTCCAGCCCATGCCGTTTCTTTTGGGCATTAATTTTTATACGCTCAGCCTCAGGCTACCAACCAACTTCAGGCTGCTGTCATTTCTAAGCCACTCGTCCGACAGCTGTTAGAATTATTTCAGTGACAGCTCATTATATTATTTACAAGCGCACAAAAGCATTTTGGTGAGAATTTTCCAGAAAAAAGGTTATTCGTGATAGAATTCAAGCGTGATAGTGTGATTTCTTTATATTTGGATGGAAAACCACAAGTGATTCGTTAGAGCACTCCAGCATTTTAATCCGAATAAATCTTTTGTGTCTCGTACCATAGCTCGTTACCGTGATACAGGTAGCGCAGCCCGACATCAAAAAAGTGGACGGAAGAAAACAGCACCATCAGCAGAAATGGTTCGAAAAGTAAAGAAGCGACTTGAATGAAACCCGCGTCTCCAGTGGCCGAAAAATGGTTTGTGAGCTGAACATATCGCAATATTCCATTCGGCTCGGGGCAAAGCCAGTGAAATTCCAAAAAGTGCAAGATCTTACACCGCAAGAGAAAGAAACCAACTAAAGAGTTGCTTCGCTTGGCCGAAAGTGGTGAACTGTCGAAATTTGGGTTTCTCCGTCTCCGTTGAGAAAACATTTGTTGTCCAGCAGTTTGTAAACAAACAAAATTATCGTGTTTACTTGCCAAATATGTCAGCTGAAAATGTGCCCCTTCGTTTGGCCACCAGAACTCAACTCCGTTGGACAATTGTGTCTGGAGTATTTTTGAGTGTCGATCACCTCAAGAAAGAGCTTCGCCGGGAATGGGCCAAAATACGGCAGAGCATCAATCGGGCAGCGTGTGACGGTTTCATTGGTCGTTTGAAGGCCATAATTCGTACCAAAGGTGACCAATTCTGAAATTTGATGCTATTTCCGACACTTTTTGCTTTCATTCAATAAAATTTTAACAACAATGTAAAAATTATGGTGTTTGACTTTTTTGCAGTTTTTTATCTCACCCTGTATGGTATAACTAAACATTTTCCTCAGCCAGAAATCTGATATGAATTTATCGACTCACTCCTTCTCGTACCCCTCCCACCAGAGATTAAAACTATCATAATAATTTTTCCAAGATTTTTTGTTCTTCAAAGTTTGCACATCCAAATATTTTTTATCAATATTAGATGATGTTGAATGCTATGGTCCAATATATCTTGAACCCCAATCATATTCCAACATTTTCCAAACATTATCATATATCTTACGTAAAAAGAAGGAAGTAGACGATATAGTCCAAATCGAGCACGCTGTGGTATTTATCAGAGTTAGTCCAGATTAGAAGTGTATAATATCCACTCCTTCGGTATCTCCTCAATAAAGGGTCAACATTTTGAACAGTCATAATGTCAAAATATATTTTAGTATACTGACATAGGCTGAGGGTATACAGCTGTCGACAAAACTGACTGATACTTATTAACTTGTTTATCTAGTCCCTGCATAAACCTTCAAAGCTTTGTCGATTTTCGAAAAGCCTACCACAGTTAATATATATCTTCAAACACATATTCTGAAAAATCTCAAAAGAGGCTGCCATTTTTTGCATTTCCGCTGGACCAACATGCATGCATACATTGTTATCCCTTGAAAAAATTAACAACAATTTCGGATTTCCACGTAATCACCTCGAAAGTAAATATATATGCGATTTATTAACCACTAATTGATATGGACACACGATAACATTTCGGCCATAACATCAACAAGCGATAAAAATTTGCCATCAAAATATTTACCCAAACGATCGGTTTTTTGGGTGGAACTGATAAATGGCGGTAGATAAGAGACACCATGAAGAGCACATTGCCATCGCCATAATCATCATCGTCGATGACGATGGCAACAACATTGCAATTACCAACACCGCCACCACCATCACCACCACCAACCACTGGCCACATCTAAGAAATGACGACTTCAAATGCCAAATAAACAAACCAGCCGCAGAGCCTTAAGCAAATTCTGAATTTTGTGTTTTTCTTTTCCTTCTGTCCGATAGGTAGCCAGACAGCAGTGGCACCGAACTTGCCAACCACCGAACCACAACCACTGGCAGGCCAAAGCGGGCAACAAACATAAACTAACACTTGTTGCGTCTAACCAGTGCAACAAGTGGCAAACGGCGGCAACTAGTCGTTTGTCTGTCTGCTGGACTCTTTGACTTGTCGCAGTGGCAAGACTTACAGCTTGTACTAACTTTAAAACATTTTTTGTAATCGCCGGACGGACAACACGCAGCTAACAGCATTTTAATAGTTCCAACCATAAAATGAAATAAATGTCTGCAAAAATTATTTAAATTTTCCAAAGTGGGGTGGCTGAGAAGGGGAGCAGAGAGGGGGTCGACTAAGTCATGTAATGCAAAACGCAACGAAAACAGATCAAAAATTGAATTATTACCATTTAAAGGCATATGTCGCATTGGTATCCGGTTGTCGTTGGTTTGGAATGAAAATTTAAAGCAACAACAACAACAACAAACACGAAAAATGCAAAAACTCACAACTAGACTGTCACAGCGACAGAGCGCATAATTTAGCATTTAACTTCTGGCTGGATGACTGGCTGGCTGAATGGCTGGCTTTTGCTGCATGCCTCATAATGTCGCCGCATGCCCCATAGTTGAGATTGTAAAGTAAATGTTATGGCATGCAATATTTACAGCATAACCAAATAAGTGCACCACACATACACACACTCAAGGAAAATCAGCATGACACTACGCACTTTTTATGCCAGAGATCCATTTTTTTTTTTTGCTTTATTTTCGCATTTTACTCGGAGGGGGACTTTATTCCAATATGGACATCACTCATTTAGATTTTGATACGCAGTTACAATTTTTTATGGTATTTTTTCAACATTTTGCATATCAGTCAGAGAATGCACCGAAGATAAGGGGGCAAATGCTTATTTCTTATTTAGATGTAAGTGATGGTGCTATGCCATAACCCGACAAAAAGTTTGGCAAAAGTTTGGAATGAGGACAAAATGGGGGATAAAAGTCGGAGATCCGTCGATTTTGCCGACAGATGTACAGGGTGAGGTAAAAAACAAGTAAAAAAACATTAAGTTCGACCGGGCCAAACTTTTAATACGCTCCACCTTAGAACTAATTATGACCCACTAATACCAGACATATTCGTGGGAAAATGTGCAAAAATCATCCTCCTCCCGAATATCGGGAAGTACCGCTATACAGGGCTATATAAAAACGAGGACCTGTGGATACAATGTTTCGCCAAAGGAGCTAGAACTCATTATGATGAACAAATACCAATTTTTAGACAAATCCATGATAAAATGTGGCAAAAATAATCAAAATACCGAATATCGGGAGGTACCGTTGAATGGGGGCTACACCAAAGCGTGGACCCATACATAAAATATTTTGCCACACGAACTAGCACCCATTATGGTCTACAAATACCAACTTTCAGACAAATCCGTCAAAAAATTTGGCAAAAATAATCCAAATACCGAATATCAGGAGGTACCGTTATATGGGAGCTATACCAAAACGTGGACCGATATATCTCATTTTCAACACCAACCATCCATAGGCACAATACAAATTATTCTGCTAAATTTTGACGCTCTACGTCAAATAATGTGGGCTGTATCGTGAGTTCAACATACAGACAGACAGATGGACAGACAGACAGACGGACATCGTTAAATCGGCTTATAATTCTATGGCGATTATGAATATATATACATTATGGGGTCTACGACGAATATTTAGGGGTGTTACAAACGGAATGACAATGTTAATATACCCTCCTTTCCAAGGTGGAGGATATAACCAGTAAAGAAAGTCCTAAAGTCGAGCGGGGCCGACTTTATGATACCCTACACCACTTTGCTAATTTAGTTGAGTTCCACATAACAATTAAAAGTTTTTATGAGAGAATTCAATCATACGCCCTATGATTATAATTATAATTTAAAATTCAAAGGACTAAATATGCCGGATCATTTATATCATTTAAATTCGGACATGGATTGTCCATTTGGTGCAAAATTAATTTGAAATCAGATAAAGATATATATGGTAGCTATATCCAAATCTGAACCGATCTCGATAAAATTTGGCAAAGATATTTCTGAGCTGCATTTGATATATTTCCCAGAACATTGTTGTTACGGAGTGCATATTACGGCTGCGGAGGACAAAAATAACAAATCGGATAAACAATATATATGGGAGCTATAGCTATATCTGAACCGATCTTCACCAAATTTGTCCATCCCATTTGGACAAATATTTGACGTTTGGTTCACAATAAAAGGTAAATCGGACGAAGTTATATATGGGAGCTATATCCAAATCTCAATCGATCTCGATAAAATTTAGCAAAGGTATTTCTGAGCTGCATTTGATATATTTCCCCTAATATTTTTCTTACAGAGTGCATATTACGGCTGCGGAGGACAAAAATACCAAATCGGATGAACAATACATATGGGAGCTATAGCTATATCTGAACCGATTTCGATCAAATTTGGCAGGCCTAATTTGGTTGTATGTGCAAAATTGCACACTATTCGGGCTGATATTACACGTTTGGTGCACAATAGAAGGCAAATCGGACGAAGATATATATGGGATATATATCTAAATTTTTACCGATCATCTCCAATTTCAATAGGGTTCGTCCTTGGGCCAAACAAATGTTGTTTGGAAAATTTCATCTCAATCGTATAATAAATGCGACCTGCATTTTGTTTCCAAGAATACATGGACAGACGGACTGACATGCATAAATCGACTCAGAAAGTGATTCTATGGAGATCCTCAAAAGTAACTATGGGTCTATCACACTTCCTCTCCATGTTACAAACAAATGCACAAAGACATAATACCCTTACCACTATGTTATATAATGCAACAAAGTCAAACGCAAAACAAAAAATGTCGGAAAAGCTACAAATTTTAGAATAAGTTGAGATTTGTTCGAATTGGTAACCTTTGGCACAAATTATGGCCTTCAAACGGCCAATGAAACCGTCACTTGCTGCCCGAATGTTGACCTGCGGTATTTTGGCCTATTCCCGGCGAAGCGCTTGCTTGAGGTGATCGACACTTTGGTATTTTTAGTGTCAACCTTGCTTTCCAAAATACTCCAGACACAATAATCCAACGGATTGGTATCCGGAGATGAAGCGAGGAACCTCATTTTATATCCATTCTTGGGCGGCGCATGCTGAGTGAGATGGTGCTGAGTTCTGTTGGAGTGTCCAAGGTCTGCGGTCAAAATGTTTGGGTGCCCAAGGCTTTAATACACCCTCCAGAATATTTTTGCGATAATATTCAGCATTTATTCTGATGCCACGGTCGATAAATACGAGCGGAGAGCGACCATCGGCTGTTATGGCGGCCCACACCATCACCATAGCCGGCGCTTGACTTCTGGTGGCCAATCGAAGGTGCACATTTCAGCTGACCTCTCTGGCAAGTAAACACGATCATTTTGTTTGTTTACAAACTGCTGGACAACGAATATTTCCTCATCGGAGAAAACCAAATTCGTCAGTTCCCTAGTTTCTGCCAAGCCGAACAACTCTTTAGCTTTTTTGAGTCTATTTCCTTTCTGTTGCGGTGTAAGTTCTTGCACTTTTTGGTATTTCAATGGCTTTACCCCGAGCTCATTTTTCAATATTTGTCGAATGGAATATTGCGATATGTTCAGCTCACGAGCCATTTTTCAGCCACTGCGACGCAGGTTTCAATCAAGCCGCTTCTTTACTTTTCGAACCATTTCTGCTGATGTTGCTGTTTTCTTCCGCCCACTGCCTTGACGTTGGGCTACGCTACCAGTATCACGGTAAAGAGCGATGTTACGAGATTTATTCGCATTTAAATGCTGGAGTGCTCTAACGATTGCCACTTGTGGTTGTCCAACCAAATATAAAGAAATCACACTATCACGCTTGAATTCCATCACGAATAACTTTTGTTCTGGAAAATTCTTACCAAAATGCTTTTGTACGCTTGAAAACAATATAATGACGAGTGACTTAGAAATGACAGCAGTCTGAAATTGGTTGCAGTTTTTTCATCATGCAGTTTTTTTTTCATGTTATTGGGGACTGCATAGGCAATTTTCTGTCACAGACTGTAATGCCTATTGGGAACTTCATATACGAAATTTGAAACAATTCCGGTGAATAATGTCGTTAAAATAATCAAAATACCAAATATTTGGAGGTATAGTTATATGGGGGCTATATATAAAAGAGGACCTTTATAGCACATTTTACCAAAAGTCCTGCAGACCAAACCCATATGTAAGTAAAATTTTATCAACGTACTTCAATTCGTTCGAAAGCTCATCGATAAACTCGAAAACGAAAGATTTTTTCAAACTTTTTGCTGTAAAAAGTAATAATTTTTCGATTATCTGCCATCTTCCTCCACCTTCATCACTCACAATGTTTGCTGGTTTCCCTGTCTGCTTCGCAAATAAAATCAATTTTGCATGGCTTGTTTTTTTTCCAAATATTTCCCGTGTTAGTTGTGTGATTACTTTGTGTTCAATTTAAATTGAGTTAGTTCGTTCGTTATATATATATGTTCGCATTCGAAAAGAGACGTACGTACTTTTGTACCCAACATAGCATTACCTACATGTCACTGCATCAAATGCAAATATGGTGAGACATGACATTTAAGTGACGTCTAAATTTAAGTTCATTCCGACGAGAGATGACGAGATGTTGTTGTTCGTTATCCGAAATGGAATATTTAACTCCAAACCATGCCATGCCATCCATTGCAGGCAGGCATTTGGTCTGGCAGGCAGGTTCATTGCACAGATATTATTAATATGTATTTCATACGCATATTTAGCCGTGCAACAAACAGATGTCAGATAACCAAACAATCCGAACAACATCAACTGATCAGTGTTTACGCCAGTTAAAATAAACATTTTTTTTCTCTAAATACTCCAAAGATTGACAATCTGCTGACATTTGATTGATTACCAAGCCAAGCCATTCTTGTAACAAAGCAGTGAACAGCATTTGAACCCGGTTAATCTAATTGACAAAAACAACATCACATTGGCTAATTGACAAGACTGGCAATTCGTTTTGGGGTGGCACGGGGTCATGTTTGCCGTTATGCTCGAGACACCATTCGATTGATCGAGTTCTTCTGGAAGGTGAGTTGCGTGGTCTGTCAACCAGATTTCAATATTTCCATAGACAATTCAATCAAATCGAAGTCTTAGGAACCAAATGAATCGAATAATGGAAAAATCGAAGACAAGACACCGAAAATCCAGTTCAAGGCGTGCCGGTTTGGTGTTTCCCGTAAAGCGTATACGTAAACTTTTGTGTAGTGGTGATTTTGCAGAGCGGATTACAATGGGATCGGCGGCATATTTGACAGCGGTAATGGAATATCTAACAGCCGAAATCCTGGTATTGGCTGGAAATTTCGCCATGGACCATCATAAAAAGCTGATTGTATCCAGACATTTACAGATGGCCATAATGACAGATCCGGAATTAAGAACCCTATTCATGGGTGTCACATTTGCCCAGGAAGGGCTCTAAATAAGATTTTTAAATAAAAAGAAGCAAACATTTATTGTTATATATTTATTTTTAAATTTTTAATTAAAGTCCGCAATTGTTCAAACAAACTTTATAGAAAACAATTTAAAAATATCGCTCGGTTTTGCCGACAGATGTATACCCTCGGCCAATGTTTGATTATTTAAAAATATTTTGACTTCTGTTATGATTATTCAAATAATTAACCCCTTATACAGCAGGTTCCGAAGGAATGGGCCAATCGGACTTAAATAAATATGATATAAATATTGCGACGTGCTAGGTTTGGACTGTATTGTGTTAATGGAAATTTCGGGATGTACCAAGCCTTGAATAGAATCGGATGTCAATTTCACTTTTTATGGGGGAGGTACCAAAAGGAGTGGACCGATGCATCCCATCTTCACAACGGATCTTTTGTTAGTTAAAATAATGGGATGTGTGGAATATAAAGAGTACCTGATGCTTATTTCGGATTTTATAAACGTTTTGGTTATTCAAAACTTTGACCTTTTTTGGTTGAGGTACAAGGAGGAATGGTCCGATATCTAGCGTTTTTTTAACAGATCCTGTGTTGATAGAAATATTCAGTCTAAATGGAATCCGATGTTATTTTCGCGTTTTATGAGCTTTATGGATATTAAAAATTTCAACCTATGTGGGGGAAGTACCAGAAGGAGTCAACCGATATATTCCATCTTAACACCAGATCTTGGGTTTCTGAAAATATAGGTATGTGTGAAATTTGAAGACAAACGGACTCTTACATCACATTTTATGAGAGTTGTAATTATTCAATATTTTGACCATTTGTGGGGGAGGTACTTGATGGAGTGGACCGATATTGTCTATTTTCCCACCTGACCTAACACTGACACAAATATTAGGATTTGCAAAGTTGGAGCAAAATCGAATTATCTTTTCTCTTTCTGTGCAAAAAAATATATATATTTTTTTAAATCCGACTTTTTGTGGGGGAGGTACCAGAAGGAGTGGACCGATATTGCCCATCTCCGAACTCGATCTAAGTTTGATAATGTTATTACGATGTAGCAAGTTTGAACCACATCGGATACTCCCTTCAAGAGTTATCGTCCGCACCAGCCAGCCATACAGACGGACATCGCTAGATCGTCTCCAAATGTCCTGAAACGGATTTGATCCAAAGAGACCTAGGGTCTCAAAAACGGTATTTCAATGATATACGTTTTGGCCGCATCAAATGATATGTACCCTCTGTAGACATATACTGAGGTAGCTACAGCAGCTATTTGTCCATTTTGGACCAAATTTACGTTGATGCCTTGCACCGTGGTTGGTGGTATCAGGTCGACTTGATTTTGATGATGATCTGATGAATAGTTCTAATACTTTGGTAAAGTGAAAAGACGTCATCCGATTTGATTGTGGAAAAGTCAATAGTTTTCGGAGCCGCTTCTCTATCCACATACAAAACAGAATAATGAAGAGTTGACCCCGTAAAAAATCTTCCACTCTACGATCAATTCTGCTCGCGAGCAAGTTTCGCTCCCTAATGAAAGTGAGCAAATCTGTGCTGTGGCTTATACAGACGAGCCTGCCTCAATTGGCGCACTGGAAGAAAACATTGAAGCATTTATTTATTCATGACATACCGACTAAAATGTTGTAGTATGCCAAAATTGGTCTAAGCGAATGGACCATCGAGGTCAATAATCTTAATTTAATCTTTAATTTAAGTCAAGAATTTATGCATTTTTTATAACCTCCACCATAGTATGGAGGATATATTAAGTTTGTCATTCCGTTTGTAACACATCGAAATATACATTTTAGACCCCAAAAAGAATATATATTCTTGATCAGCATAAAATTCTATGTCGATTTAGCGATGTCCGTCTGTGGAAATCACTCTAGCTTCCGAACGAAATGTAATACGTTGATAAAATTTTTCTCAAGTGTATATTATATCTGCCGGGCTTTTGGTAGAAAATGGGCCATGTAGGTCCAAGTTTTGGTATTTGAATATTGTAATGGCTTATGAAAAAAGTTACCTGTGCAGATCCACGTCGCCGTATAGACCCTAATTTAACGGCTACATTCGGTAGTTTTAAGATTAAAACATTACAATATCCAAATGCGAAACTTGAAAAAATAAATTCGGTGAATAATGTAGCTAACATCATCAAAATACCGAATATAGGGAGGTGCCGTGGCTATACCAAAACATGGACCTGCACAGACAAAAATCTTAAAGGAATTTTAAAGGTTTTTTTTTTTGAAAATTGTCGAATTCATTCCAAACGGTAGAGGGTATTAAAAGTTCCGGCCGGCCGAACTTTCAGCTTATTCACTTGATTTTTTTTAAGTTTCCTATAGCTCTTTAAAAATTACCCTTTTTGAGAAAATCGCACTAAAGCATAGATAGGAAAAATAACAAGTAAAAAAGCTGTAAGTTCGGCCGGGCCGAACTTTTAATACCCTCCACCATTTGGTGCAAATTTGGCAATTTACAAAAAAAAAAAATAATAAAATCCGTTAAGAATTCTGTTAAAACCTTAAAAATACCGAATGCTAATACGACGACGTGGACCTGCATAGGCAACTTTTTTCATAAGTTATTACAATATTTACATGCGAAACTTGAAGAAAAATCTTTTTATAATTTAGCTAAAATCATCAAAATTCCGAATATGGGGGGTACCGTTATATGGGGACTATACGTAGACGTGGACCTGCACAGACAATTTTCTAGCATGGGCTGAAATATCCATTACGAACTTCACATGCGAAATTTGAAACAATCCCCGGTAAATAGTGTCGCTAAAATCATCAAAATGCCGAATAATGGGTGGTACGGTATATGGGGGCTATATGAAGACGTGGACCTACATGGCCCATTTTCTGTTTTATGCTGCAGTATCTATTACGAACTTCAAATACCAAATTTGGAACAATTCCGCTAAATAATGTCGCTAAAATCATCAAAATACCGAATATCGGGGCACAGATAATTTTCTGTCTTACGCTGTAGAATCCCTTAAGAACTTCAAATGCCAAATTTGAAACAATTCCAGACGGACATGGCTAAATCGTCTTAGAATTTTACGCTGATCAAGAATATATATACTTTGTTGGGTCTGACATGAGTATGAGGAGTTACAAACGGAATGACAAAATTAATATACCCTCCATAGTATGGTGGAGGGTATAAAAAATGGCACTGATTATACGCGTATTCTCTCAATTTTATTATGCACATTACTGCACGGAAGCTTTCCATTGCGTTTACACGACTGTGTGAGAGCAGCACAATTGATTAAAGGAGAGTACAATCAAGGAAGGCGAAATCAATTCGCCTTACATTAAGGATCGGCCAAGGCAACTGCTATACTCTCTCATCTCACTAAATTACAAAAAATCCCACATTCCAAAGAGAGGAGAGTAACGGTCTGCGGTATGATCTTTTGCCGTCCGTCGTGCAGAAAATTCCAGAAATTTTATTTCTCTGAGATTGCCTTATTTTTTTAATAGTTCCTATTGTTCACGTGGAGAGAATTTCATTTGCTGAGAGCACCCTATCGCATCGGGTAGGTAAAGAATAGAATCGACAACTGAGGCATGCATTAAGGATCGGCAAAGGCAAAAATGCAACTCTCTCCCATCTCCCTCGTTGACAAAGCAATTCAAGAGAAAAGAGAATAAGTGTCTGAGCAATGATCTGCCCTTTGTTCTTACTGCGCTAGGTAGAGAACAAAACCATCATGTGAGCGACTTTAGTTGAGCGATAACTAGCAAGCGATATGGATGTGCGACGCTTAATCGACGAAGTACGTTCGAGACCAGTTTTGTGGGATAACAACCATCCGAAATACAAATGCTATTTTACAACTGCCAAGCAGTGGAATGAAATAGCGAGGATCCTGAATGTCAATAATTGTAAGAGAAAATATTTCCAGGCATTTGTATCGCTTTAACTTATTTCGCCATGGGATTAAGTCACACTATTTTAAAATTATATTTTCCTTTTTTATCCTCATTTACAGCCGAAGAATGCAAGAGAAAATGGAAGAATATCAGAGACACTTATCGCACTTGTCTAAACAACGAAGAACGCCAAAAGGAGAAATCTAAGGTTTTGGGGATGAATACCAATTATGCCAGTAACTGGACCTATATCAAGGAAATGGACTTTCTCAAGGATTTTGTTAGGTTACGAAAACAAGGTAATAAACGGGTTTCGAAGGGCTTCAAATCCAAAAACAACTCTCAAAATTTCAACATGGAGACGGACAACGGCATGACCTATGATGGAAATTATTCTCTGGAGGACGAGTATGATGGAATTATCGATTTGGACGATAGCGATAATCTACAAGAATTACTGGCAATAAAGAAGGAATTTGAGGATACAACAACAACCCTGACAGAGGCAAACACCTCGAAAGAGACAAACACAACGGCATATAGTAACATTGAGAATTATCTACCTAATTTTGAAGAAACTAGAACAACAACAACCACGACTCCAGCTAACAACAATATTCAAAATTGCCTGTCAACCTTGAATTTACCGGCCTCAATAAAAGTAAAAATTGTTCCCAAAAATTCCAAAGAGAGCCAAAAACCACCACCACCGCTCAGGGACAACAGAACTGAACAACCTCTCTCACGGCCACAAGAGCAGCAGCAGCAGCAACAACAACAACAACCGCAGATACAGCAGCAACAGCGAATTCATTTTCTCAGAGATTTGGAGAGAGAGGAAGAAAAACTCATACAATCCACACAAGAGGATATAAGGTCCACCAACACTCATCTGGATGCAGAGGATCCTGATCGAAATTTTCTTTTGAGTTTTTTGCCGCACATGAAGAAAATGAATGATTTGCAAAATTTAGAGTTTCGTTCGCAAATGTCACAAATGATTTTGAATGTTCTACTGCCACCAACATCAACAAATGCTACGACCACAAGCCAAACAGCCCTGCCTCCACTCACACCCAACCCACGCTTGGTGCGTGGTACAAATAATGTTACTGGTTATAGGTAGGATAACTTATGAAATAAACAAAGTGTTAGACTGAATTAGAATTAGATATTAGACATAAAGATATTTGTAAAACCTATTTAAAAATGTAAATATGAAATAAATGAATTATAAAAATAAAGGATGTCCCAACTAGAATGCTTTTTAAAATTAGAAGGAAGAAGGTGTGGGTTTAGAACTAGAAAGAAATCAGTAAGTTTTGACGGGACCGAACATTGAATACCCTCCACCATTTGTAGCAAAAGTGGATATTAAAAAAAAGAAATAAAAAGTAAAATCCGTTAAAATATTAAAAATGCCGAATACAGGGTGAGATGAAAAAACTGCAACCAACCTCAGGCTGTTGTCATTTCTAACTAAAGAAGCGACATGATCGAAACCCGCGTCGCAGTGGCCGAAAGCTGAACATATCGCAATATTCCATTCGGCAAATAATGAAAAATGAGCTCGGAGTAAAATCACTGAAATTCCAAAAAGTGCAAGAACTTACACCGCAACAGAAAGAAAATAGACTCAAAAGAGCTAAAGATTTGCTTCACTTGGCCGAATGTGGTGAACTGCCGAAATTGGTTTTCTCCGATGAGAAAACATTCGTTGTCCAGCAGTTTGTAAAGAAACAAAATGATCTTAATGTTTTCATCAGTGCTAGGCCAAGTGCGAAAATTGACAATATCGATCCACAACTTCTGGTACCTCCTCAAAAAAGGATCAACATTTTGAATATTCATGAAGCTCATAAAACACGAAATAAATATCAGATTCCATTCAGACATGGCATATCTCAATATTTCCATAAACACAAGATCTGTTATGAAGATGGTAGAGATTGGACCATTCCTTCTGGAACCTCCCCCCCAAAGGGTCAAAATTTTGAATGACCAAAACCATCATAAAATCCGAAATAAGCATCCGGTTCCCTTCAAATTGCACACATCACAATACTTTTTTTAACCCAATGTCTGGTGTGAATATGGTATGTATCGGTTTACTCTTTCTAGTACCTCCTCCACAAAGGTTCAACATTTTGAGTATCCATGGAGCTCTTAAAACGCGAAAATAACAGTTGCTTCCATTCAGACTTGGTACATTTCAATATTTTCATCAACCCAAGATGTGTTATGAATATGGTAGAGATTGGACCATTTCTTTTGGTACCTCCCCCACATAGGGTTCAAGATTTTGAAAAACAAACCGATCGATTTTCAATTTTCTCACAACCATATATTTTTGCTAACGCAAGATTTGTTGTGAAGATGATATACAGGGTGAGATAAAAAAAACTGCAACAAAGTAAAATGCCATAATTTTTTTGTTAATTTTATTGAATGAAAGCAAGTCGGAAATAGCATCAAATTTTAGAATAAGTCTAGATTTGTTCGAATTGGTCACCTTTGACACGAATTATGGCTTTCAAACGACCAATGAAACCATCACACGCTGCCCGAATGTTGCTCTGCGGTATTTTGGCCCAATTCCGGCGAAGCGCTTGCTTGAGATATTTTTTTAGTGCCAACCTTGCTTTCGAAAATACACCAGACACAATATTCCAACGGATTGGTATCACGAGATATTGGTGGCCATTGTGCGCTGAAGCGAGGAACCTCATTTTGTAACCAATATTGGGTGGCACGTGCTGAGTGCGATGGTGCTGAGTCCTATTGGAATGTCCAAGGTCTGCAGCCAAAATGTTTGCTTGTCCAAGGCTTTAATACACCCTCCAGAATATTTTCGCGATAATATTCGGCATTTATTCTGATTCGATTAATAAGAGCAATGAGCGACCATCGACTGTAATGGCAGCACACACCATCACCATGGCTCGCGCTTGAGTTCTGGTGGCCAACCGAAGGTGCACATTTTCAGCTGATCTCTTTGGCAAGTAATCACGATCATTTTGTTTCTTTACAAACTGCTGGACAACGAATTTGGAGAAAACCAAATTCGGCAGTTCACCACTTTTGGCGAAGCAAAGCAACTCATTAGCTCTTTTGAGGCTATTTTCTTTCAATTGCGGTGTAAGTTCTTGCACTTTTTGAATTTCAATGGCGTTACCCCGAGCTCATTTTTCATTATTTGCCGAATGGAATATTGCGGCCGCTGCGGTCGCTTTTTTACTTTTCGAACCATTTCTGCTGATGTTGCTGTTTTATTCCGTCTACTTCCTTGACGTCGGGCTACGCTACCAGTATCACGGTAACGAGCGATAGTAAGAGACACAAAAGATTTATTCACATTTAAATGCTGGAATGTTCTAACGATAGCCACTTGTTGTTCTCCAGCCAAATATAAAGAAATCACACATCACGCTTGTATTCCATCACGAATAACTTTTTTTCTGGAAAATCCTCACAAAAATGTTTTTGTACGCTTGTAAACAATAAATGACGAGTGGCTTCGAAATAACAGCAGTCCGCAGTTAGTTGCAGTTTTTTCATCTCACCCTGTACATCTGGCAACCCCTTCTGAAAGCTGGGAACATACATCTGTAGGCAAAACCGACTGATACTATTTTACCTGTTAACTTACCAAGTTGGGAGGGCAACTCAAGTCATTCATGATAGCTCTGCCATATTTTGTTCAAAGGTGCAGTTTTTAAGAAAGAGATCGAATCAGAATTTTTTATTGCAAAAATTTTGTGTGTATATATCAAATGTGGCCTTTCGGTCTTAAAGCTACAATCAAGGTCCATGGGTATGTCACACAGTAGGTGTATTAATGAAATTATTCCCCATTTCAATATCAAAACCTTTCAGCCGCAGTAAATAAATTATTTCGGCCAACTTCAAACTAAATTAGCTTCCAACTAATTTTTCACTTTGGAATCTAATCACAAATTAATATGAACCTATTGTGTGTCCTATTCTTTGACCTTGAGTTACAATATCAAGGTTTAAAATCAAATCACAAAATATTTTTTTTGTAAAAATAATATAAAAATCATAAATTTACTTTAGTTTAGTATTAAAAAAATACATTCAGTCATCAATGCATTTCAAAAGAACTCCAGTTCGTTGTCAATTTCATTACCATTGGCTGCATTTGCATCCTGACTGGTTGGCGATTCTGGATGTTCTGAAGCTTGGATTTTATTATTAATACACTCCACTTTAATAATGCTGGCTGTTGGTTGCAATGGTAGTGATGCTGGTGCTGAAGAATAGTCTTGAGCCACATTGGGCGCCAATTGTGGTTGCAATGGTAGTGATGCTGCCGAATTATGTTGAGCTGCATTGGGCGCCAATGATGTCAACACCAAGTCACACATTCGTCCGCGAAATTGTAGATTTTGTAAATCTGTCATTTTCTTCATGTGCGGCAAAAAACTAACCAGAAAATTATAATCCGAGTCGCCAATGTGACTGAGAGCTCGACTGATGTCATGTTTGGTGGATTTAATAAGTTGCTGTTCTTGTTTTTCGAGATCTTCCAGAAAATGTACACGATCCTCACTGTGAGCTTGTGTTGCCGTTTTGCAACAGTCTTTTCTTGGGCCATTCGCGGCTGTGGATGTGCTGGGTTCCATCAATAACTTGGTGTCTGGTGCTTCTACCGAACTATTCGAGAGTGTCTGCTCAAGTGAGTTCGTTAGCGATAACGTAGCTGACAAACGTCTAGCTGCCTGTGGTGTGGCAATACTTTGAAATTCCTCAAATAGCATATCGGCATCGTCTTCGTCATCATCATCTTCGCCATCATCCATACTGCCAATGGCTGACGAAGTTGCATTGTCGATACTCTCTCCAACTCTTCGCTGTGATCGACGTATACCAGTTGTGGAGTTGCTTACTGGATTCTCGTCATTGGAACTTGTGCACTCGTTTTCGCCACCCGATGACTTATACGGTCGCCTGCATTTAGTTATAAAACTCATTGCCTCCATGTAGGCCCATTTACTTCGGTAGTCGTGGTTCGGATCATACTTGCCCATTAGTTTGTGTCTCATTATTTGTCGTTCGACACGTCTAACCTCAGAATGATAGGTATCGCGAAAATTCTTCCATTTCTGTTTGCATTTTTCGGCTACATGTTCCATATATCAAGTACCAGGAGCGGAAGCAACACCAAAATGAAGGCGAATTAAAGCAAGAGCAAGATTGAGTATAACAAAATGAAGAGAGCAGGCAGTGGCGTCCCAAACATGAAACGAAATGAGCACAAAAAGAAAAGTGAAATATGTTAAAATGTAGGCAATGAGTGGCCTAGCATAGCAAACAAGTATGCAAGCAGAAGAGAAAAGGGCAACTTCTAAGTTGGAATTAGTTTGAATAATGCTAATCGAAAATTAAAGGTAATTTTTGAGAAGTTAGCAATGGATACAATCTGGCTGTGAGAGCATGTTATACCTACCCTACAATATTATAATTTGCGGTAACGTCTCTTCATATCTGAAACCATTTTGAATGAATGGAACATTGAAGGAACTTGCACAGTGTAAAAAAGTGTCTGTTGAAAAATATCGAATACGTGGAGGAACAAATTTATGGGGACTATACCCAAACTGGGACCTATGTGGTCAGTTCTCTGCAAGTATATTTCCTACATGCTGGGAAAAAAACTGTCAATTTACAGGAAATTCGGGGATGGGACTAAAAAAACGTCAATCTGTCGGTATAGTTATATGGGGGTCATACCAAATTTTGAACCTCATTTTCAATACCAAAAGTCCAGCAGACATAAAATAAGTTTGAGTAAAATTTGATCAACCTACTTCATTTCGCTAGGAAGCTAAAGTGATTTTCACAGACCGACAGAAATTTTTCCGAATTTAAAGTTGATCAAGAATATACAGTTGCGGCCAAAAGTCTATACAGTGAGGGTGAGATGAAAAAACCGCAACCAACTTCAGACTGCTGTCATTTCGAAGCCACTCGTACGACGGCTCTTAAAATTATTCCAGTGACAGCTCATTATATTGTTTACAAGTGTACAAAAACATTTTAGTCAGAATTTTCCAGAAAAAAAGTTATTCGTGATGTAATTTAAGCGTGATAGTGTGATTTCTTTATATTTGACTGGAAAACCACAAGTGGCCATCGTTAGAGCACTCCAGCATTTAAATGTGAATATATCTTTTGTGTCTCGTACCATCGCTCGTTACCGTGATACTGGTAGCGTAGCCCGACGTCAAAAAAGTGGACGGAAGAAAACAGCAACATCAGCAGAAATGGTTCCAAAAGTAAAGGAGTGACTTGATCGAAACCCGCCTCGCAACGGCCGAAAAATGGCTTGTGAGCTGAACATATCGCAATATTCCATTCGGCAAACATTGAAAAATGAGCTCGGGGTAAGTGCAAGAACTTACACCGCAACATGAATAAAATAGACTGGAAAGTGCTAAAAAGATGTTTCGCTTGGCCGAAAGTGGTGAACTGCCGAACTTGGTTTTCTTCGATGAGAAAACATTCGCTGTTAAGCGGTTTGTAAACAAACAAAATGATCGTGTTTACTTGCCAAAGAGGTTACCTGAAAATGTATACCTTCGGTTGGCCATCAGAACTCAAGCGCCGGCCATGGTAATGGTGTGAGCCGCCATAACAGCTGATGGTATCAGAATAAATGCCGAATATATATAAATATTCTGGAGGGTGTATAAAAGCCCACGGAAGGGCAAGCAAACATTTTGTTCGCAGACCTTGAACATTCCAACAGGACTCTATTCAACAGCACCATCGCACCCAGCACGCGCCACCCAAGAGTGGTTACAAAAAGAAGTTCGCTTCATTTCTAGCGCACAATAGCCACCAAAAAATCCGGATACCAATCCGTTGTGTCTGGAGTATTTTGGAAAGAATGGTTGGCATACCAAAGTGTCGATCTCCTCAAGCAAGCGCATCGCCGGGAATGGACAAAAATACTGCAGAGCAACATTTGGGCAACATGTGACGGTTTCATTGGCCGTTTGAAAGCCATAATTCGTGCCAAAGGTGACCAATTCGAACAAATCTAAAGTTATTCTAAAATTTGATCCTATTTACGACCTTTTTTTGCTTTCATTCAATAAAATTAAAAAAAAATTGTAAAAATGATGGCATTTGACTTTGGTGCAGTTTTTTTATTTCATACGAGAAGTTTTTATAACCTCAAGCTTGGAAAGGACGTAAAGCTACAAAATTTGGCAGAACAATATGTATTGTGTCTGGTATTGAAAATGAGATATATCGGTCCACGTTTTGGTATAGCCGCCATATAACGGTACCTTTCGATATTCGGTATTTTGATTATTTTCGCCACATTTGTTCATGGATTTCTTTATAAATTGGTATATATGCGTCAAATCTTATTTTAGCCCCAGTGGCTTATGTATAGTGTATATTTTTATTTTTATTTATTTTATTTAATCTATTAGTCTATGGATAATTCCTTACAGACTATATATGTATATAACTAATAATTGTATAATTAAAATTAAGTATTTAAAAACATTATTATTTTACTTTTTATAGTATTAATATCCATTGTAAAATCGATAAAATTATAAAACGCGTTAAAATCTTTTGAAATTCTTGTTAAAGGATCAGCGTTTGCATAGCTCATCCTGGAGAATTGAATTGCTAGTGGTGCATAGTGGCGGGTAGTACGTTGAGGAACATTGAAATTTATGTTGTTAACAAGAAAGCCAGCAGAAATATCACCCATAATCACATTATAAAGAAATGAGACATTTGGCATTTTTCTACGGCTTTCCAGAGTTGGCAGCTTGATCAGTGAGAGTCTATCAGTGTATGGTGGAAGATTATCATATGAAAAGTTCAAACTTCGTAGACAGAAAAGTAGGAATTGTTTTTGAACAGACTCGATGCGGTCGCTGTGTGTTTTATAAATTGGATCCCATATGACCGAAGAGTATTCCAAAATTGGGCGAACAATTGACATGTATAAATTTTTTGAAACATAAGGATCCTTAAACTCTTTACTCCAACGTTTCACAAAACCAAGAACTGATTTTGCTTTGTTTATAGAAACAGAAATACGAGATTTAAAGTTAAGTTTACAATCCAATACAACTCCAAGATCAACGAATGTATCAACTTTTTCCAGAGAATAATCACCGAGGGTGTAACAAGTATCCAATAATTTTTTCTTGTGAATCTCATAAGTTTGCATTTCGAATAATTAATTTCCATAAGATTAATGTTGCACCAGTTAACAAACGAATTCAAATCATTTTGAAGCAGCTGATTCTTACATATCTCCGAAATGCTAAGAAATATTTTCACATCGTCGGCATACATCAAAATATTTGAAAATTTTATAGATGAAGGTAGATCATTTATAAATAAAGAAAATAGGATTGGTCCTAGATGACTTCCTTGTGGGACTCCAGAAGAAACCATAATACTCTTCGAAATGGCGTTTTTAAAACATACTTTTTGTGTTCTATTTTGTAGATATGAAAAAATCCATTCGGAACTTCTATTTGTAAATCCAATGTTTTTAAGTTTTAATCGTAATAATTTATTATTAACTTTATCGAATGCCTTGCTGAAATCTGTGTAAATTACATCAGTTTGCTTTCCTTGAAGAAATCCTCGATTTATAACTGTAGTGAACTGAATGAGGTTTGTTGTTGTAGAACACTTCCTCTGAAATCCGTGCTGATAGGGTGCAACAATAGAACTAATGCAATGGATAAGGTTTTCAGTAATCAGTTTTTCGAAAAGCTTTGGAATCACGCTTAATTTTGCTATTCCTCGGTAATTGGCCACATCAGATTTATTTCCGTTTTTAAAGAGTGGAATGATATACGATGTTTTCCAAACCTCAGGAAAAACAGCTTGAGTTATGGAAGCATTGAACAATATGGTAAGAGGATAAACAAAAGCATCGGCGCACTTCCTTAGGATGCAACTCGGCTATGCTTTTCATAAATTATTTGCGGTGATGATGGAGGAATATATGAGCATGTTATAAACATTTTTTTCAAATTGTTTTTTACTTCGACAGCAATGAACTAAATATCAAGGGAAGAATCAAGATCCAATAATTGGCAAGAAAATATATTGGAGACAGCTATGAGCACTCCACCGCCGTTGCTTACACGGTCACGTCTAAAGATATTGTATTTATTTGACAGAATTTCCGAGTTTAAAATACGTTCATTTAACCAGGTCTCAGTCATTACTAAGATATGATGTTCAAAGGTAAAACTGTCAACATACAATTTCGATATTTTAGATCGAATACAGCGGACGTTTTGATAGGCAATAGATAATGTATCATTACAAAAAGGGCTTAGTTTTTTGAAAAGTTAACAGAGTTTTGATGAATGTAACCATTATTATCAGGCATTTGTCTTTCTCTATATACGTATTCACGAACTATAGTATGTTTCGGCCAGAACTCAGGATCAATAAGACGAGTATACATTTCATCAGAGGTTGTAATTTTGAATGATGCAATTGAACGTTGTTGCGAAAAATTGAATTTATGTATGTTAATATCATTAAATTTTCCAATTTTAGATATGATGTAACGGTCAATTGTCTCAGTAGTGGTATCCGCTGGAAGTCTTGATATGAAAATGCTTCTTTTTGGCGGGACAGCAGTAAGGATAACCTCAATAGGGGTTACGTTATAAGGAGAAGAAGGATTGACGACTGATTCAGGATCATGGTTTGTTAGGCGTTCAAGCCTGGTAGGAGGTACATCATTAACGGAAGTACTGTATGAACTAATTGGATTATTTGACGTAGAGGGATTGGATGAAGGAAGATTAGGTATAGGTGATGAATTGTTGGAAGTAGAATCAAGCATTGGCACGGAAGGGGTGTTTGATAATGATGTACTATAGTTATTTTCAGAGCGTTTTTCTTTGTTTGCATTCCTAGCTGATTTTCGACGCTTCGGAGATGATTGTGGTGAATTCACATTCTCTAACAGCTTATAATTTTCAAATAATTTACCGTAATCATTTATTCGATTAGAGAGTTTAGCTGAATCTTCTAGAATCTGCAGAAAAGTTTGTTTTTGAGATTGGAAAAATCGGTAAAAGCTCACTCCAATTTTTCTGCAATAGGTCCACGTTTTCCAGTTGGCCCCATACAATGGTACCTCCCGATATTCTGTATTTGGATGTTATTCGCTATTTTTATCTACGGATTTTTCTAAAAATTGGTATGTGTAGGTCATAATAGTTTCTATATTTTCGTATAGACCCCATATAATACTATCTCCCGATATTGGATATTTTCGTGATTTTTTGCCACAATTTTCCACAGATTTTTTATTTGTTGGTCATAATAGATTTTACCTCCGGTGGCAGTACATTGTATGTATAAGTCCACGTTTTCGTATATAAGGGTACCTCCCGATATTCGGTATTTTAATGATTTTTGTCACACTATCCACGGATACGTCTAAAAAATTGTATCTGCAGTTCTTAATGGAATATCTAGGTCCATGTTTCCAATAGCCGTCATATAATTATTTGGCATTTAAGACTTGCAATAGATGACAATCCTTGTAGCATAAAGTTGTCTTAATGGGTACCGATTTTGGTATGGCCGCATACAACGGACTCACTAACTTTATGTTCTTTTTTTAAGTTTAACTGCATTATCCAAACGGTCTTACTGGTATTTGTAGTTTAAAGCGGAACACGGTTGAATGGAGATACCTCTATATAAAAATGTTTTCTTTATCCAATGGTGGAGGGTATTAAAAGTTCGGCCCGGCCGAATTGAATGTTTTTTTTACTTGTTCTGGGCCACTCTGTATGTTTAATTTATTTTAATTCTCTCTCCCTGTGCATTAATTCTCAACAATATTTCAATAAAATGGCAACCACGTCCACTCGTCATGAAATACACTCACATACAAAAAACAAATACATGTAAAAAAGTTCACAGTAATTATAAATACGAGTGAGTGCGAGTAAGAACGATTAATCACGCCACAAAGAGAACCATGATGTTAAGACAAAAACATAAAGAAAGAAGTACAGGAAAGCAACTCGACAATAATGGGAGAAATACAGAAAAATCTATGCAACAGTTCTTCAAATAAAGTAACAGGCTAATAAAAAAGTAACTATCAATTCAATCTTTTCATTTTATTAACGCAAAATAACTAAATAAACTTCAATCTAACAGTTGCATTCATAAAAGTATTTAAAAATAATATATTAAACATTGTATACACTCACCATCACTGCCAACAGCTTTCGCAACTTCTTGCCACAATCCGTATATATAAGGACGCCGTTTTCTCTCCCCCATTGTTGTGTCCCACAACGCTGGTCGCTGACGAACTTCCTCAATTAAACGCAGTACATCCATTGCCTTGGATATTTTTCGTTAAACTGAACTCACAACGGCCAGTTGCACACTCGTATATACACATACCCGCCAATCTAAATACAAAACGAAAAACAAGGCGAAAATAAACAGACCGACGAAATGCTCTCTTACTCTCTCTATCGCGTCCTCATTAAATGTTTAGAGCAGCGAGAGACATGTCTGTCTTTGGCTTTGTTATTGTTTGGTGAAGAGGATTGTTGTGTTCACTCAGCGCTCTTTGCTTCATTGCCTTCTGTACGTGGTTTACACACAAAAATGTGTGTTGTATGCAGAAGAAGAAATGCAATGGCCAGAGTTGGGAGAATTATAGCATTTAAAACTCGTGGCACTTTCTGTTTGGAAGATATTTGAAAAAAAAAAAAAACAAATATTGGACAGGCGTGTGGTATAAATGAATTTCATAAAATATTTATAAAATATAAGAATAACTCAATAATTTGTACAAAAATTTTCTGAATGCTTTCCGGCATCGTAAGAGTCAAGTTCATGAGAACGAGTTGAGGGAGTAATCATAGAAGTTGAATAACTGCCAAAACTTTCATTAGCTTGATTTTGATTTATTTATATTTGTATACCACACCCATATGGCTGCAAGGGGAAAAATCTCTTGATACGGCCAATATGTGCATCATCGAAATAATGGGTTTCGACGCAAGGTATCTGTGGACCAAATCCGTTTCAGAAGATTTGGAGTCGATCTATGGGTGTCCGGCCTTCCGATATCTCTCAAATGGAGTAATAAACTTCGTCCAAATTTGGTACATCGTAATATTATTATAAAACATAAGTCTAGTTGGGAGATGGACAAAATCGGTCCACTCCTTTTGGTACCTCCACCACAAACGGTACTGATCTAGAATCAACTCCCAGACGAAACGGCTGAAGTTAAAAAAGTAGCAAAATGTACTAAAAATTGAATACTTGGACAAACGAATGGGGAACGAGAGTCGCCGATGGAGTGCAGGTTAGATGTACCATCCAGAAGCAAGTACATCAACTTTGGAGGATATTGGCTCAAATATATCTATAGCTCCCATACATATGTTTCATCCGATTTCGTGTTTAAGTCCCTCACATTCGTAATATACACCTCACAAGAATGATACAGCCCAGAAATACCTCTGCCATATTGTATCAAGATCGGTTCAGATTTGGATATAGCTCTCATATATATCTTCAACCAAAAATGAGAAAACTGTAACCAACTTCAAACTGCTGTCTTAGCAAAAGCCACTCGTCCGACAGCTTTTAAAATTATGCCTGTGACAGTTCATTATATTGTTTACAAGCGTACACAAGCATTTTGTTGAGAATTTTCTAGAAAAAAAGTTATTCGTGATGGAATTCAAGCGTAATAGCGGGATTTCATTATATATGGCTGAAAAACCACAAGTGGCTATCGTTGGAGCACTACAGTATTTAAATGTGAATAAATCGTTTGTGTCTCGTACTATCGCTCGTTACCGTGATACAGGTAGCGTAGCTCAACGTCAAGGAAGTGGAAGGAAGGAAACAGCAACATCAGCAGAAATGGTTCGAAAAGTAAAGAAGCGACTTGATCAAAACCCGCGTCGCAGTGGCCGAAAAATGGCTCGTGAGCTGAACATATCGCAATATTCCATTTGGCAAATATTGAAAAATGAGCTCGGGGTAAAGCCATTGAAATTCTAAAAAGTGCAAGAACTTACACCGCAACGGAGAGAAAATAGACTCAAGAGAGCTAAAGAGTTGCTTCGCTTGACTGAATGTGGTGAACTGACGAATTTGGTGTTCTCCAAGTTTGTAAACCGACAAAATTATCGTGTTTATTTGTCAAAGGGGTTAGCTAAGAATGTTCACCTTCGGTTGGCCACCAGAGCTCAAGCGCCGGCCATGGTGATGGTGTGGGCCGCCATAACAGCCGATGGTCGCTCTCCGCTCGTATTAATCGACCGTGGAATCAGAATATCGCGAAAATATTCTGGAGGGTGTATTAAAGCCTTGGGCACGCAAACATTTGGGCCGCAGACCTTGGACAGTACTCAGCACCATCGCACTCAGCCATCGCATGTCACCCAAGAATGGTTACAAAATGACGTTCCTCGCTTCATTTTCAGCGCACAATGGCCACCAAAGTCTTCGGATGCCAATCCGTTGGACTATTTTGTCTGGAGTATTTTGAAAAGCAAGGTTGGTACTAAAAAATACCAAAGAGTCGACCACCTCAAGCAGGCGCTTCGCCTGGAATGGCCCAAAATACCGCAGAGCAACATAACATAAGGCCATAATTCGTGCCAAAGGTGACCAATTCGAACAAATCTAAACTTATTCCAACATTTGAAGCTATTTCCGACATTTTTTGCTTTCATTTAAATAAATAAAAATTAAAAATTTGACTTTGTTTTATCTCACCCTGTATTCTTCATCAGCATAAAATTATATGTCGATTTTGCGATGTCCTTCTGCATATCCGTCTATGGAAATAACTCTAGCTTCCGAACAAAATGAAGTAGGTTGATAAAATTTCACTCAAATGTATATTATGTCTGCAGGACTTTTGGTATTGAAAATGGGTCATGTAAGTTCACGTTTTGTTATTTAGCTATTTTCGGTATTTTAGTAATTTTAGCGACATTATTCACCGGAAATATTTCAAATTTGGTATTTGAAGTTCGTAATGGATACTACAGCCTATGACAGAAAATTGTCTGTGCAGGTCTACGCCTTCGCCTTATAGCCCCCATATAATGGTACCTCCATATTCTCGGTATTTTAGTGATTTAAGTGACATTATTCGCCAGAAATGTTTCAAATTTGGTATTTGAAGTTCGTAATGCATACTTCAGCTAATGCAGGAAAACAGAAAAATTACCTATTCAGGTCCACGTCTTCGTATAGACCCTATTATAACGGGCGTATTCGGTATTTTTTTAATATTTAAGCAGCATTTTTAACGGACTTTATTTTATTTATTTATTTATTTTTTTTTTTTGAAAATTGCCAAATTCATTCCAAATGGTGGGGAGTATTCAAAGTTCGGCTTGGCCGAACTTACATCTTTTTCACTTGTTTTAATATAACACTTGTCGAAGTGATATCCTACACTCTATAGCAATGTTATTTGGTATAAAAGATAAAAATGTCTCCTCTCAGATGTGGGGAAAATCGGTTCAGAATTCCATTTTTAAATTTTAACTGCTCTAAAGCCAAACGTTGATAGGTGTTATGATCTACTTCAAATAAATTCTTTTGTTACGGGAGCTCCACTAAATATGCATAAGGTGTAGGGTATCATATAGTCGGCCCCGCCCGACTTTTGACTTTTTCCTTTCTCGAGTTTTTTCTCGTTTTGCTAATTTATATGAAGCATACAATTTTGGTGGCAGACAAATGTGTTTGGCAAAAATCAGGAGTAAAAGGATTTACAGAAAATTCGGTTGAGATCTGTGACTAGACCCCTAAAAAACTTGTATCGCAGTCTATACCAAAATCGAGATGCATATAGCCCATTTGAAAACCCAAAAATTCTATGGTGGTAAAAAACATCTGACTGATATTTAATTAACCTCCCTTTACCCCGTTCGGAAGCTAGAGCAATTTCCACAGACGGAATTTTGTGCTGGTCAATAATATATTTGATTTCTGGAGCCTAAGATGAATATTTCGAGGAGTTACAAACGGAAGGATTGATTTAATATACCCCAATGGTATGATGGAGGGTATAAAATTATAGTATTTTTAGTTATCCTGCTGTTATGTCACAAATCTAATCAATTGGTTAACAAATTGATCTATTCGAAAAAGACCTACATTCATGCAATAGAATATTATTGCATGAATGTAGGTCTTTTTCGAATAGATTGTGTACCCAATAAGATTTACAGGTATGCTTAGAAGAACTTGATGGTATTGAGGATTAAATAAATGCATATTTTATGACCCGACACAGTGCGTTGGGTTACCACTCTACCTGTATATCCCAATAAAACATTTGCATTTATATCCCAAAAACAAAAAGTAAAACCAAAAAATTCCCCAGGCATTGAGCATTTTGGCAACCCTTACCCAATCCACAAAAATCGTGAGAGCTCTTCAATGCGAGTGTGGAAGGTATTCTCTCCATCTGCTTGCCGCAAATTCGCCGTGTGTACCGCTTCTTATAATGTTGTCTGTATATTACGAACAAAAATAACGATTCGCATTTAGTTGAACGAAAAATGTGGAACGACACAGATATCAGACGATTAATTCACGAGGTTCGCAGCCGGCCGGTTCTATGGGAGATAAGGCATAGAAAATCGTATAAAGAAATTAAACAACAATGGAAAGAAGTAGCAGCGGTGGTGGGCATTGACGGTAAGTGAGCACAAACAAATAGCCATTCACACGATTTACTCGTATGTTTGAAATCGTAACACATTCATATGTACGAATGTAGGCATAGCAAGTCGAGTGAAACAACAACAAATCATTTATAAATTCGTTTTCTTTATTTACTCTTTTCTCCCTTGGTCATGTGCTCAACCGTATGTACGTATACGTGTATGTCATGTTGTATAACTGCTCTCTTCTCCACAACACTCGTGTGACGTCCACAGTTCATCAATGTCGACGCAAATGGGCAAATTTAAGAGACGCTTATCGGGCATTAGTTAGGCGTTGTGAAAATCACCACCAAAGGGACAGCAAATGGATTTATTATAAGGATCTAAGTTTTATACGAGAAAACAAAAGAATACGTCGTAAGAAGCGCCCAAAAGTGGACCAAGCGGGTCAGAGCATTTGCAATGGATCCACACAAAATGACAATGTATCTGATTTGGTAGAAATTTCTGAAATAAAAATCGAATTACCAGAGATTGGCGATGAACAAAGATACTCTGAAGATGACGATGAAGATGTAATCGATAGGCTCTATATGGAATTTGAGCAGGAGTATGGTTGGTCGGCAGAGGAGACTAACATTAATTCGAATCAGCCACAACAAAATGTAAAACAAACATCAGCAGCCGTTGAGGTTTCCTGTAATGATAACAAAAGATCAAATAAAAGTTTTGTACCAAAACAAAGAAAAGATGTTGGCACCGCCACCACCCCCTCCTCAACGAGCATTGAAGCTGCCACACAGACAACACCAAGCCCTGTTGCTAATGAAAAATCCGAAAATTGTCACTGCTCTGCACGATTTCAAAATCTTCAGCAAGAATTACGCAGTCTATTGAAAATGACACAAACTGTTACTAAATCAGCTCCAACTCACGTCAATGATCCCAATTTTAATTTTCTCGTCAGTTTTCTACCGCAACTGAAGCAAATGAATCCAATACAAAATGCCGAATTTCGTGCACGCATGAGTAGCCTGGTATTGAATATTTTAATGCCCACATTGCAAAATGAAACGGAATTCCATTCATAGTGGGTTGTCCGTACGCCTGCCACTTCACGAAAAAAGGATATGGCCAACATGAAAGATGGAGGGAAATGAATTCTGTAAAATTGATCTACAATATGAATACCAATAATGCAAAGAAGTCCTTGGAAGTTTCGACTATCGCATAGAACGCTCGAACAATATGTTTCTTCTCCGATGGCTTAATGGAGGAATTGTACAACATATTTTCTCGATTCATGGTTCCGAAACCCAAAATTAATTGCACCGATTTTTCGTCGAAGAAGAAAATATCGAAATAACAGCTAAACGTAGCCAAATTTTTAAATGGAAATATGGGCGGCGTAGATAATATAGGTCTCTTTCTGCCTTTATACAGAATTGCCATTAGATCTACTGAGAGGACTTATGGTCAGAGTACAGAATGGACAACGAACACTGGAATATTAGAAAATGTATGAACATATTGAGCTTTGGCAACGACATGGCAGATGGCCTCCTTGCTCCAACCAATCAGCGAGCATAAAGTGATATGATGTTTCAGTAAGTCTTTCAACATCCGGTAAAAATCGAAAAGTAGCTCAAATAAATTCTATGCGACATGATGGAAACCAGCATTGGCAGGAAAATATGACTGATAAAGGCAGATGTAAATGTAAATATAAGGACTGTAAAAAGGAACAAGAACAAGATATAGATGTTCCAAGTGTGATGTCATTCTATGTGCACCGAATGGTTCCAGGAATAGTTTTAAGGATTATCATTATTTAGCGATCGAATTGATTATTTATAAGTTATTCTGTTATATATTATTTTAGTATCGATCGAAATATCGATTTTTAAGCGATATATGAAATTTTTGCAAATAAAAAACACAAGCAATTCAAAAACGTGTAAAAAGCAGCAGTTTAATACCCTCCACAAATTGGAAAGAATTTGGTAAATTTCCAAAAACTCTGAAAAATAACGCTTATATGAAAACCGTTAAATGGGCGCGATACGAAGACGTGGACCTTTATTAATAATTTTTATACACTCTATTAAGTTTGTCATTCCGTTTGTAACACCTCGAAATATACATTTTAGACCCCACAAAGTATATAAATTCTTGATCAGCATAAATTCTATGTCGATTTAGCTATGTCCGTCCGTCTGTGGAAATCACTCACGGAATGAAGTAGATTGATAAAATTTTACTTAAAATTTTCTGCGCAGGTCAACATTTTGGTATAGCCCCATGTAATAGTTACTCCCTATATTGATGATTTTAGCTACATTATTCGCCGATTTTTTTCAAGTTTCGCATTTGAGTATTGTATTGGCTTATGACATAAGTTGCCTATATAGGTCCACGTCGTTTAGACTCTAATATGACAGCTACATTTGGTATTTTTAAGATTTTAACAGAATTTTTAACGGATTTTTTTTTTTTTTGAAATAGCCAAATTCGTCCAAAATTGTGGAGGGTATTTTATTAATTTTTTATCAAAGGCTGTAGTACCCATTACGATATTCAAATTCGAAATTTGTAACAATTCCTGCGAATAACTCATGAAAATATCGAATATCTGGAGGTACCGTTATATGGGGGCAATACTATAACGTGGACCTGCACACGAAGTTTTTTTGTTAAAGGCTGTAGTACCCATTACAAACTTTGAATATGAAATCGACTTAGAATTTTGCACTGATCTAGAATATATATACTTTGTCGGGTCTATCATGAGTATTTCGAGGAGATACAAACGGACAAAGCTAACATGCCCTTCTTAGAATGGTGGAGGGTATAATATACACGATTTTTATACCCTCCACCATACATAGTATGGAGGGTATATCATGTTCGTCATTCCGTAACTCATCCAAAAAACAATTTTAGACATAACATATATTCTTGATCAGCATAAAATTATGAGACAATTTAGTCCTGTCCGTCCATCTGTTGTAATCACGCTAGAGTCGAAACGAATAGAGGTGGGAAGTTAACATTTTCAACAAATCAGTATTTCGTCTTCGGACAGGTCAAGTTCGAAGATAGGCTATATCGGTCCACGATATCGTACAGCCCCCATATAACGGTACCCCCCAATATTCGGTATTTTGATAATCGTAGCCAAATTTTTCAATGAAATTGTATAAAAATTCACAAAAAAAAGTTCCTTCTGAGTAACATACCCATTTGAAGAGTATATAGGATCACGATATTGTATAGTACACATAGAACGGAACCTGTGAATATTCAGTATTTTGATGATTTTAGCGACATTATTACCGGGAGTTTTTAACCATATTTTCAAGAAGGACCAAAAAGATCCCTTAACATTTTCGATCAAAATGTTTTTTTTTTTTTTTTTTTTTGAAACATTACTGAGGACCCTATATACCTGAAATGCACGTGTTTCGAGGAATCTTAATCCGAAATTTTTCAGAAATGTTGAAGAGGGGGGCACTTACCCCCTATTTTAGCTACGATAAAAAATTGATTGATTTTTGTTCCACAGTTAAATTATTGAAATTATCGTATTCCAAAGGCTAGGTATATTTTCATGTATATTCTTATTTTTTTAATTTATGGGCAAGAAGTATACCTTGAATTGAAAAGGAGACATCATTCGTCTTGGGCGCCAATTTAGTCCCTTTAAAAAATGAGGGTATATGCCATTTGAAACATCCAAAACGTGCCTCGGCGAAATAAGGGTTGTAGACCCTAGGTCTCCTTGGTCCAAATCCGTTTCAGGACATTTGGAGTGGGTCTAGCGATATCCGTCTGTCCACCAGTTTCTGAGTACGATAATTATCGCAAAGAGTATTCAATATAGTCCAGTCCAGTCGAGTTCGGAGATGGGCAATAACGGTCCAATCCTTCTGGTACCTCCCCCACAAAAGGTCGAAATTTTCAAAGAATATATTTTACTGCATAGAGAGAGAGAAAGGATAATCTGATTTTACTCCAACTTTGCAAATCCTTATGCATCATCAGTTGCATCAGTTCTAGGTAAGGTATGAAAATGGACAATGTCGGTTTACTCCATCAAGTACCTGGCCCAGCAAGGGTCAAAATTTGTAATATCTATGAAGCTCATAAGACACGAAATTAACATTCGATTCCATTCAGACTTGGCACATCTGAATATTTCTTTCAACACAAGTTTCGAATAATAAAAACGATTATTAAATCCGAAATAAGTATCCGGTTCTCTTCATATTTCACACATCCCATTATTTCTACTAGCACAAGATCTGCTGTGAAAATGGAAATACAGATCGGACTATTCCTTCTGGTACCTCTCCCACAAAATTCAAAACTTTGAATAACAAAAACGATCATAAAATCCGAAATAAGCATACGGTTCTATTCGAATTTCACACATCCAAACATTTTTGAAAAATCTGTTGTGAAGATGATAAATATCTGTCAACCCGTTCTGGTACCTCATCCACAAAGAGTCACAATTTCCAATACTTGTATCTATCATAATTTCGAAACAAGTCGGCAATTCTATCGAAATTTGTGATTTTGTATAAAATTGGATATACATGTTCGATTTCCTTTAACTTTTGCACGCACCAATATTTTTATCTGTATTAAATGAAGTGGAATATTTCGGTCCGCTATATGTGGTACCTCACACATATTTCGAAATTTTTTCAAGAATGCAATAATTGCAAATATGTCAAGTAAGTAGACGATATAATCCAAATATGACACGTTGTAATATTTATATCAGACTTATGTCAGATACGAAATGGACAATATTGACCAACTGCTTCGGAACCTCCCCCATAAAGGGTCAAAGGTTAGAATAATCATAACTCAAGGTTGGGGGTATACATCTGTTTCCGATCGGCTGATACTATTTAACTTGTTGCATATAATTTTTAATAATTTCGGCAGGTGAAGCCTCAGGACTGTATTTTAATAGTTTTACGAGCCAGCTTTGCCTGCTTATTTTACCATGGTTCTAATTAACAATATATTATTGATAACAACTGTATGCACGCACCTACACACATACTTGTGGAAAGTACAATTACATTCGCTTAAATAATAGCTGGGTATACCATTTTTTGTCGGTAGGTTATATTGTTTGTAAAATTCGTATTTAAAGAAAATAAATTATGTTCAACAACACACAATAGCTAAGTACGTATTTTTATACCCTCCACCATACTATGGAGGGTATATTAACTTTGTCATTCCGTTTGTAACTCCTCGAAATACTCATATCAGACCCAACAAAGTATATATATTCTTGATCAGCGTAAAATTCTAACTCGATTTAGCGATGTCCGTCTGTCTGTCTATCTGTCCGTCTGTCTGCCTGTTGTAATCACGCTATCTTTCGAATGAATTGAGATAGATGGCTAAAATTTTGCACACATGTTTATTTTTCCAGTAGGCAGGTTAAGTTCGTAAATGCGCCATGTAGGTCCACGTTTTCATATAGCTCCCATATAACGGTAACCCCCCTATATTCGGTATTTTGATGATTTTAGCGACGTTATTCACCGGAATTGTTTCAAATTTGAAGTTCCAAATGGATACTACACCCTAAGAAAGAAAATTGTCTTTGCAGGTCCACGTCTTCGTATAGCCCCAATATAACGGTACCTCCCTATATTCGGTATTTTGATGATTTTAGCGACGTTATTTACCGGAATTGTTTCAAATTTGGTATTTGAAGTTCGTTATGGGAACTACGGTCTGTGACAGAAAATTATTGGTGCGGGCCCAGTTTCGAATTTGAATATGGTAATGGCTTATGACAAACAATGCACATGTATGTCCACGTCGTATAGACCCCAATATAACGGCTATATTCGGTATTTTTAAAATTTTAACAGAATTTTTTATGGATTTTATTTTTTGAAAATTTCCAAATTCGTTGCAAATGGTGGAGGGTATTAAAAGTTCGGCCCGGCCGAACTTACTGCTTTTTAACTTGTTTGCAACCCATTTCGTCATTCGCTAATCACGAAACTCATACCGAGAACCCATTGTTATTAAAACACAGAGTGAGGTCGAGTGGATTCTATTCTCTCTTTAAATTCCACATTGAATTCGCTGTGCTCACTGTTTGTTCTCAGTGGGCAAGCGACGAACACCACTAACGATGCCACGTTAGTTGCAGTGGAAATGCCGAACGAAATAGATAGCAGACGTTTAATCGAAGAAGTGCGCAAAAGACCAGCTTTATGGGACCTGGATCATGAGTTCAACAAATGGCCTCTCGAAGTTATCAAGCTATGGAAAGAGGTGGCAGCTGTTCTGGGCGTTGAGGATGGTAAGTAAATGAAAACAACAGCTAGCTCATTTTCGTTAGCTGAGTAGTCATAGGTTTGTTGTTTATCAACATTAAATGCGACAACAACAAATGTACATGTGTGTGAGTGTGTGTGTGCGTTATTATTGAGTAGCGTTTTATTCTCTCTCATCTCTCTTTTTTTCTGTTCCTCTTTTTTGTATCGTTTGTTTTGTTACTGGCTACAACTGGTTGTGTGTTCGTTCGTTGGCCCTCTGTATGGTGTGACGTTGTTGCTAATTGTGGTTACGCTACAGTCGAACAATGTCGACATAAATGGAAAATTTTACGCGATACTTATCGCACCTTGGTGAAACGTTTTGAGCGGCGTAAAGCACGCGATAAAGCGCTGGGTGTTCAGAATCCTCAAAGCAGTTATGAGATTAAATGGGCCTATTATGACGATTTAAGCTTTATAAAAGATAAAAAGCGTAAGCGACGGACGCGCTCTGAAATGGAACAAGATCAAAACACCAATTCAATAGATGATTGTAATGAAGCGCCCGTTTCGGAAATTAAAGTGGAACCGACGCGTGTTGGCAGTCAAGAGGCATTTCTAATAGAAGAGTTTGATGATGATGATGATGCAGATATGACAGATATGGAATTTCAAGATATTGGGAATTCAAATATGCTCTCTGATAATTCTAGAAGTAATACATTGTTGGCAGAGCAATACCCGGCTAAAATCTCAGGCGTCAATGAGGGAACAAATACCACAAATGAGGTCCAGAATACATTAACAACGTCTCAACTGTCATCGCCAATCTCCGTAATCAATGCAGCGCTTGAAGAAACCGAATCCCCAAATGTGATCCAGAAAACAAAATTAAGAACAAGCCCTCAAGTATCACAGACCATTGAAGAGGCGACCTCACCAATAACCCCATTAACATTCCCCATGGCACCGGCAATAAAAGTGGCAACACAAGAAAAATCAAACAGTACGGCAACTCCAATTCCCAACGACAATTCAAAAGATTGTCCAAATTCCTCACGAAATGAGCGACATGTACATTTTCTCGAAACCCCCGAACAGAAAGAACACCATCTAATGAAATCCTCTCTAGAAGCTATACATAGTGCCAACAAGCATAACGGTGATCCAGATTATCATTTCCTAGTCAGTTTCTTGAAACACACGAAGAAAATGGATGTTGTTGAAAATTTACGATTTCGTAGACGCATGTGCGATTTGGTTATGAGTACATTAGCGCCCAATGCGGCGCCAAGCAATTCCTTAGCAGCTACAAGCAACGCGTCAGCGTTATCAGCCCCCGTTTCAGGTTTCGTTATTGCGGAGTATGAGAAGGGCAATAGTGCTTCAGTAAAACAAGAGCCGGTAACAAATCAGTAGACAAGTAATGTTAAAGGGAATAATAATCAGATATAAATAAAATATAAAATAAATAAATATAATAGTAATATGTTGTTGTTGTAACCAAATAAGTATAATAGTAATAAATAAATAATATAATGAATTAATATAATTCGAATTATTTTTTATACCCCCAGCCAAATGGCTGAGGGTTTTAGACCCGCTGTAGAGCATTTGGTGTCCATCTACGAATGTCCTGCCGATACGATAACTGTCGAAGGTAGTATCCAATTTGGTCCAAACTTGGTACATCGTAATATTACTACTAAACTTAGATCGAGTTCGGAGATGGACAATATCGGCGCACTCCTTCTGGTACATCCCCACAAAAGGTAGAGGTTTTCAAAAATAAAAAAAAAATATTTTACTGCGCAGAAAGAGGAAGGATAGTCCGATTTTGTTCCAACTTTACAAAACCTAATATTTGCATCAGTGCTAGGTTAGGTGCGAAAATGGACAATATCCGTAAACTCCACCAAGTACCTCCTCCACTATGGGTAAAAATTAATTGAATAATTATAACTCTTATAAAATGTGATGTACGGGTCCGATTGTCTTCAAATTGGACCATTCCTTCTGGTACCTCCCCCATAAAGGGTCAAATTTTTGAAAAACCAAAACGATTATGAAATCCGAAATATGAACCCGGTGCCCTTCATATTTCACACATGCCATTATTTCTATAACACAAGATCTGCTGCCATTATTTCTATAACACAAGATCGACTCACACTTTCTCAAAATTTTGAATATCTATAAAGCCTATAACGTAATTAACAACGGATTCCCTTCAGACTACGTACATCCCCATATTTCCATCAACACAAGATAGGTTATAAAGATGGTAGAGATCGAAATCAAAATAGAAATTTCGTTTCTTTGGTGACTTTAAGTGAAATTTGATCAAGAATATTTATGTCTTCGACGTCACCCCCCTAAAAGGACGCTTTGTTGCAGATTTTTGCACAAACTAACTAAGTACGTATTTAACCCTTAAATGAGTTTTTAATATACAGGGTGAGATAAAAAAATGCAACGAAGTCAAACGCCATAAATTTTATTTTACTTTTTTTAATTTTATTGAATGGAAGCAAAAAATGTCGGAAATAGCATCAAATTTTAGAATAAGTTTAGATTTGTTCGAATTGGTCACCTTTGGCACGAATTATGGCCTTCAAACAGCAAATGAAACCATCACACGATGCCCGAATGTTGCTCTGCGGTATTTTGTACCATTCCCGGCGAAGCGCTTGCTTGAGGTGATCGACACTTTTGTATTTTTTAGTGCCAACCTTACCTTCCAAAATACTCCAGACACAATAGTCCAACGGATTGGTATGCGGATATTTTTGTCCGCTGGAAATGAAGCGAGGAACCTCATTTTGTAACCATTCTTGGGTGGCGCGTGCTGAGTGCGATGGTGCTGAGTCCTGTCCAAGGTCTACGGCCAAAATGTTTGCATGCCTAAGGCTTTAATACACCCTCCAGAATATTTTCGCGATAACACGATCAGCGCCTTTTTTGGCGGCTCACTCCATCACCATGGCCGGGGCTTGAGTTCTGTTGGCGAACCGAAGTTGCACATTTTCAGCTGAACTCTTTGGCAAGTAAACAAGATCCCCGATCATTTTGTTTGTTTACAAACTGCTGGACAACGAATATTTGCTCATCGGAGAAAACCAAATTCGGCAGTTCACCACTTTCGGGCATGCGAAGCAACCCTTTAGCTCGTTTGAGTCTATTTTATTTCTGTTGCGGTGTAAGTTCTTCCACTTTTTGGAATTTCAATTGCGTTACCCCGAGCTCATTTTGCAATATTTGCCGAATATTGCGGAATATAGCGATATGTTTAGCTCACGAGCCATTTTTCGGCCGCTGAGACGCGGCTTTGAATCAAGACGCTTCGTTACTTTTCGAACCATTTCTGCTGATGTTGCTGATTTCTTCCGTCCACTTCCTTGAAGTCGGGCTACGCTACCAGTACCACGTGTGGTTTTCCAGCCAAACATAAAGAAATCACACAATCACGCTTGAATTCCATCACGAATACATTTTTTTCTTAAAATTTCTTACCAAAATGCTTTTGAACTGGAGTAATTTTAACAGCTGTCGGACGAGTGGCTTAGAAGTGACAGCAGTCTGAAGTTGGTTGCAGTTTTTTCATCTCACCCTGTATATGCATTCCTGGTGGTCAAGGCAAGATTTATCCTCTTGGCGTCTTCTTGGCCCTATAGTAAAATTTTATGACAAATAATTTTGTAGAATATTTTAACTACGTTGTTTTTAGCCATATATTTGAAAAGGGCCCTAAAAGACGCCTTTGTTGACTCGCTTGAGGGTTAAAATTTTCGTTACAAATGTTCCCTGTATTTTTGTCAGCAATATTGTCAAATACACTATATATCTAAATTGCTTGGATGCTAAGGAATCTTAATTCGAAATTTCCACAAGTTCGGAAGAAGGGGAACTTGCCCTCTCTATTTATGCTACTTTTTGCTGCAAATTTTCAAAAGGTTTTGGGAAGAATTCGCCAAAACTAGACTAAGCGGATAGACTATTTGAGACACAGTCGTGGTCAACATTTGCATGAAATAATCTATAAATCTTAAATCATACGGACTCTACTATTAATTCCAATAAACATCTCATGGATTTTTCAGAATTTAATCAGCTTCCATATTCATTTAAAGAAACACCCTTTGGAGGTGTTACAAACGGAATGACAAAATTTAATATACCCTCCTTTCCATGCAGGAGAGCATAAAAATAATAATCAAACTACGTTGAGAACCCCTTGTTATTAACATTCAAAGAGACATTGCATGAGTGGACTCTATTCTCTCCTTGAATTCCACATTGAATTCGCTGTGCTCAGTGTTGCGCTCACTGGGTAATCGACGAACACCATTAACGATGCCACGTTAGTTGAAGGGAAAATGTCGAACGAAATAGATGCCAAGCGTTTAATCGACGAAGTGCGCAAAAGACCAGCTTTATGGGACTTGAATCATGAGCACAACAAGTCGTACACCGAAGTTGGCAGGCAGTGGAAAGAACTGGCAGCTGTTCTTGGCGTTGAGGATGGTAAGTAAAAGAAAACAAAAAACAAGAAGAAAGCTAGCTAAGATATTTTCGTTACCTGAGCTGTTGGTTCGTTGCTTATCGACATTAAATGCGACAACAACAAATGTGCATATGCGTGCGTGTGTGTGTAGTTATTGAGTAACGTTTTATTCTCTCATCTCTCTTTTTGTTCTGTTCTCCTTTTTGTATCGTTTGCTGCAACTGGTTTGATGCCCACGGTATGTGTGTATGACTGACTGTTGTATGAAATGATGCTGATGTTGTTATTGCTTGGCGCTATAGTCGAACAGTGTCGACGTAAATGGAAAAATTTACGCGATTCCTATCGTGCTTTGGTAAAACGCTGCGACCTTCGACGGGCACGCGACGAAGCCTTGGGTATTTATGATCCTCAAATTAGCTATGAGAGTAAATGGACTCATTTCCACGATCTAAGCTTTATAAGAGACAAGAAGCGTAAACGGCGAACTCGCTTTGAAATCGAACAGGATCAAAATACCAATTCAACAGATGATTGCAATCATGAAGCGAATGTTTTCGACATTAAAGTGGAACCGACCTCGTTTATGGATGGTGGTGATCAAGAAGTATTCTTTATCGAGGAGTTTGATGATGATGATGCCGATATGACAGATTTGGAATTTCAAGATATCGATACATTGTTGCCAGAGCAACAATTCAAACATATACCAGCTAAAATCTCAGTAATCAATGGACCGAAGACCAGCAACGAGGCCCAGAAAACATCATCCACCACAACACCTCCAGTAATCCACTCCAATGAAGCGACAACATCACCATCGTCCCGTTTACCATTACCACTGCCACCTGCAATAAAAGTGGCAATACTGCCAAAAGAAACAACTCCAACTCTCAACAACAACGACAACAACACAAAAGAATTTTCAAATTCATCGCGTAGCGAAAAAAATGTTCATTTTCTCGAAAATCTCGAACGTGAAGAACACAAACTAATGCAGTCGACACGAGAGGATATACATCGTGCCATTGATCATAGCGGTGATCCAGATTATAATTTCCTGGTCAGTTTTCTGCCGCATATGAAGAAAATGAATGATTTACAAAACTTACAGATGCGTGCACGTATGAGTGACTTGGTATTGAATATTTTGTCACAGCCAGGGCAACATCAAGCGGCATCGTCACCGGCAGCAGCAAATTCTGCTCGTGGTAATAATCCTCAATATTCTTCATTTCACAATAGGAATTTTACAATAAATGCCGCCACATCAACCAGTTCTAATAATTTAAAATAAATTGCATGCGATTTTTCTACGTTTAAGATTATTTAAATTACAATTTAGTTTATAAACATATTATTGTTAAAAAAATGAAAATAAAACAGGTTCAGAATAAAGTTGAAATCTGATAAAATTACAAAAAATATAAATATTTTTTGAATTGAGGTGTTTTAGATGGCAAGCGGCATGGTACAATAACAAATGTTAGATAAAATTGTTTTTTATTGGTGTCCCTGTTCGTCAAAAACACTCATAACTTCTAAAGGGTACAACGGGAGAGCTTCACAATAAATAAAAAATAAAATACAGTAAGTTCGGCCGAACTTTGAATACCCTGCACCATTTGGAACGCTTTTGGAAATTTTCAAAAAAAATTAAATGAAAAAAATTCGTTAAAAAAAGTTGCCGTTATATTGGGGTCTATATGAAGCATAGACAATTTTTGTCATAGGCCATTCAAAAATTCAATATTCAAACATGAAATAATGTTACAAAAATACAGAATATAGGGAGGTACCGTTATAATGGGGCTATACGAAGATCTGGACCTGCATACCTGCAATTTTTTGTCATAGTCTGCAGTACCCATTACGAATTTTAAATACGAAATTTGAAACAATTTCGGCGAATAATGTCGCTAAAATCATGAAAACACCGAATATCATGGGTAACTTTATATGGGGGCTATATGATATAGACAATACTCTTGCAGGGGGGTAAAGTACGCAGAAGAAACTCTCTGCGTGGATTTTCAGACAATTTCATTGAAAAATTTTGCTACAATTATCAAAATATCGAATATAGCGAGGTCCCTTTATATAGGAGCTATACAAAGGCCTGGACCTTCATAGACAGTTTTCTGTCACAGACTGTAGTACCCAAATAGCTAGTGAAAAAACATTAACTTCGGCCGGGCCGAACTTTTAATATCCTCTACCTTAGGGTGAAAGAAACATTAGAACCCATTATGACCCACAAATACCAATTTTTAGACATATTCGTGGGTAAATGTGGAAAAAGGTATCAAAAGGCCAAAATCGAGAGGTACCGTTATATGGGAGCTATATCAAAGGGTGAACCCATATAACCCAATATTTCACCACACGAACTAGGACCCATTATCACCTACAAATACCAATTTTCAGACAAATCCGTGAAAAATGTGGCAAAAATCATCAAAATACCGAATATCTGGAGGTACCGTTATATGGGGTTTATACCAAAACGTGGGCCTTTACATACAATGTTTTGCCACCGCAACTAGAACCCATCACGGCCAGCAAATTCTAATTTTTAGACAAATTAGTGGAAAAATGTGACAAAAGTCATCAAAATACCGAATATCGAGAGGTACTGTTATATGGGGCTATACAAAAACGTGAACTTATGCATGCAATGTTTCGCCACCGGAGCTAGAACCCATTATGACCCACAAATAGACAATTTCGTGGGAAAATGTCCCAAAAATCATCAAAATACCCTACAAATACCGATTTTCAAATACCGAATATCGGGAGGTACCATTATATGGGGACTATATCAAAACGTGGACCTATATGTCTCATTTTCAATACCAACCATCCTAGTCACAATACTATTGGGATGTGTGAAAGTCATGTTTTATAAGAGTTGCAATTATTAAAATTGTGGCCCTTGATAGATTCTCTTAGATCCTTAAAAAATCCTTTTGCGAATATCTCTGATATTTTTCGTTTTTAAAAAAAAAAATCGACACAAACCTAGCACAATTCAGCACAACTTTCGTTTTTTTTTTTTTTTTTCGAAACTCGAAAATTGCAATTCCATCGGACACCAAATTATTCCTTCTAATATTTCGACAGACATCTCACGAACAAATGCTTCAACGTTGTCTTCCAATGCGTCAATTGAATCGAACTCTTCAGTATAGACATGAGCATTCACATGGCCCCACAAAAATAGTATAAAGGCGTAAAATCGCACGATCTGAGCGGAAAACTGATCGGTCCTGTTCAGCCATGTGACATCGTCTTGTTTAAATCACATGCCGTGCAAGTCAAACCTTGCATTTTGGGCTAAAAATGTTGGGTATCATTTCACGGTACCGCTTGAAGAATTACGGTCCAATTATGCCATCCACCCATAAACCGCACCAAACTGTGACTTTTTCTAGATGCATCGATGATTTTTAGATTTTGCAATACATTCGTCGGATTTTCACTCCAAGTGGGATGTATGGGCCCACTCCTTCTGGTACCTCCCCCTCAAAGGGTCAAAATTATCCATGAAGCTCATAAAACGCGAAATTAACATCCGATTCCCTTCAGACTCGACACATCTCAATATTTCTATCAACACAAGATCTGACATGAAGACGAAATATATCGGATCACTCCTTCGTGTACCTCATCCATAACGGGCCCAATATTTTGAATAATTATATTTCTCATAAAATGTGAAATACGCATCGGATCCTTTCTAAACTTCGCACATTCGAGTACTTCTGCTAACAAAATCGGTTCACCTCTTCTGGTACCTCCACCAACAAAGGGTCACAATAATCAAATCTGGTACATTGTAAGATTTATTTCAGACTTAGGTCAAATGCGAAATGAATAATATTGGCCCACTTCTATGGAGCTACCTCATCCATAACGGGCCCAAAATTTTGAATAATTATATTTCTCATAAAATGTGAAATAAGAATCGGATCCTTTCTAAACTTCGCACATTCGAGTATTTCTGCTAACAAAATCGGTTCACCTTTTCTGGTACCTCCTCCTATAAAGGGTCACAATAATCAAATCTGGTACATTGTAACATTTATTTCAGACTTAGGTCAAATGCGAAATGAATAATATTGTCCCACTTCTTCGGAGCTACCCCCATAAGTAGTGAACAGTTTGAATCCTCATAACGCAAGGTTGGGGGTATACATCTGCCGGCTAACCCGGCTGATACTATTTAACTTGTTGTAATAAAATTCAATGATTTGCAAGCGACGTTCGTGATGAAAATCTGCAACCAACTTCAGACTGCTGTCATTTCGAAGCCACTCGTCCGACAGCTGTTAAAATTATTCCAGTGACAGTTTACAAGTATACAAAACCATTTTGGTAAGAATTTTCCAGAAAAAAAGTTATTCGTGATGAAATTCAAGCGTGATAGTGTGATTTCTTTATATTTGGCTGGAAAACCACAAGTGGCTATCGTTAGAGGACTCCAGCATTTAAATGTGAATAAATCTTTTGTGTCCCGTACCATCGCTCGTTGCCGTTACCGTGATACTGGTAGCGTAGCCCGACGTCAAGGAAGTAGACGGAAGAAAACAGCAACATCAGCAGAAATGGTTCGAAAAGTAAAGAGGCGACTTGATTTGAACCCGCATCGCAGTGGCCGAAAATGGCTCGTGCGCTGAACATATCGCTATATTCCATTCGGCAAATACTGAAAACTTAGCTCGGGGTAAAGCCATTAAAATTCCAAAAAGTGCAAGAACTTACACCGCAACAGAAAAAAATAGACTCAAAAGAGCTAAAGAGGTGCTTCGCTTGGCTGAAAGTGGTGAACTGCCGAATTTGGTTTTCTCCGATGAGAAAACATTCGTTGTCCAGCAGTTTGTAAACAAACAAAATGATCGTGTTTACTTGCCAAAGAGGTCAGCTAAAAATGTGCATCTTCGGTTGACCACCAGAACTCAAGCGTCGACCATGGTGATTGTGTGGGCCGCCGTAACAGCCGTTGGTCGCTCTCCGCTCGTATAAATCGACCGTGGCATCAGAATAAATGCCGAATATTATCGCGAAAATATTCTGGAGAGTGTATTAAAGCTTTGGGCACGCAAACATTTTGGTCCCAGACCTTGGAAATTCCGACAGGACTCAGCACCATCGTAGTCAGCACGCGCCACCCAAGAATGGTTACAAAATGAGGTTCCTCGCTTCATTTCCAGCAAAATCTCCGGATACCAATCCGTTGGACTATTGTGTCTGGAGTGTTTTGAAAGCAAGGTTGGCACTAAAAATAGATGATCGACACCATCTAAAGCGAGCGCTTCTCCGGGAACGGGTCAACATTCGGACAGCATGTGACGGTTTCATTGGCCGTTTGAAGGCCATAATTCGTGCCAAAGGTGACCAATTCGAACACATCTAAACATAATCTTAAAATTAAAAATGCTAAATGCCTCAATAAAAAAAAAATGTAAAAATTATGACGTTTGACTTCGATGCAGTTTTTTTATCTCCCCCTGTATAGCTAAATAATCACCCTTTACAAGTGTTACTGACAAATAATGCTTATTTTTTATTATATCAAAAAGGAGGGGAAACTTAAACCCCAAGTGCTTGACGTAAACATAAGCTGCTCAGTAAATGCAACTGAAAGGAATTGAATTACCACTCCTAAAGATCCTACAAAGTGAGGGACTTAAATCATACTGTTATGTGGATATGACGTTCCAAATCTTACTTTTTGTTTAGAAAACAAACAAAAGTGTTAAAGGGATTCGGAATGTGGTTAAAATAACTATTTGCCCTGAACAAATCAAATAGCAGCACTGAATGGTGAATTAGGCACATTAACAAAACCGCTCTTAGCTTGAGGAAATTCCTTTGCACATGTGCGTTCAGTTCATGCTGCTGGTGGCAAAATACCAAGGATTAACTGCTGATGGGAATTTTTCACATTTCATTTCCGCACCAACTTCACCGGCTAGCCGACCAAAAGTATGCATTAACATAAACTCGAGATTTTTGACACCTGAACATTGTTGCAAGTCGTTGAGATAGAAAAAACCCATCAAATGGCATTCAATGGAGGGAGGTGCAGACAAATGCATCTGTGTACACAAACACTTGGACACACACACACAGGTGAATGGTGTTAACAGAGAATGTGGGCAAGTGCGGATGCTGCTGGTGGTGGCTTCATAGAATTGCAACAACAGCCCGAACAATGGTAATTAAGACTTTGAAAGACTCTGAATAATGGCTGCATAGAATTGCAGTTTGAGAACATCAAAGACAGATTACAACACACAAAGAGGCCGGGCTTTAAAACTCATAGCCTGGGAGGGCTGCTGCTGCCGACACATTGTTTGGCCACATCTTTATGAGGAATTTAACACAATCTAGACAGAAAATGAAAAAAAAATGTCCAGTTATGGTTGATTGGCTGCAAAGGAATATGGGTTGGTATGTACTCAGCTATTAACACTTTTATGGCCTTTTAATGATGTTGCAGTTCTGTTTTGGTGTCTGGAGAGACCTCTCCTTCCTTTAGTGAGTGGCATGTAAAGGAATTTTCAAACAATAAATGCCGACAAAATATGCAAATGTGAGAACTGGAAATTCCAATAAAGATGGTAAATGGAAATTTCCCTGTGAGATATTTTTCGACTTTCGAACAACATTGTCGATTTTATGATGTGTAGAAATTAAACTTCGATTTTAGGACGTTTTAAAGTATGATTTTTCAGTCATAATCTTTTTGGTTTCCCTTTTTATGAGCTTCGTGGATATTCAAAATGTTGAGAATTTGTGAGGGAGGTACCAGAAAGAGATCTTGTGTTAGGAAAAATGTTTTGTGAAATATTAAGAGAATCTGATACTTATTTCGGATTTAATAAACGTTTTGGTTATTCAATACTTTGACCCTTTGTGGGATGGATTGGACCGATATTATTAATTTTTGCACCTAACCTAGAACTGACGTAAATATTAGGATTTGCAAAGTTGGAGCACCATCGGAATATCGCTTTTCTTTCTGTGCAGAAAATATATATTTTTTTTAAATTTCGACCATTTGTGGGGGATGTACCAAAAGGAGTGGGCCGATAATGCCCATATCCAAACTTGATCTAAATTCAAGAAAAATATTACGATGTACTAAGTTTGGACCAAATCGGACACGAGAGTTATCGTGCACACCAGTCAGCCAGACAGACGGACGAACATTGCTAGATCGACTCCAAATGTTCTGAAACGGATTAGGTAAAAAGAGACATAGGGTCCAAACCCGTTACTTCGACTAGGCACGTTTTGACCGCATCAAACGATATATAGGATATATGGTACATGGAAATGAAATGAAATTTTCATTGCGATAATTTGTTTTGCAAATGTGTGCTAAAATTATACGAAAAGTACTAAATGCTACTAAATTTAGTACTGAGTGAATTTTCTTTTGGTATCTAGAATTGAGATATGATATGTGTTTGGAAATGTGTACTATGATTTTACGAAAAGTTCTATATAACACTTAACTTGGTATTGGGTGATGGAATATAGCTGAACACCTGAAATTTGATATTGAGGCCTCTCTTGGTATCTAGATTATGATATGGAAGTGATTTGAAATTGTGTGCTATAATTGTACGAAATGTATTAAATTCAGTATTGGGTGAAGGGATAGATTTGGAATCTCGAGATTTGGTGTCCAGGATGGGGAGATGCAAATTGTTTGGATATGCGTTCTATACAGGGTGAGTCAAAAAACTGCAACAAAGTCAAACGCCATAACTTTTACATTTTTTTTTAAATTCTGTTGAATGAAATAGCATCAAATATCGGAATCAAATTTTAGAATAAGTTTTGATTTCTTCGAATTGGTCACCTTTGGCACGAATTATGGCCTTCAAACGGCCAATAAAACCTTCACACGCTGCCCGACTTTTGCCCTGCGGTATTTAGGCCCATTCCCGGCGAAGCGTTTGCTTAAGGTGATTGATACTTTGGTATTTTTTAGTGCCAACCTTGCCTTCCAAAATACTCCAGACGCAATAGTCCAACGTATTGGTATCCGGAGATTTTGGTGGCCATTGTGCGTGCGCTGGAAATGAAGCGAGGAATCTCATTTTGTAACCATTCTTGGGTGGTCCGTGCTGAGTGAGTGCGATGGTGCTGAGGATTGTTGGATTGTCCAAGGTCTGCGTGCCCAAGGCTTTAACACACCCTCCAGAATATTTTCACAATAATATTCGGCATTTATTCTGATGCCACGGTCGATTAATACGAGCGGAGAGCGACCATCATCTGTTATGGCGGCCCACACCATCACCATGGCCATCACCGGCGCTTGAGTTCTGGTGGCCACTGGCCAACCGAAGGTGCACATTTTCAGCTGACCTCTTTAACAAGTAAACACGAACATTTTATTTGTTTACAAACTGCTGGACAACGAATGTTTTCTCATCGGAGGAAACAAAATTAGGCAGTTCACCACTTTCGGACAAGCGTAGCAATTCTTTAGCTCTTTTGAGTCTATTTTCTTTCTGTTGCGGTGTAAGTTCTTGTACTTTTTGGAATCTCAATGGCTTTACCCCGAACTATTTTTTTAATATTTGCCGAATGGAATATTGCGATATATTCAGCCCACGAGCAATTTTTCGGCCACTGCGACGTAAGTTTCGATAAAGTCGCTTCTTTACTTTTCGAACCATTTCTGCTGGTGTTGCTGTTTTCTTCCGTCCACTTCCTTGACGTCGGTCTACGCTACCAGTATCACGGTATCGGTAACGAGCGATGGTACGGGACACAAAGGATTTAATCACATTTAAATGCTGGAGTGCTCTAACGATAGCCACTTGTGGTGTTCCAGCCAAATATAAAGAAATCACACTATCACGCTTGAATTCCATCACGAATAACTTCTTTTCTGGAATATTCTAACCAAAATGCTTTTGTACGCTTGTTAACAGTAGAATGAGCTGTCACCGGAATAATTTTAACAGCAGTCGGACGAGTGGCTTAGAAATGACAGCAGTCTGAAGTTGGTTGTAGTTGTTTTATCTCACCCTGTACACGTAGAAAATATTTTCCCCAACTGGCGGGTTGACAAGTTTTAAAAGTTTCCTCTTCCAAATTTTATGCGATTTTCTGCCAAAATAGCTAATTCCAAATTAGAAACTAACAACATATCAGTGCCAAATTTTAACGCATATCCTTTAATTGGAATATCAAAACCATCTACCAACCTTAAAAACAGTGGCCAAAGACGATTTTTCGCTTCAGTACCAACTGCTGGGTTTTTTTTTGTAACATGTCATTCCTTTGAGCGCAATGCGTATAAGAAACTATGGCAGCAATGCCTTACACTTAGTAACTATCCCCTACTGGCTGTTACATTCTTTGTGGACGAAGGTGTTTGAAATGTTGTTCATTTAGTGTCGGCATGAAATGGCCGAGTGACAGGTAGACTAACTGACTGACTGGCTGGATGGCTGGCTGGCTAGCAGGTTCATCCGTAAAACAGGATGTCATAAAAATCCGCATTCGTTGCAGAAAAACGACCATAAACCGGCATTACTGATCCCCTCAAATCCTGTCTAACTAAAGTTGTCGTTCTCCGTCTACTTCTAACTCGTCTTCTTATCGTTTAATGCGCACACGCAGGCGTGCAAGAAATTCTGCACGTGCGTAACGAAATTAATTAAAATGCATTTCAAGACATTAGGTGTTGGTGTTGCCGTCGTTGCTGTTGTAATCCTACCCATCCTTGTGCCGGCAGCAAACGTGTTTATATTTGAAGTTGACATAGATGGTGGATATTTGGAATTTGATGGTAGGCATAATAAGCCCACGTACGTATTTACACTATCGTTTGGGAGTAGATCCTGTTCTAATACAAAAAAGGTGTATAACTCTCAATTGTCACATAGCTTATGGAAATCAGGAACTCAATTCCTATCCAAGAGTGACAAATGGGGGAAATTGTTCAAAACTTGGGATTTTTCCTGGACCAAGAATCTGATGAAATTTATGTGCCTTTTCGGACTTGACAATTGCATTGGGACGATTTGGCTTTGGTTTCAATCACATAGTTCACTTTCGAATCGTAGTACAGAGGTCATACATTTTTTTTGAACAATTTTGGATTTTGGTGAAGTTTTTGCTGCGAATCCAGAGTTGTAGAATCTGTATCAAAGAGTAAAGTAATTGATTGATTACCTGACTGACTAAACGGCAGACGAAACGGCTGAAGATAGAATCTTAACATTTTTGAAAAGGTACTCTCCTGGTCCGAAGGGGTCAGATAAGGCGAAGTTTTTTAAATTCGTGCTAGAACGGTTCAAAGTACCTTAAGGTACTAAATATATTACCCTTTGAATTTGAGGAAACAGTAGAGCTAGAACTCTTGGAATGTATGATATAGTTTTTGGAAATTCGCACTATAACTACACGAAAAGTACAACATTTGGTACCATTTCTCATGTAAACGGTTAGAGCTAAAAAGTGTGGAAATTTGGAATGGAAATCAATGTTAAAGAGTACAGTCGATTTAAGTAGGTAATTTTGGAAGTGTGCTCTCATGTTCACGAAAAGTACTAAACGGTACTAAATTTAGTACAGTTTGAATTTGAGGGAACAGAGGGAGCTGGAATCCTAAATTTTTATGTTAGGGTCATTGCTGGACCGAAAGGGTCAGAAAAGACTTAAAATTAACATTACTGGCGGAGTGTAGGATTGAGATATGGATATGGTTTTCGAAATTTGTACTTATGTGCACGAAAAGTAACAAACGGTACTAAATTTGGTACAACTTCGATGTGGGTGAACCGATACAGCTGGAATCTTGAAATTTAGAAATAAGATTATTATTGCATTTAAGGACTGTGAAATTTTTTGGAAATTCGTACTTATGTGTACTAAATGGTATTATATTTGGTACAACTTAAATTTTTGGAGAACCGATAGAGCTGGAATCCTAAAATTTGTAAAAATTATAACTGTTATATTGCAGGATTGGAGTTTGTAGGAAATTTTGAAAATTCGTAGTTATGTGTAATAAATGGTGCTATATTTGATACAATTTAACTTTTGGGTGAACCCGTTGAGTTGGAATCCTGAAATTTGGAAAGAAGATTTTTCTATTCGATTTGTACTAAATGGTACAAAATTTGCTGTAATTTGGATTTGGGTTAAGCAATAGAGCTTAAACAATAGAGATACTCTGAAATATGTAAATACGATTTCTATGGGATTATATGATTGAGGTACGGTGGTAGTTTTGGAAATTTGGAAATTGGATTTGAGTAAGTAGGGTGTTTTGAAAATTCGTAGTAAATGGTACCGAATTTGGTACAATTTGTATTTGGGCGAATCGATAGGATTGGAATCCTGAAATTTGGATTACTGTTATAGTATAGGATTGAGATATGTAGGAAGCTTTGAAAATTTGTACTTATATGTTCTAATGGTACTATATTCGGTATAACTTAAATTTTGGGAGAACCGATAAAGTTGGAATCCTGAAATTTAGAAATACGATTTCTATTCGACTGTATGGTGATGGAAAGTTGTACTTATGTGTACTACATGGTACTAAATTTGGTACAATTTGTATTTGGGTGAACCGATAGTGCTAGAATCTTGAAATTTTGGTTTAAGATTACTATTGCACTGTAGGATGGGGTATGTGTGATGTTTTGGAAATTCGTGAACTAAATGGTACTAAATTTGGTAAAAATGGTAAATTTGGTATTGGGTAAAGTATAGTGCTTGAACACTGAAATATGTTATTAAGGTCGCTGTTCATGTGTAGCCTAGACATTTGGAGATGTTTTCGAAAATGTGTACTATAATTTACGAAGAGTACTGAATGGTACTTGGCATTGGGTGAAAGGATAGAGATAAAATTCTGGAATTTTGATATTTGGATTGCCGATGGTAACTGTGTTTGAGATTTGGTGCTGGTATTGGGAATACGTCCTTTATTCGTACGATAAGTACTAAGTGATACAAAGTTTGGTATTGGGTGAATGGATAGGGCTGGAATGGAGGTGGTTTTTGAAACGTGTACTAAAATTATTCTAAATTTGGTACACTTTAAAGAAAGGAGAGTACTGCCGGAGAGTAGAATTGGGATGTGGAGGTAGTTTTCGAGATGTGCACGAATAGTACTAAATGATACTAAATTTGGTACAATTTCGAATTGGGTGAACTGATAGTGCTTGAACACTGAAATATGGTATTGGGGTTGCTGTTCACGTGTAGCCTGGACATTTGGAGTTGATTTCGAAAATGTGTACTATAATTGTACGAAAAGTAGTGTGGAAATTCTGAAGTTTTATGTATGGATTACTGGAGGTAACTGTGTTTGATATTTGGTGGTGTTTTTGGGTATGCATCCTATATTCGTATGAAAAGTACTAAGTGGTACTATATTTGGTATTGACTGAAGATATAGGGCTGGGATCCTCAAATTTGAGATTCAAGTCTCTGTTGATGTCTGTGGTTAAGATATGGAAGTGGCTTCGGAAATGTGTACTATAATTGTACAAAAAGTACTAAATTTGGTATTGGGTGGCGGAAAAGAGCTGAAATTCAAGGGCTGAAGAAATAGGGCTGGGATCCTCAAATTTAAGATTAAAGTCTCTATTGTTATTTGGGATTAAGATATCGAGGCGGTTTTGGAAATGTGTACCATAAAGTACCTAATTTGGTTTTGGGTGAGGAAATAGAAGTGGAATCTCGAAATTTGATATTGTGATCTCTGTTGGTATCTGGAATTGAGGTAAGGACGTAGTTTTTAAAATGTGTACTACCATTGTTCTAAAAGTACTATATTTGGTACAATTTAGTTTAGAATGAAAATATAGTGTTTGAAATCGGAAATTTTGGTATTGGGGTCGCTGTTCAAGTGTAGCCTGGATATATGGAGGTGGTGACGGAAATGTATACCATAATTGTACTAGTGTGTATTAAATGGTACTGAATTTGTTATTGGCTGAAGGGAAAGGGCTGTAATTCTCAATTTTGATATTGAGGTCTCTGTTGGTATCTGAAATTGAGATATGGAAGAAATTTTAGAAATGTGTACTATAATTGAAGAAAAAGTGCTATTAAGTACTAAATTCCAAAGTGTGTGATGAAATGGAAGTGGAATCCCGAAATTTGATAATGTGGTCTCTGTTGATATTTGAGATTGAGATACGGCGGTGGTTTTGGAAATAAGTGTTATAATTGTACGAATGGTACAAGGTATTGGGTGAAAGAAATTACAGAACAGAAATCCTGAAATTTGATATTCATTTTTTATTAAATCCAGTTTTGATTAAAACATTTTGTCAAACAAAACAAATTGGGCGTTTTGAGTACTAACATGTAAAAAAGCTATAAGTTCGACCGGGCTGAACTTTGAATACGCTCCACCATTTGGAACAAATTTGGAAATTTTCAAAAAATAAAATACTTTAAAAGTTCTCTTAAAATCTTAAAAATACCGAATGTAGCCGTTATATTAGGGTCTATACGACGACATGGACCTGCATAGGAAATTTTGTCATAAGCCATTACAATATTCAACCTCCAAATTTAAAAAAAAAAAATATTGAATAATGTAGTTAGCATAATCAAAATACCGAATATCGGGAGGTACCATTATATGGGGGCTATACCAAAACGTGGACCTGCACAGACAGTGTTCTGTCTTAGGCTGTAGCATCCGTTACGAACATCAAATATCAAATTTGAAAGAATTTCGGTGAATAATGTCGCTAAAATCAACAAAGTCCGGAATATCGGGAGGCGCTTCAATATGCGGGCTATACGAAGACGTGGACCTGCACAGACAATGTTCTGTTTTAGGCTGTAGTATCCATTACGAACTTCAAATACCAAATTTGAAACAAATCCGGTGAATAATGTCGCTAAAATAATCAAAATACCGAATATCGGGAGGTACGGTTATATGGAGGCTATAACAAACCGTGGACCTACATACCCCATTTTCAATACCAAAAGTCCTGCAGACATAACATACATTTGAGTAAAATTTTATCAATCTACATCAATTCGTTCGGAAGCTAGAGTGATTTCCAAAGACGGATAGACGGGCTGACGAACGGACATCGCTAAATCGACATAGATGCTGATCAAGAATATATATACTTTGTGGGTTCTAAAATGTATATTTAGAGGTGTTACATACGGAATGACAAACTTAATATACCCTCCATACTATGGTGGAGGGTATAAAAAAAGGACTAATACGAACTGTTTGAAGCAAATGTACAATTTCAGTATGGACCTCTCGCTGACGAAATCGTGGCTACTCGTTGGTTACCCAATAACTTTCAATTTTATTCAACATTCCATTTTCCATTTCTAGCCGGGAGTTGAAGGTAACTTGTGTTTCCTTGAATGAATCGATTAAGCCCTGCCGTACTGAAGTTCAAACTGGATGGATAATTGCCTCAATGGAGTCACATTTGTTTTATGAGAAGTGAATTGTTTCACTTTTTTTGTTTCGTATTAAATTCATTGGTTCGGCTGGATGGCTGGCTGGGCGTCCGTCGACATGGAGCTTTGATTCTGCGCATAAATATTTCTTTCCACATTTGTGAATCCAGGTGTTCGGCTGACATGACTCCTACTCCGCTGAACTGCAATTAAATGCGAACAACGACAACAGACGACCAAATGCCGGGCCAAATGACGACAATGACAATTGTTTGTTATTTTATTTTCCTTTTGGCTTTTGTTTGTTTAGTTTGTCGATCAACAACAACAATAAAAACAAAAAACAACACAACATGAATTCTTTTTGCATTGCGTTAACACTGATTTCTTGTTATTTGCTACGTTTCCATTCCCGTCAGCCAGCCACCATATGGAGAGCACCTCTGTAAGCTTGGCACACACACACACACACCTAGCTAAAAACGCCTATTTTTTTTCCAATGAAATCAACAGTTGTCCCTGGAGGGGGAGTTAAGCAGGAAGCATATCTCAACATAAACGACAGAGTCAAGCTCAAGAACACACCTTAACTTTATGGACGTTATGTGTGGTTGGTTGGTTGTCTGACGGTGATTGGTGTAAACCTAACAATAGAAGTGTTTTGTTTTCTTGGGTTGAGGGTTTTTGAAAATAAATCTTAGAAAAATGAGGAATATTTGAATTTAAGGATAGAAAACGTTTCTAGATCAACAGCGGATATCAAACAAGTTAGACTTGCATTGAGTCAAACCAAATGTTTGAAGACCAAGGAAGTATTTTCAATTGCAAACAAAGCCTTGCCAAGACCCAGGCAAGGTTCTCATTGTAATTACCTTGACCTAATGTAAATATTGAAAATAAATTTTTCTTTTTTAATATCCTTAGCCATATAGCTACAGAGGGTATAGGTACCATGTCATTCGGCCAAAAATTTATCTCCGAACTAACCGTTGTAGACGAAAACGACGAAATCCAAGGAGTAGTGAAATTACTGACTGATCAGGAATCAAAGCCCAGACAAAATGGCTAAAATTAGGATCTAGAAATTTTGCACGAGGGCCAGCCTTGGTACGTAGGCGTGTGATAAGGCTGGGTTTTTGAAAATTTGTACGAAAATGGTACGAAAGAGTAATACTTTGTATTAGACAAAGGGTATGAGCTAGAATGCTCAAATTTGGAGTGTGTGTCACCGATGTAGGTCGGGATAGATGTACCAAAGGATTTTCAGAAACTCGAACTTTATGGCTACAAAAAGTTCTTAAATGGTACTAAACTTCTAAAATAGTACCATTTGGTATTACGTGAACGAATGGAGCTAACAACTTGAAATTTGACAGAGAGGTAATCAAGATTGGAAAGTAAGAGTAATATTTGAAAGTAGTTTTGGAAATGTGTGCGAACTATACTAGATGGTACTAAATTTTGTATTAGATGAAGGGAAAGGACGGAAATCCTCAAATTTAATATTAAGGTCTCTGCTGGTATCTGGAATTGAGAAATTTTGTATTGAGGTCCCTATTGCTGGAAATTTGGTATTGGGGCCGCTGTTCATGTGTAACCTGTACATATGGGAGTGGTTTCAGAAATGTGTACTATAATTGTAGCAAAAATACTTAATTTGGTATTGAGTGAAGAACTCCTGAAATTTGATATTTAAATAGCTGATGGTATCTGTGTTTGAGATTTGACGGTGGTTCGGAAATTCGAAATTTTTATACCCTCAGCCATATGGCTACAGAGGGTATATATCATTTGATACGGCCCAAAACGTGCCTAGTCGAAATAACGGTTTCAGATCATAGGTCTCTTTGGACCAAATCCGTTTCAGAAAATTTGGAGTCGATCTAGCGATGTCCGCCCGTCTGTCTGTCTGGCTGGTGCGCACGATAACTCTCGAAGGGTGTATACGATTTGGCCCAAACTTGGTACATCGCAATATTTTTGACAAACTTAGATCGAGTTCGGAGATGGGCAAATAAATGTTCAAAGAATATATTTTTTTGCACTGAAACAGAAAGAATTATCCGATTCTGATCCAACTTTGCATGTCCTAAAATTTGCGTCAGTACTAGGTCAGGTGTGAAAATGGACAATGTCGGTCCACTCCATCAAGTACCTCCCCCACAAATGGTCAAAATTTTGAATAATTACAATCTCATTAAATGTGATGTGATGATTGTCTTCAAATTTCACACATCCGAATATTTGTATTAACCCATGTTCTGGTGTGAAGGGGGAATACAGCGGTCCACTCCTTCTGGTACCTCCTCCACAAAATATTGAAATTTTAAGTATCCATGAAGCTCATAAAACGCTAAATTAATATCCGATTCCATTTAGACTTGGCACATCTGTCGCAATATTTATATCATATTTTTCGTTCCGATAAAAAATGGACAATATTGGCCCATTTCTCCATAGAGGGTCAAACGTTTGAATAATCTTAACAATATATTTAAATAATCGAACATAGCCTGAGGGTATATATCTGGCGGCAATACCGACTGATACTTTTTAACTTGTTTATTGGGATCTTTGTTGGTGGTAGGTTTGTGATAAAGAGATAGTTTTGGAAATGTGTACTAAAAGTGCACGAACAGTACTAAATAGTACTAAATTGATACAATTTGGTACTGGCTTGAAATCTGAAATTCGGTCTGTTCATGTGTAACCTGGACATATAACATTGGTTTGGAAATGGGTACTATAATTTTACGAAAAGTACTGAATGACACTATATTTGCTATTGGCTGAATGGATAGATATAAAATTCTTAAATTTGATATTTAAATGACTGATCGTATATGTATTTGAGATTTGGCGGTGGTTTCGAAATTCGTACTATATTTGTATGAAAAGTACTAAATGGATTAGGTAAAGGTATGGAATCCTCAAATTTGATATTGAGATCTCTGTTGGTATCTGGAATTGAGATATGGAGGTCGTTTTGGAAATGTGTACTAAAAGTTCTAAATGTGGAATTGGGAAAAGAGCTGAAATCCTGAAATTAGTCATGGATGGCTCTGTTAATGCTTGTGGTTAAGAGAAGGAGCTGATACTTGTTGTTGAGGAGAAGGAGGATATTAGAACTGTAATTGTACAAAATGGTACTGGTAATGGTGGAATTAAAAAAAATAAAATTCCGAAATTCGATATTAAGTTCACTGTTGGTATCTGAGGTTGAAATATGGAGATTGTTTAGGAAATGTGTATTAAAATTGTACGGAAAGTACTAAATGGTACTAAATTTGGTATTGGGCGAAGGTATATGGTTGGAATCCTCCTGGAATATTGAGATCTCTCTTGGTATGTGGAATTGAAGAAAGTACTAAAAAATACGGAAGTACTAAAAAGTACTTAATTTGGTATTGGGTCAAGGAATGCCGCTGAAATCCGCAATTTGGTATTGATGTCATTGTTGTTGTCTGTGGTTAAGAGAAGGAGCTAGGTTTGTATATGCGTACAATGCGTAATTGTACTAAATGGTACTAAATTTTGATAATGGGGATGGGGAAATTATAGAGCTGAAGTCCTGAAATTTGACATTAAGTTCACTATTGGTATCTAAGGTTGAAATATGAAGATTGGTTAGGAAATGTGTACTAAAATGTACGAAATGCTTCTATTTTTGGTATTGGGTACAGTGATAGAGATAATATTCTGAATTTTCATATTAAGATTACTGGTGAACTGCGTCCTATATTTGTACGAAAAGTACTGAATGGTACTATATTTTGTATTGTGTGAAGGGATAGAGCTGGAATCCAGAAATTTGACATTTTGGTCAGTAGTGATGATATCTGAGATTTTAGAAACTTGGAAATTCGTCCTACATGTGTTCGAAAAGTAGTAAATGGTACTAAATCCGCAAATTTGATAATGAGATCTCTGTTGGTAGCTGGAATTGAGATATGGGGGTCGGTTCGAGCACTGTTGGTGTCTAGGATGGAGAGATGTAGATTTATTTGGATATGCCTATGGAGACGTTCAAATAGTTTTGGACCAAAACATTGGTATGTCTGTCCGACGAGCGATTGTCCTCGAAGTAAACTTTATGCAGCGAAAAAGTTATACCAAACATGGATTGAAAATGTGCAAATTATTCCAATGACAGCTCATTATATTGTTTACACGGGTACAAAGGCATTTTGTTGAGAATTTTCCAAAAAAAAATTTATTCGTGATGGAATTCAAGCGTGATAGTGTGATTTCTTAATATTTGGCTGGACAACCACAAGTGGCTATCGTTAGAGCACTCCAGCATTTAAATGTGAATAAATATTTTGTGTGTCGTACGAACGCTCGTTACCGTGATACTGGTAGCGTAGCCTTACGTCAAGGAAGTGGACGGAAGAAAACAGCAACATCAGCAGAAATGGTTCGAAAAGTAAAGAAGCGACTTGATCAAAACCCGCGTAGCAGTGGCCGAAAAGTGGCTCGTGAGTGAGTGATGGCAAATATTGAAAAAAGAGCTCGAGGTAAAGCCAAAAAGTGCAAGAACTTACAGCGCAATGGAAAGAAAATAGACTCAAAAGAGCTAAAGAGTTGCTTCGCTTGGCCGAGAGTTGTTGAACTGTCGAATTTGGTTTTCTCTGATGCGAAAACATTTGTTGTCCAGCAATTTGTAAACAAACAAAATGATCGTGTTTACTTGCCAAAGAGCTCATCCGAAAATGTACACCTTCGGTTAGCCCCAGAACTCAAGCGCCGGCCATGGTGATGGTGTGGGCCGCCATAACAGCCGATGGTCGCTCTCCGCTCGTATTAATCGAAAAAATATTCTGGAGGGTGTGTTAAACCCTTGGGCACGCAAACATTTTGGCCGCAGACCTTTGATATTCCAACAAGACGCATCGCACTTCGCACTCAGCACGCGCCACCCAAGAATGGTTACAAAATGAGGCTCTTCGCTTCATTTCCTGCGCACAATGGCCACCAAAATCACCGGATACCAATCCGTTGGACTATTGTGTCTGGAGTAATTTGGAAAGCAAGGTTGGCACCAAAATCACCGGATACCAATCCGTTGGACTATTGTGTCTGGAGTAATTTGGAAAGCAAGGTTGGCACTAAAAAATTCTGAAGTGTCGATCATCTCGCATTCGGGCAGCGTGTGACGGTTTCATTGGCCGTTGGAAGGCCATTATTCGTGCAAATGTGACCAAATCTAAACTTATTGTAAAATTTTATGCTATTTCCAACATTTTTTACTTTCATTCAATAAAGTAAAGTATCCTTTTCAGACGCAATTTTTTTCAAGTGACCGACAACTTTTTTCAATTTTTTCGCTTTTTCCAATTCGCTACCAAGGCTATGAGTCACCAATGAAATTAGCTGCTTCTTTTCTTGTATGGCAAAGCCATAAAACGTGTCTTATGTCCATGCGACTCATTTAGCATCAGCCCAAATCAGCTTCACATGTGAATGCATGATTCAATTGGCTCCTTGCCATGCATCATAGACTCAAAACCCATCCATGTATGCACAATACTTGTCGTGTTCGGTTGATTGGCTTTTTGGACGATGTTGCCAGATGTTTTGTGGGGGGAGGTAATGCAGAACAAAATTTTTTAAAGATCATCAAAGCAATAATCTTGGCATTTTATAAATAATCTTTTAAGGATCATCATCTAAAGAAATAGGTTTCAATTGGTAAAAAGAGAGTATAGGAAAAAATTGCAAATACTTTTGAAAAAAATCGAAAAATGAAGATCCTTGAAAAAAATATATTTTTTAAAATTCATTATTTTGTCACCGATATTTTTTCAAAATTCACAAATTGAATTTAGAAAAAATATCAGTTCCAAAATAATGAATTTTAAAAAATATATTTTTTCAAGGATCTTCATTTTCCGATTTTTTACAAAAGTATTTGCAATACTTTCCAATAGTCTCCTTTTACCAATTGGAGCCTATTCCTATAGATATTCCTAGCGTATGAACAATGAGTGCTGTGGCAACTTCATTTCCTATTTCATTCGAAGATTGTTAAACTCTCAGCGTTTTTTTTTTTTTTTTTTTGTTTTTGAAAGCCATGATTTTTTTAGTTCAATGTCAATTCCGATTCGTCATATGGCTTTTGCAGCTGTGTAAAGCTGCTTGTTCCTCATCTGGTTTCTACAAAAAAAAAAAAAGACAAACATTGCACCGTATTTTATTTCGTCTTTTGTCGGTGTGATGTGAGATCACAGCCGTCAAAAAAACAGAGTTCGGATTTATTTTTACATAAATATAAAAGAAATCAACATTCAGTTATAACAACAGAGCTACAGCAACAACAATTGAGCCATGAAAAATACTGCTGACAAAAGACAAAAAAGGACCACCCAAATTGACGTCGGACAATGTTTACGAAGCCGAATTCAAATTTATTGAAAGTGTGGCAGCTTAACGACTCGAATCGAGAAAAGCTTAAAAATGTGCCGCAGGGTGAAACGATGTGGAAGACATGATTTTCTAAGGATTTTGTATAGGGCTCATGCGTAGATAAAATTGAGACAAATCTGAAGTGAAATTGAGTCAAAATTGTAGTGTATGGAGAATTGTACCCAAAGGTACAAAAATACACTTAATCCTAAACGGTACTAAAACAATATTTTCTGAGCCAATATTGCTTCACTGTTGGTGCGGGTCATGAAATAAAGTTCGACTTTCTGGGAATTCCTTCTAAATGGAACATATCAGTTCTAAATAAGGTAGAGCTTAAAATATGAGCGGTTTAAAATTTTCGACCGCAATAATTTGGTGAACAGTAAAATTGCTGAATGCAATATTTACCCAAAATGAAAGGATTTCCAGGAATCGAAACTGGAATATTTAAAAAAATTAAAAATGGGCGGTAACTAAAGCCGATGTACATGTCTACAACTTTTAGCTTCACTTTCATCATCGTTTCAGGCTTTTTTGTCAATTTTGGAAAAAATGAATTTTCTCGCCACCGCCAAGTCGCAAACACAGATATTTTATTTTATTTCCCTTCCTTCGCCTAATACCAAATTTAGTACCATTTAGTATTTTTTGTTATCTTTTGGTACTTTTTTCAATTCCAGATAACAACAGATATCGCAATAAATAATTTGAGGTTAAAAGCCCCTATCCATTCACCCAATATTAAATTTAGTACTTTTTGAACACATAAAGGGCGTATTTCTAATCCACCGCCAAATCTCAATCTTAGAGACCAACAGTAAACAAAATTCCAAATTTCAGGATTCCAACTCTATTTCCTTAACCAATACCAAAATATAGTACAATTTAGTACTTTTCGTATAATTTTAGTAAACATTTTCTAAACAATCTTCATATCTCAACCTCAGATATCAAGAGTGAACTTAATATCAAATTTCAGGATTTCAGATCTTTAATTTCCCCCCATTAACAAACTTAGTACCATTTAGTACAATTACAGTACGCATATCTAAAACCAGCTTTTCGTACAATTGTAGTACGTCTCAAAACTACCTCCATATATCCATACGAGATAAAAAACTGCAACAAAGTCAAACGCCATAATTTTTACATTTTTTTTTAAATTTTATTGAATAAAAGCAAAAAATGTCGGAAATAGCATCAAATTTTAGATTAAGTTTAGATTTGTTCGAATTGGTCACCTTTGGCACGAATTATGGTCTTCAAACGGCCAATAAAACCGTCACACTCTGCCCGAATGTCGCTCTACGGTATTTTGGCCCATTCCCGGCAAAGCTCTTGTTTGAGGTGATCGACACTTTGGTATTTTTAAGTGCCAACCTTGCTTTCCAAAATACTCCAGACACAATAGTCCAACGGATTGGTATCCAGAGATTTAGATGGCCATTGTGCACTGTTTGAATGTCCAAGGTCTTCGACCAAAATGTTTGCATGCCCAAGGCTTTAATACACCCCCAGAATATTTTCGCGATAATATTCGGCATTTATTCTGATGCCATGGTCGATTAATACGAACGGAGAGCAACCGTCGGCTGTTATGGCGGCCCACACCATCATCATGGCCGACGCTTGAATTCTGTTGGCCAACCGAAGGTGCACATTTTCACATTTTGGCAAGTAACCACGATCCACGATCATTTTGTTTGTTTACAAACTGCTGGACAACGAATGTTTTCTCATCGGAGAAAACCAAATTTTCTGTATACCACTTTCGGCCATGCGAAGCAACTCTTTAGCTCTTTTGAGTCTATCTTCTTTCTGTTGCGGTGTATCTTCTCGCATTTTTTGGAATTTCAATGGCTTTACCCCGAGTTTATTTTTCAATATTTGCCGAATGGAATATTGCGATATGTTCAGCTCACGAACCATTTTCGGCCACTGTGACGTGGGTTTCGATCAAGTCGCTTTTTTACTTTTCGAACCATTTCTGTTGATGTTGCTGTTTTCTTCCGTCCACTTCCTTGTCGTCGGGCTACCAGTATCACGGCATCGAGCGATGGTACGAGACACAAAATATTTATTCACATTTAAATATTGGAGTGCTCTAACGATAGCCACTTGTGGTTCTGCAGCCAAATAAAAAACTCACGCTATCACGCTTGAATTCCATCACGAATAACTTTTTTTCTGGAAAATTATCATCAAAATGCTTCTGTACGCTTGTTAACAGTATAATGAGCTGTCACTGAAATTATTTTAATAGCTGTCGGAAGAATGGCTTAGAAATGATATCAGTCTGAAGTTGGTTGCAGTTTTTTCATCTTATCCTTTACATTATCTTCTATCTTTATAGACAATTATCTTCTTCTATTTTACATTATCAGAATACAAAAATACGATATAGTTGACATATGTACACAATTCTCAGGGGGTAAAGTTCTCACAATGAACTCCTTTTGTAGACTTTCAGATGAACTCTATTGGAAAATGTGGTTGAAATTATCAAAATACCTAATATCGGGAGCTTCCGTTATATGGAGGCTATACAATATAGTGGACCCTTATAGCCCATCTTCGAACTTGACCTGTCTGCAGACAGAATTGTGCAAAACTTGTCTATCTTAATTCGATTTGACTCTAGCGTGATTACAACAGACAGACAGAGGGACGGAAGGATAGGGCCAAATAGTCTTAGAATTTTACGCTGATCAAGAATATATTGATAGGTTTAAAATTATTATTTCGATGAGTTACAAACGGAATGACGAACTTAATATACCCTCCATCTATGTGTGGTGGAGGGTATTAGAAAAGTCGCAACAATTTTCAAAATACTGCTGTTGTATGGGGGCTATACGTTATCGTTAACATATATAGACAGTAGACTTTGTTTGGTCTAAAATTATTTCGATGAGTTACAATCGGAATTGCAAACTTGATATACCCTCCATACTATGTATGTTGGAGGGTATAACAATTTGGAGAGGTTTTTAATTTTTTTTTTTTTTTTTTTTTGAAGCAAATATTTTCCAGGTACATAATCGAAATTGAGACTTATTTTCTTTGAGGTCTTGATTAAAAGTAAATTAAAGGAAGATTCTAAATAAGATACTGCTGAGTTAAGACATTAATGAGGAGACAATTAAAGCCGGCCTGTTCTGCTACCCAAAATAAATACTTTATTCTATTACAACTCGATTTTTTATTGTTTTCCATCACCCCACCCTAATGTCTCAACTAGATAATTAACTTAAAAGATTTCTATGTCATACGGATCACAATACCACCAACACCACAAGCGCAGTTGTACAGCAACTGGATGCGAAGCGAAATATGTTAAAAATAAATTAAGAAGGAAATGTTCGTAAGCCAACTCCTTGGGCATTGCAATTCAATATCTACAACTCAAAAACACATATAGAGGGTCATATTTTTGCCTTCTCCAATATATGAGTTTGCATTGGCATTGTTTGGGATCTTGTACGAGGTCTACATGAGCCCACGAGAGAGAGCTTTGTGTTGCTATGAAAAAAATAAAACAAATTTATGCAAAGATTTATATATTGGAGTGTAAATTAAATTTAAGAGGATTACCATCATAAAGTCCTTGTATGGATTGTGTGGTAGCTTGTTTTGAGTTTCTCTAAGATACCCGCTCGTACACAATCAATAGTAGCAACATAAACATGAGAATAATAATTTTTTTGGGGAATTACTGCAATATTTATGCCAAATTACATATTTGAAATGTTTAAAAGATTCAGATTATATTGCACAGGTTTATGCAATATTAAATGGAATATTTATGGACAAAGGTCTACTTTTATCAAAGAAAAAATATTATGGACGAAGAAATTTTTGCTACGGAAATTTATAATCTATTACTTTTTAAATAGCACTTTAATTGATACTAAAGTGCAAGTGATGTGAAATTATTTTTGGGGAAGAAGGACATATTCGAATTTTGAAAGACGATTTTTTCATTTACCAGGGTCTCAATTCTTGTTCTGTGAAAATGTGAAATGAAAACTTTTATAAAGGAAAGAAATGTCAAATGAAAAAATTTATAAAGAAAATATTTTTCATTTCACATTTTCATAGAACAAGAATCCAGCCCCAGGACTTATCAATCCTTTCCCTACTCTACATCTTATCAGAGAATCATTTTCAATTTTCAATTTCACTAGAGTTATGGTCTTTCAAAAATATGACTACGGAAGTAAGAAAAGAAGTGGCTAGATATTGTCACATTTTCTACGAAAGAGTTGTTTTTGAAAATTTTGTGTGGGACTTGCCAAAATTAGTAGACCTATAGATCCCATTAATGTCCATTATATGTGAAAAAGCTTTTTTTCAAATTATCATGCTAGGTAAGGATGGGAAAGAGTTGACCGATCGTTCGTTTCTCCACCTTACATAAGCGTGATGGAATAATTTTGTAGCGCGAAGTTGGGACCACATCATTATAAGAAAAGTTTTGATAGATATTAGTATTGGAAATTGTGATCCTTTGTGGCTGAGGTACCAGAAGCGGGTCACAGATATACAGGGAGAGGTGAAAAAACTGCAAACAACTTCAGAGTGCTGTCATTTCTAAGCCACTCATCCGATAGCTGTTAAAATTACTCCAGTGACAGCTCATTATATTATTTACAAGCGTACAAAAGCATTTTGGTGAGAATTTTTCAGGAAAAAAAGTTGTTCGTGATGGAATTCAAGGGGTGATAGTGTGATTTCTTTATATTTGACTGGAAAACCACAAGTAGCTATCGTTACAGCACTCCAGCATTTAAATATGAATAAATATTTTGTGTCTAACGTAGCCCAACGTCAAGGAAGAGGACGGAAGAAACCAGCAACTTCAGGAGAAATGGTTCGAAAAGTAAAGAAGCGACTTGATCGAAACCCGTGTGGCAGTGGCCGAAAGATGGCTCATGAGCTGAACATATCGCAATATTCCATTCGGCAAACATTGAAAAATGAACTTGGGGTAAAGCCATTGAAATTCCAAAAAGTGCAAGACTTACACCGCAACCGAAAGAAAATATACTTGAAAGTGCAAAAGAGCTTCGCTTGGCCTGGCCGAAAGTGGTGAACTGCCGAGTTTGGTTTTCTCCGATGAGAAAACATTCGTTGTCCAGCAGTTTGTAAAAAGAAACAAATTGATCGTGTTTACTTGTCAGGTCAGCTGAAAATGTTCACCTTTGGTTGGCCACCAGAACTCAAGCGTTGGCCATGGTGATGGTGTGGGCCGCTATAACAGCCCATAGTCGCTCTCCGCTCGTATTAATCGACCGTGGCATCAGAATAAATGCCGAATATTATCGCGAAAATATTCTGGATGGTGTATTAAAGCAATGGACACGCAAATATTTTGGCCGCATACCTTGGACATTCCAACAGGACCATCGCACTCAGCACGCGCCACCCTAGAATGGTTAAGAAATTAGGTTCCTCGCTTAATTTCCAGCGCAAAATGGCCACCAAAATCTCCGGATACCAATCCGTTGGACTGTTGTGTCTGGGTTATTTTGGAAAGCAACGTTGGCACTGGAAAATACCAAAGTTTCGATCACCTCAAGCAAGCGCTTCGCCGGGAATGAGCCAAAATACTGCAGAGCAACTTTCGGGCAGCGTGTGACGGTTTCATTGGCCGTTTGAAGGCCATAATTCGTGCCAAAGGTGACCTATTTGAACGAATCTAAACTTATTCTAAAATTTGATGGCATTTCCGACATTTTTGCTTTCATTTAATACAATTAAAAAAAAAATAAAAATTATGGCGTTTGACTTTGTTGCAGTTTTTTTTTTTATTTCACCCTGTATGGAGAGAAGACCTTCGGAAGGTGTTCTGTACGATTATTAAAAATGTTGGCTCTCTGTGGGAAATGTACCTGAAGGGGTGAACGGATAATGCCGTACTTGACCTAAGTCTTATTAATAAATTTTGTGGAAATATTATTTCGTTTTTCAATTTAAATTAAGTAAGCAAAGAATTTAATCTATAGCGTTCAACTATAATATTGGAATATTGGAAAGCGCTCTTAGGTCCAAACCATTTTGGTCGATATTTCAAAATAATGTCATACAGTGCTGCAAAAACTGTAGCCTATGATTTTTGACCAGCTGATAGGTATTAAAAAATGCACCCAAAAGTTGTGATTCATTTCACCCGCTAAATATAATATGATAGCCATCAAAAATGCTACGCTTCTACCCTGACATAAACTCTAGCCTCATGCAAAATTCCGTGACGATTGGTCTTGAATTGCGACGTATAAAGCACTTGCAAAATCAGGAATTTTCTCAGTTCTTGGGCCATTTCAACACCTAAATATTTTGCGAACACCTTCAAATAAAATTGGCCTTTTCAGATCCTATGATCAGGTCATAATTGGGACCTGTATCGTGGCTACAAAAGATCGACTAAGCTCGGCGATATAAGAAGGTCTATATATAACATCTTGGGTCCTGGACCAATATTTCTCGATGATATAAGTTTTTGGTCTTGTCAAACTTATAATGCCTCCAAACCCATAGCTGTGTAGGATATAAAAATTAACCTTTGTTGTTAACTTTTAAGGTATCACAAGGAGTTGACCAACTTATGAAAATGATCGATTTTAAAATTGCAATGAACTCTCCAGCTTAAAATTCTCAGATCTTGGTCTTTAGGTATTAATCAAATTGTTGCAATGAATTGTGTATCCGCTTCTTGGCATGTCAGAAATACAAATCATCGATATCCCTTAACGAAATCACCGCTGTCACATTAAAATTAGTTCTTATCCTTAATCACATTTAGTTAAAATAAGAATAACAAATTTTCATATTTCTGCAGAAAGTCGAGCCATATTCTTTGAATATTTGATGTATTGATTTTACAATTAAATCTGTTTCAAGTCGGACAGAATCGCACGGACATGCAGCAGCGGACTGTGTGCACGGTAAAGTGCCTTTGGTGTTAATAATAATTCACTGATTTATTTCTTATTCAAATTTATAAGATTATTTTTACGGCATCATAAAAAAAATTAATTACAGACAGAATCAGCAATTTTGTCTGTCTGTCTGTCCAACACGATGTCTGACCCGACTTACTGCCTGCAATGTTTGTTTTTGTTTTTGTTTGGTTAAAACTGCAACTGCAATAGTTCAGGCGGCGGCGCTTGCAGTCTAATGTGGTTTCATAATTTTCAAATTACTTCATTTGGTTGTGGCTTTGGCCCAGAGAGTGGGAGAGGGAGAGAGAGATCCTGTTTATTATTACTGCTGATTTTTTTTCTGCTCTGTCTCATTTCAATTTAATGGAGCCCCATAACAAAACTGTTAACAAATTGGATTAGCAATTGCCTTAAAACGCTGATAAGCATCGTAAATTCCCAGCTTAAATTGCAATTGAAATAATTTAAATAATTAAAATTAATCGATTGTCGAGAATTATTCTACCATGTGTTGTTTTTGTTGTTGACTGACTAACTGGCTAGTGTTGAATAGCCAGCCACCCACCCACATCGAGTCTGGCATGGAATCAGGCGAAAAGATTCTATCGCCTGATTATTCATGCAGACTTTGTAGAGGAAGTCTGGCATTCAGTAGGTATGTTAATTAGTTCGAAACTCGATCGAACACAATGCAATGTTGCATGTTGGAAATTGTTGTGTTGAAATTGAGTTTTGATCCAATCAGGAAGAGTGGCTTTTGAAAAAAGGCTTATGCACGCTATTTTTGAATGCAGTCCCTCAAAAGTTGATAATGGTTAAATTAACAGATACTTGACGTTAGTGTTGAGAAAAATTGTTCACTACTCGTACTTCGGATCTTAAGATCTCTTGGATGCTTTGGCGTGAAGGTATATGGATATTTATGAGGAAAATCCATGGAATTGTTATTTTCAATACTCTAAGCTCCAAACTCCATTTTTTGACTTTTTGAGAAATAGGTGATTTCTAAGGGTTTCTCGCTGGCTTTTTATGAGACCTCAGTCAAGAATCGTTGGAATCCTTTTATTTTAGGTATAAAGTGTCTTCGACAATATTACAGATAGAATGACGAGGATTATTTTGTTGAAATTTTGAATTCACAAGCGAGTCACCAATAGCGGCTTTTGCCTTTTTTTCAAAAGGAGTGAACCGATATATTCCATTTCTTCTAGTACCTCCCCCACATAGAGTTTAAGATTTTGCATATCAAACGCTCGAAGAAAGCGAAATAAGCATCGAACTCTCTTCAAATTTCACATATACAAAAAGTTTTTGTAACACAAGGTCTGTTGTGAAGATGATATATATCTGCGAACCACTTCTGGTACCTTACCTACAAAAGGTGACAGTTTTCAATACTTTTATCTATTACAACTTGCGAAACAAGTGAAGGAAGTAACGAATATAGTCCAAACCTGGTACGTCGCAATATTTATATCATATTTATTTAGATCCGATACGAAACGGATCTTCGGAACCTACTCCATACAGTTTCAACAATTTGTACAATCATACCAGAAGTTAAAATACTTTTAATATAGAAACATTTCCATTGATTAACTTTTTCTATAGAAAAATGTTCCTTGGTGAATTTTTTCTATAGAAAAATGGTCCTTGGTGAATTTTTTCTATAGAAAAATGTTCGTTGGTGAACTTTTTCTATAGGAAAATGTTCGTTGGTGAACTTTTTCTATAGAAAAATGTTCGTTGGTGAACTTTTTCTATAGAAAAATGTTCGTTGGTGAACTTTTTCTATAGAAAAATGTTCGTTGGAGAACTTTTTCTATAGAAAAATGTTCGTTGGTGAACTTTTTCTATAGAAAAATGTTCGTTGGTGAACTTTTTCTATAGAAAAATGTTCGTTGGTGAACTTTTTCTATAGAAAAATGTTCGTTGGTGAACTTTTTCTATAGAAAAATGTTCGTTGGTGAACTTTTTCTATAGAAAAATGTTCGTTGGTGAACTTTTTCTATAGAAAAATGTTCGTTGGTGAACTTTTTCTATAGAAAAATGTTCGTTGGTGAACTTTTTCTATAGAAAAATGTTCGTTGGTGAACCTCTTCTATAGAAAAATGTTCGTTGTTGAACCTTTTCTATAGAAAAGTTTTCGTTGGTGAACCTTTTCTATAGAAAAATATTCGTTGGTGAACTTTTCCAATAGAAAAATGTTCGTTGGTGAACTTTTTCTATAGAAAAATGTTCGTTGGTGAACTTTTTCTATAGAAAAATGTTCGTTGGTGAACTTTTTCTATAGAAAAATATTCTAATATTCTAATTTAAGTAGGTTTGTCCACAAAAATCTTAAAATGTGTTTAAATATTCTAATTACAACCAACTAATTACTGCCCTTAGGCTATACAACAAAAATTATATCGTTCACTTTAATACATTTGCTACCGTTTGCAAACAAACAAAAACAACAACAACAACAACAAAATTTAGTAATTAAAATATTCACGTAATGGACAGCGACAATTTCGCGCCACTTAATTACATTTGCCATGGAATAATATCAGACTTTTCATAGAAAAGTTATTAGCCGCGGTTATTATTAATGTGGCCATTGGCTATTAACTTAATTGAGTTAACTTTACGAGCGACCATTGCGCCATTGAGATCGTTTAATTGTGGCTCTGATTGATATGGTAATGCACCAGTGACATTTTTTATGGACCGTAGCAAATTCGTGTGGGCCGTCCGCATGGGCATCTTAATGCAAAAATAATGGGGGAAAGAAAGAAGGAGAGAGAGAGAGAATTTTAAGGCCTGAAGACAATTCTAAGTTGATCTATTGGCTAGGAGTGGTGTGACATTTTGTATTCAAAGGCGAGAACTATTTTTTCTACTAGTTATATGATTAATGAGCAATCTGTTTATTGGTGCAGCAAAATTGGAGCACAAATGGAAGAAAAAAAACCAATGACCGTGATATGTTTTACAGAATAGAATTATATTTGCATATACGTGGGATGGATGAAATTCTGATAATTCAAAAAAATGTATTTTCAAAAACGGTTAATTCACCTAAAGGCCGTCATTAAAAATAACATATTTTCAAGTTATTTTAGACATCTTTTAGAAGACCTTCTGCAAGATTCAATAGAATAGGGCCCATTGGCCTTCTATGGAAAGGAGATCCTTCAATGGTCTTCTACGGGTAATGGGGAATTTTTCTTCACATCTATTTTATGAATAGACCAGCAACTGTCCGCTACCTCGTTAGCAGATAATAAAAACAAATTAAAAAGTATCAGTCGATTTTGTCGACAGATGTATACACTCAGCCAATGGTTGATTATTTAAATATATTTTAACTTCTGTTATGATTATTCAATTTGTTGAACCTTTAGGTCCGGAGTAGGTTCGAAAGAATGGACCAATATTGTCCATTTCGTATCGAAACAATATAAATATCATATAAATATTGCGTATTCACTTTATATGTGGTATATGGTAATTTTTAGAAAATGTGAGTATGTGCGTGAGGTACCACATATAGTCGACCGAAATAATCCATTTTCATACATTATCTAATACAGATAAATATATTGGTATGGGCAAAATTACAAGAAAATCTAACGTTTACGTCCGATTTTATAAGAAATCATAAATTCCGATAAGTTCTATATTCATTTCAGGTTTCTGGTTGAGAGAAATACTTATATATGGCAAGTTGTTAAAAAACGCTGACTTGTTTCTCTAGATCTGATATATATAAGTATTGAAAATTGTGACCCTTTGTGGGGAGGCATCAGAAGGGGTTTGCAGACATATATCATCTTCACAACAGATCTTGTGTTAGCAAAAATGTTAGTATTAGTGAAGTTTGAAGAGAGTTTAATGCTTATTTTACTTTCTTTCAGCATTTTGTTTCTCAAAATCTTGAACCCGATGGGGGGAGGTACCAGAAGAAATGGTCCGATCTTTTCCATCTTTATAAAAGATATTGTGTTGATGGAAATATTGAGATGTGTCAAGTCTGAATGGAATCGGATGTTAATTTCGTGTTTTATGAGCTTCATGGATATTCAAAATTATTGGCCCTTCGTGGGAGAGGTACCAGAAGGAGAGGACCGATATATTCCATATTCACAGCAGATCTTGTGTTAGTAGAAATAATGAGATGTGTGAAATACGAAAAGAAACAGATGGTTATTTCGGATTTTATATTCGTTTTTGTTATTCAAAATTTAGACCCTTTGTGGGGAAGGTACCAGAAGAAATAGTCCGATCTCTACCGTTTTTATAACAGATCCTGTGTTGATAGAAATATTCAGATGTACCAAGTCTAAATGGAATCGGATGTTAATTTCGTGTTTTATGAGCTTAATGGATATTCAAAATTTTGACCTTTTGTGGGGAAGGTATCAGAAGGATTGGACCGATATATTCCATATTCACAGCAAATCTTGGGTTTATAAAAATATTGTGATGTGTGTAATGTGAAGACAAGTGGACTCGTACATCACATTCTGCAAGAGTTTTAACTTTTCAAAATTTTGTCCCTTTCTGGCGGAAGTACTTTATGAACCGATATTGTCCATTTCTGGACCTGACCTAGCACAGAATTCGGATTATTCTTTTCATTTTCTGTGCAATAAAATATTTTTTTGTTTGAAAATGTCGACCTTTTGTGGAGGTGTACCAGAAGGAACTTGATATATGTTTTATAATAATAATATGATGTACCAAGTTTTGACCAAATCGGATATTCCCTTCGAGAGTTATCATGAGCACCAGCCAGCCAGCCTGACAAACAGACGGACGGACATCGCTAGATCGACTCCAAATGCCCTGAAACGGCGAAGCGCTTGCTTGAGGTGATCGACACTTTGGTATTTTTTAGTGCCAACCTTGCTTTCCAAAATGCTCCAGACACAACAGTCCAACGGATTGGTATCCGAAAATTTTGGTGGCCATGGTGCGCTGGAAATGAAGCGAGGAACCTCATTTTGTAACCATTCTTGGGTGGCGAGTACTGAGTGCTATGGTGCTGAGTCCTGTTGGAACGTCCAAGGTCTCCGGCCATAATGTTTGAGTGCCCGAGGCTTTAATACACCCTACAGAATATTTTAGCGATAATATTTGGCATTTATTCTGATGCCATGATCGATTAATACGAGCGGAGAGCGACCATCGGCTGCTATCGCGGCCCACACCATCACCATGACCGGCGCTTGAGTTCTGGTGGTCAACCGAAGGTGCACATTTTCAGCTGACCTCTTTGGCAAGTAAACGCGATCATTTTGTTTGTTTACAAACTTTTGGACAACGAATGTTTTCTCAGTGGAGACGGAGAATGCCAAATTCGTCAGTTTACCACTTTCGACCAAGCGAAGCAACTCTTTAGCTCTTTTGAGTCTATTTTCTTTCTGTTGCGGTGTAAGTTCTTGCACTTTTTGGAATTTTAATGGCTTTACCCCAGGCTCATTTATCAATATTTGCCGAATGGAATATTGCGATATGTTTAGCTCACGAGCCATTTTTCGGCTACTGCGACGCGGGTTTCGATCAAGTCGTTTTTTTTTACTTTTGGAACCATTTCTGCTGATGTTGCTGTTTTCTGCCGTCCACTTTCTTGACGACGGGCTACGCTACCAGTATCACGGTAACGAACGACGGTACAAGACACAAAATATTTATTCACATTTATATGCTGGAGTGCTCTAACGATAACCACTCGTGGTTTTCCAGCCAAATATAAAGAAATCACACTATCACGCTTGAATTCCATCACGAATAACTTGTTTTCTGAAAAACTCTCACCAAAATGCTTTTGTACGCTTGTAAACAATATAATGAGCTGTCACTGGAATAATTTTAACAGCTGTAGGACGAGTGGCTTAGCAGTCTGAAGTTGGTTACAGTTTTTTCACCTCAGCCTGTATATACCCTCTGGCTGAGGATATAGATATTTCAATATATATGACATTGAAGAATATTTTCACATTTATTGAGAGTTCCAGAACCTTTTGAAGGCAGTGAATACATATTTAATGGTTTTTTTATACCCTACAACACTATGTGTTGGGGGTATTATAAGTTTGATTGGGCCAGAATTTATGTAACACCTCGAAATATTGGTTTCCCATATAGGAAAGTATATATGGATCTTCCTAGCTCGCCGAGCTGAGTCGATCTAGCTATGTATGTCCGTCCGTCTGTCCGTCTGTCCATGTTAATTTGTAATGACGCTACAGGTCGCAATTATGGCCCGATCCTTACGAAATTTTGCATGAAGGTGGGGTTAGGGTCAGAATAGAAGCCTATTTCTTTTGGAGATGATCGCCAAATGTTTAGGAGTTGAAATGGACCAAATACTGAAAAAATATCGGATTATGCAGTAGCTATACAGGTCGCAATTATAGACCAATCGACGCGGAATTTCGCATGTAGCTAGAGTTTAGGGCGGGGAAGAAGCCTACCTATTTGGGTGGTCATCGGATAATATTTAGCGGGTAAAATAGACCACATATTTTGTGTTGATAAAATTCAAAATTTTTCATTAAACCGCGAATATTTTAAATCCCGGCGAAATCCTAAAGCCATGACAAGGTTACTTCTGATCTTTACATTGATGTTAACATACAACAAATCGGATATATAGCAAAATATGTGCGATATATATGTCTATCAAAGAAGATATGCTTAAAAGATCTCTTATATGTCGAGAACGGATGAACTGATTTCGACAGTTCTCATTAATTCAGAATGGCCTCTTGGCAGGAAAGAAAAAACGTCTTAAAAATCGCATAAAAATATCTCTCTAAAGATGAAAGATTTTGTAACATTTTCTCATATTTTTTCAATTTTGTCATATTTTTGGTATATTTTCATTTTGAATCAAACATTTGGTAATATTTCTACAGCTAACAAAACTAAGTAGTTAGGATATCAGGATATCATATACAGATCGCAATTATGGCCCGATCCTTATGAAATTTTGCATGGGGATAAGATGAGGGTCAGAATAGAAGTCTACTCTTTTTGGAGATAATCGCCATATATTTAGGGGTTGAAATGGACCAAAAACTGCAAAATTGTTAGCAGGTTGTGATTATCGCCCGATCCTCACGCACATTTGAATGGGGGTTACCGGACATTGCAAAAGCCAAGCAGTTTTGGATGGACATCCAAAAATATTCAATGGTCGGCCCCGCTCGACTGTAGCCTTTGATTGCTTGGTATATATAGGGAAGACCGGTATTCAAAGAGAGATTGTCAAGCGGAGGTATTTTTTTCTTTTCTTTATAAAAATATAATATGAAATAATTTACACAAAATGTCACAATGAGTTTCAGACTATAGACAATATACCAAGGTGCAATAAATTTTATGAAAATTGACTTTTTTAGTTGTAAATTTTGTTGACTATTCTGATCTGATCCGATCACATCTTATTCGAGTTTTAAAAACGTTTTTGAAGAAAGGACTTCCCTGAAGTTTAATTTGGTAATATAATATAGCCGAAAATACAAAATATCTAATATGAATGTATTTCAAGGCTCAATTGACTCAATTATTTCCAAAAATTAAAAAATCGTCAGATCTTCTGTGCTCTTTTCTGAATACCCCCCGATGTGAACTATTAAAAACGGCGACACATGTGTATATTCTTCTTTCAGACTCTAAGCAGCTTTTCATGTAGATTTGAAAAAAAATGGGTTTTGTCGCACAGTGTTATGAACCAATTTGTACAGAATATTGCGTATGCTATAAGGCACAACTTAGTTTGTTTGCTATATCTATTCCCATTTCCTAATTAGCAAAATTAAAAAAAAAAAATACAAATTTCACTTCAAGTTCCGCAGTAATTTTTCGAAATCTAATTATAGACAAATTGTCCTATAATTTCTAACTCCCTTATAAGGCGTTGAATACCATAATTTATGATTGGATATTTACTATTTACTCGCAAAAAAGAGAGAATTTTCTTGGAGAGAAACCTTAGAGTTCCTTATGAAACAAAAGACTTAAGACACAAACTTCACTCGTAGGTGTTTCGTCGATGATGTTGATATGGTCCTTTCCACATTATTTTAAATAATAAAAATACTATTTCCAGATCTGTTACTCAAACATAACCCTATACGAATACATATGCCAAAGGTCGAAGCAAAAAAGATAACCAAAATTTATTGTGATAATCATCTCAATGGATGGATGGATGATACCATTAAAGTCCTTAAAGCCAAATTCATAAAAAAACACATCATTCACAAATGCCTTTGCATGGATTTTCCTCTTTTGAATATCACCTTCGAATGGTAACAAGACTAACAACACAAACAACAATCAAAGAAATCCCAATGTATTTATAAACACTGCAGCCGTTGGTGGTAATGCGCGAGAATTCTTGGAAATAAGCGTCAATTGATTTACTCAGGTGTCTGGCTGGTTTTGTTGTTTTTTCTCTTCTTTTCTCCGCGTTTGGTTTTATTTGGTCAATGAGGCAACAAGAACAACAACATGTATTTCATATAACCTAATGGTCTGTTTACTGGATGAGACTTTGTGTTTGCCATGACGGCGATGATGAGAACGGACTTAGACGAGCTGAGATTACCTCGAGTTTAAATGAAATGTAATTATAGCTGAGCGAGGTAAGCATAACGCCGACTCATCATTGTCAATGACGCGAAAGGTCGATTGGTTCCAACACAGAGGCGTAGTCTGGAGGGGCAGGGTCCCTCTCGAGGCACCAAATTGAAGTGTTTGTGTTAGAAAAATTTATTTTAGAAATATATTTGCAGAGGACTATAATAATCCTGAATTTTTAAAGTATATATTTATTTAAGGGACTCCCAGATAAATAATTTTTATTTTTAAAGAATGTTGGTCCCGAGGACTGTCAGAGCACAAATCGATGTTTTGTGTTTAAGAATATTTTGCAAAGAACTTCTAGAGCAATTATCGTGGATTTTTAAGAAGTATTGTTCCAAGGGGTTATCAGAGCAAAATTCATGGATTTCTAAGGATAATTTTTCCAAAAGAATATTAGAGCAACAATCGTGGATTTTTTAAAAATACTTTTGTAGGATACTATTAAAGAAATAATATTGGATTTTTAAGAAATATTTTTTTCAAGAGACTTTCAGATCAATAATTGTGAATTTTTAAGGTATATTTTTTCCAAGACTCGTGGATGTAAAAAAAAAATTCCAGAAGAGTTATACAGCATTAAACGGGGATTTTGTAGAAAAATGTTCAAGAGCAGTAATCCTGTTTTTTATAGCCTCCACCAAAGTATAGAGATTATTAAGTTTGTCATTCCGTTTGCAACACCTCGAAATATACATTTTAGACCCCACAAAGTATATCAGCATAAAATTATATGTCGATATAGCGATGTCCGTTTGTGGATATCACTCTAACTTCCGAACGAAATGAAGTAGGTTTATAAAATTTTACTCAAATGTGTATTATATCTGCAGGATTTTTGGTATGGAAAATGGGCTATGTAGGACCACCTTTTGGTATAGCCCCCATATAATGGTACCCCCCGATATTCGGTATTTTGGTGATTTAAGCGACATTATTCACCGGAAATGTTTCAAATTTGGTATTTGAAGTTCGTAATGGATAGTAAGACAAAAAATTGTCTGTGCAGGTCCAGGTTTTCGTATAGCCCCCATATGACGGTACCCCGCGATATTCGGTATTTTGATGATTTTAACGACATCATTCACCGGAATTGTTTCAAATTTGGTGTTTGAAGTTCGAAATGGATACATAAGACAGAAAATTGTCTGTGCAGGTCCAAGTTGTCGCATAGCCCCCATATAACGGTTCTCCTGATATTAGGTATTTTGATGATTTTAGCAACATTATTCACCGAGATTGTTTAAAATTTGGTGTTTGAAGTTCGTTATAAGTAATACAGCCTATGACAGAATATTGTTTGAGCAGGTCCACGTCTTCGTATAGCCCCAATATAACGGTACCTCTCAATATTCGGTATTTTGATGATTTTAGCTACATTTTTCACCGATTTTTTTCATATTTGAATATTGTAATAGTTTATGACAGAAGTTGCCTATGCAGGTCCACGTCGTAGAATAGAATTTGATATAAGGGCTACTTTCGGTATTTTTAAGATTTTAACAGAATTTTTAACTTTTTTTTTTTTTTTGAAAATTGCCAAATTCGTTCCAAATGGTGTAGGGTATTCAAAGATCGGCCCGGCCGAACTTACAGCTTTTTTACTTGTTTTAGGAACATTTATCCGGAAGACTATCTAAACAAATTTGTTTTGGATTTTTTTTAATTTTTATAAGAGCAAGACTATCAGAGAAATAATTATGGATTTATATGCCCTCAGCCATTTGGCTACAGAAGGTATAGAGCAATTGAAACGTGTGTCATCGATATAACGGGGGAGATTGTGCCTTTTCACCAAATCATTCTCAGGACATTTGGAGTCCATCTAGGTGCATCGGTCGGTCCGTCAAATATATATCTGAATTTTATCTCTATCGCTACAACGATATGTTCAGGCTACACATGAACATCGACTCTAATACCAAATTTCAGATCTCGAGCACTATCTGTTCACACAATTTCAAATTGAAACAAATATAGTACAATTTAGTACTTTTCGTGCACTTTTAGTAGACATTTCCAAATCACCTCTTGATCGCAAACCTACCACCAACTGGCACCCCAATACAAAATTGCGAAATTCCAGCTTTATCCGTTCAACCTAAACTAAACAGTTCCAAATTTAGTACCATTTTATACAATTCGCACGTTTAATGCACATATCGAAAGTCACCTGTATATATCAAACTTACTTTCCAACCTTGATTCTTACATTAAATTTCAAGTTTTTACCTCTTTTCTCGTTCTCATAATACTAAAAGTTACAATTTTATAAGTTTAGTACCGTTTTAGAACTATTTATAACATTAAGGTTCGAATTTCCAAAAATCCTTTCGTACATTTTTTCTACCCTGCATCAGTGACCCTCATTCCAAATTCCATTCAAACACCATTCTTCCACTCAATACCAAATTGCACCAAATATGGTACTATTTAGTACTTTTCGTGCACTTATAGTACGCATTTTCAATACCACCTCTTTATCACAAGCCATTTACCAACAAGTGCACCAATACACAATTTTAAAATTCCAGCTTCATCCGTTCACCCTAGACAAAACTGTTACAAAATTCGGTACCATTTAGTACAGTTGGCACACTTAGTACATTTTTAAAAAAACCACCTTCATATATCAAACTTTCTTTTCAACCTTGATTCTTGTATTAAATTTCGAGTTTTTAGCTCCCTCCGTTCACATAATACCAAATGGTACCATTTTAGTAGTTTTGTACCACTTTCGAACTTTTTTAAAGTTTTCCAAAAATCCTTTTGTATATCTTGCCTACCCTCCATTATTTGAAATTTCTGAATTCCAGCTCCATCGGTTCATCAAAATTCCAATTTGTACCAAATTTAGTACCATTTAGCACTTAATACCAAATGGTACCATTTTAAAACTATTCGTAACAGTAAATTTCGAAATTGCAAATATCTATTTGTACATCTTCCATGGCCTCCATCAATGACTCTCATTTTAAATTTCTGAATTGCAGATCGGTTCAAGACAATTCCAATTTGTACCAAAGTAAGTACCATTTGGTACACATAACTACGAATTTCCAAAGCTTCCTACATACCCCAATCTTACACTCCCACAGTAGTTCCAACTCCAAATTTTAGAATATCAACCTGTTGGTTTGCCCAAACACAAGTTGTACTTTATTTAGTACATTTTTTGTACATGAGTACAAATTTTCAAAAGTACCTACACATACCAATCCCACACCAAACGACAGTAATCTTATTTCCAATATTCAGGATTTCAACACTCCCGCAGTAATCCCAAATTTTAGGATTTCAACCCCTGTTGGTTCCCCAAAATACAAATTGTACTTTATTTAGTACGTCTTTTGTACATAACTACAAATTTCCAAAAGTACCTACACATCCCAATCTCACATCACACGACAGTAATCTTATTTCCAATATTCAGGATACCAGCTCCATTGGTTCACCCAAATCGAAATTGTACCAAATTTAGTACCTTTTAGTACACTTAAGTACGAATTTCCAAAACTACCAACATACCTCAGTCCAACAATGCAATAATAATCGTATTTCCAAATTTTAGAATTTAAACTCTATTGGTTCTCCCTCAAAAATTTAAATTGTACCAAATTTAGTACCATTTAGTACACTTAACTACAATTATCGTAGATTTTCAAAGAATATCTCTAATGATTAACCCATTTAAGAGAATCGTCAAAATTTTCCACGTTACTGTTTTACAAAGTCGACAAGACCCCCAGATATGCCATTGGCTGTAACAGCAACACAACTCCAACATCAGCTTCAAAGACAGCAACAACAAAACTTTAAATCCACTGAAGCAGACGTCTGATGAAAGAAGCAGTAAAACAAAATCTGTTCAGTTTCTTTTCATTGGCGTTTTATTTATTTTTTTTTTTTTCAACAACAATTACAGCCAAGTCATCATCACCCTGGGAACACACAGCTGAGCTTCAAAGCGTTGGTGGCGGTAATGGCTGAACACACGGCCTACCTGGCCGATACACACACACACACACATGTGTATGGCAAGTATGGATCAACGATAACAAGTCCTCATTGTTTGGCTCTTTAACAATTTCTCAGGTGTTTAAATAGTTCCACCAAAAAAGGTTATAAAAACAACACAATGCATTGCCCCTCATTCCAGGGTTTGGGATCGACAAAGGAAGGGGGTGGGGGGAGAAGAGGAGGGAGTGATTTGACTTGCATTGTCCCTGTCTCCCCTGGGTATCTATCTCGGTTACCATAAAATTCAAATCAAATTAAGCCAACAAGTTAAAAAAAATTCCAAAACATGGGATGTTGTTGTTGGAGAGGAGAGATCTGGAAATGAACTCACATCACAACTGTGGCTTCTCCTTGGGATCACCGAGGTGATGTTGGCCATAAACTTCAAGTGAGTTTGGCCTACAACCAGCCGCTCGATCTGTCAGTTAGGCTCAAAGTCAAATGAAATAAAATGAAATGTTAGTACCCTTGCCATCATCTCCATCAGCACACAACCATTGAGGAGCGAATAAAAAACAACAATCAAATCAAATCCTCCAAAACTCATACACCCCCCCCCCCTTTCCACACAATTTCAAATACGCTTTTATTTTATGAGATTTTATTATTATTTCTTTTCAGCTGATTCATTTTGATAGTTCGGCCGGCTGCTCATCGAATGGACACTTGGTCTTAGCCATGATCATGAACATGATATTGGACATCATGTTAACAATAACAGCAATAACATCAAATGGTCAATGGCCAAACAAATAAAAGTCTGTTAGCATTGGTAGTTTGTGGCGAACATTTTTGTTGGTTTTCTTGTGGCTTTGAGGTTTAGCATACCTGAGGGCTGAATATATTGCCTTTTTAGTCTGGTAGACCACATAACAAAAATCTAATCAAAGTTTAATTGACGAACTTTTTATGGGAAATTAAAATCAATTTTCATTGATCGTTAATGGGAGGTTTGCGATTTAATAGTGAGTATGGGTACACTAGGGAATTTTTTTGTTCATAAAACCTATTCCAAAAAGTCGATATTTACGTGATGGTACAACAATATCCTATGAATCCTCGAGTTTTGCTTCAAGAAATGAAGTCTTTAAAAATTCCATGCTTCTTGCTCTGAAAGTTTTTTTTTTGGAAAAGTTATTTCTTAGGAAGCCTTGATTATTGCTCTGAGAGTCCTAGGCAAAAATCTTTAGAAAACCACGATGGTGTGTTGGAACAATATCATTTAAAAATTGAGAATAAATGTTCCAAATTCCCATGGAAAAATATTTTCCCAAGAACTATCAGAGCAATCCGTCCTTATTTGACAAAATTTTTGCTACATTTGGTATTGATCGAAGAAATGGTGCAGAAATCCTGAAAGTTGATATGGATGTCGCTGTTGGTATCTGAGGTTAAGATATAGAGATTGGGTAGGTACTATAATTGTTCGAAAAGTACTAAATGGTACTATATTTTGTATAGTACCATAAAGATAAATCCGGAATCTGGAATCACGAAAGTTTATATGAATCTCACTGTTGGTGTCTGTGGTTAAAAGTAGGAGTTGATTTTGGATATGCGTACTATAGTTAAAAATAAAAATAGTAGGATGTGCGAAAGTTGAAGACAATCGGACTCTTACATCATATTTTTATACCCTCCACCATACTATGGAGGGTATATTAACTTTGTCATTCCGTTTGTAACTCCTCGAAATACTCATGTCAGACCCAACAAAGTACATATATTCTTGATCAGCGTAAAATTCTAAGTCGATTTAGCCATGTCCGTCTGTCTGTCTGTCCGTCTGTCTGTCTGTTGTAATCACGCTATCTTTCGAACGAATTGAGATAGAAGGCTAAAATTTTGCACATGTGTTTATTTTTCCAGTAGGCAGGTTAAGTTCGTAAATGGGCCATGTAGGTCCACATTTTCATATAGCCCCCATATAACGGTACCTCCCGATATTCGGTATTTTGATGATTTTAGCGACATTATTCACCTGAATTGTTTCAACTTTCGTATTTGAAATTCGAAATGGATACTACAGCCTATGACAGAAAATTATCTGGGCAGGTCCACGTCTTCGTATAGCCCCCATATAACGGTACCTCCCTATATTCGGTATTTTGATGATATTAGCGACATTATTCACCGGAACTGTTTCAAATTTGGTATTTGAGATTCGTAATGGATGCTAGAGCCTATGACAGAAAATTGCCTGCGCAGGTCCACGTCTTCGTATGGCCCCCATATAACATTACCTCCCAAAATTCGGTATTTTGATGATTTTAGCGCCATTCCGGTGAATTGTTTCAAATTACGTATTTAGAGTTCGTGATGGGAACTACAGTCCGTGACAGAAAATTGTCTATGCAGGTCCAGGTCTTCGTATAGGCCCCATATATCAGTACCTCCCTATATTCGGTATTTTGAAGAGTTTAGGTACAATACACACCGAAATTGTTTGAGATGTGGTATTTGAAATTCGTAATGGATGCTACAGCCTGTGACAGAAAATTGTCTATGCTGGTCCAGGTCTTCGCACAGCTCCAATTTAACGGCACCTCCTTATATACGATATTTTGATGATTTTGGCTACATTATTCACCCTTTATTTCAAGTTTCGAATTTGAATATGATAATGGCTAATGACAAACAATGCCTATGTAAGTTCACGTCGTATATACCCCAATATAACGGCAATATTCGGTGATTTTAAAATTTAACAGAATTTTTTAAGGATTTCATTTTTTTTTAAATTTCCAAATTCGTTCCAAATGGTGGAGGGTATTCAAAGTTTGGCCCGGCCGAACTTACTGCTTTTAAACTTGGTTAATATTAATATTAATTAATTATAATTATTCAAAATTTTGATTCTTTGTGGGAGAGGCACTGGATGGAGTAAACCGATATTATCTATTTTGGCACCTGACCTAGAACTGATGCAAATATTAGGAATTGCAAAATTAGATTATTGCTTATCTTTCTGTGCAGAAAATATATATTTTTGAAAATTTCGACCATTTGTGGAGGAGGCACCAGAAGGAGTGGACCCATATATTCCATCCTAACGCCATACCCTGGGGTAATATAAATATTTGGATATACGGAATTTGAAGGTCATCGGAATCTTACATCACATGTTATGAGAGTTGTGATTATTCAAAAAATTTGAACATTTGTGGGGTAGGTACTTAATGGAATGGACCGATGTTGGCCATTTCCGCACCAGAAATAGCACTGACGCAAATATTAAGATTTGCAAAGTTGGAGCAACATCGGATTATCCTTTCCCTTTCTGTGCAAAAAAAAATATATTTTTTAAAAATGTCGACCTTTTGTGGGGGAGGTACCAGAAGAAGTGGACCGATGTTGCCCATCTCCGAACTCGATCTAAGTTTGATAAAAATATTTCGATGTACAAAGTTTGGACTAAATCGGTAACTCCCTTCGAGAGTTATCGTGCGTGGTATAAAAATGGGATAATATACAGGGTGAGATGAAAAAACTGCAACCAACTTCAGACTACTATCATTTCTGAACCACTCGTCCGACAGCAGTTAAAATTAAATAAAATTATAAATGGATTGTGAGCTGAACATATCGCAATATTCCATTCGGTAAATATTAAAAAATGAGCTCGGGGTAAAGCCATTAAAATTCCAAAAAGTGCAAGAACTTACACCGCAACAGAAAGAAAATAGACCCCAAAGAGCTAAAGAGTTGCGTCGCTTGGCCGAGAGTAGTGAACCAGCAGCTTGTAAACAAGCAAAATGATCGTGTTTACTAGCCAAAGAGGTCAACTGATAATGTGCACATTCGGTTGGCCACCAGAACTCAAACATTGGCCATGGTGATGGTGTGGGCCGCCATAACAGCCGATGGTCGCTCTCCGATCGTATTCATTGTGGCAAACCATGGCATCAGAATAAATGCCGAATATTATCGCGAAAATATTCTGAAGGGTGTATTAAAGCCTTGGGCACGCAAACATTTTGGCCCCAGACCTTGGATATTCCAACAGGACTCAGCACCATCGCATTTAGCACGCGATACCCAAGAATGATTACAAAATGAGGTTCCTCGCTTCATTTTCAGCGCATAATGGCCACCAAAATCTTCGGATACCAATCCGTTGGACTATTGTGTCTGGAGTATTTTGAAAAGCAAGGTTGGCACTAAAAAATACAAAAGTGTCGATCAGTTCAAGCTAGCGCTTCGTCTGGAATGGGCCAAAATACCGCAGAGCAACATCGGGCAGCGTTCGGCCGTTTGAAGGCCATAATTCGTGCCAAAGGTGACCAAATCGAACAAATCTAAACTCATTTTAAAATTTGATGCTATTTCCCACATTTTTTGCTTTCATTCAATAAAATTTAAAAAAAAAGATAATTTTGAGCTTTAAAAACGCCTAACATGAGCTGTTGGAAAGAATTTAAAATTTTTAGTGTGGATTTTTCGCTGACGAAGTAGCGGCCACTTTGTACCATTCGTTTAATCCCACGGGCAAAAAATATATTTTCCTTAAACGCTCAATTATTGATATTAAGTCCTTGAACTGTTTTTCTGTAACCTAGGACTCTTCTTAGGTCTTCTGCATTCAGGAGAGGTTTTAAAAGATTTTTATATCCCTAATAGCCTATTTAAGTTCTGCTGTTTTCTAAACACCTTTCATAGTTCTTCTGTAGCTTGAAGAGACCTTTTGAAGATTGTCTGACCTGTAGCAGAGCTTTTATGGCTTTTAACCCCTAAACTACCCCTTATGGCTCTTCTATATCTTCATTAAGTATTTTACAATCCAAAACCGCCAAATGGAAAATTTCCTAACTTCAAAAAAATTTCAAACATCGCCCAGCTATGTTCAGCGCCTTTACACTTTCTATCGGCGTTAACTTGGCTGTAGAAAAATGATAACATTTCAAAAATTCTTGGGATTTTATGAAAAGTTCATTTCCATGTCACGACATTCCGATAGAATGTCCATGTTAATGGCAGAGGGTGAGGTTTCATTGGCGCAACATTGTTTCACTTCAACTGGAACTCAATCAGGTTTTGATTGGTTAGTTAAAGTTCAAGCGTTTGATCATTTGTCTTCTGGTGGTGATGGTGGTGGTGGTGTTGGTGGTACTGGCCGTGATGGAATGAAACTAAACATCATTTCAGGTGTTATTGTTACTCAACCCCACTACTACTTCTACTTTGTCTAAAACTTTATTATTCAAGACCATGGTTTTGTTTTTTTTTCTTCCTCCTCCCCCTTCCCCTTCTCCTGATCCGCAGCATCACAAAGAGATACCACAAAGTGGAATGAAGTAGACAACGTGCTCACATCAGTTTGATTAATTTGTTGTCGGAGTTGTGCGTCTCAGAGATGTGTGCGGTTGAGGTCAGCTGGGTAAGTTGGAAACAAATGGAGGGGAGGATGGCGGCGGCGTTTTGGCCTTTCACAAATGAGGAATATATCCCAGCAACGAAAGAGTTATTCCATTTAATGACTGGATCGGCTTGGTCATGTGCATGGCATTGATGAAATTACCTAAATTGACCTTTACCTTCTTTTGACGAGCATGATAACGATGCCGCTGGAGTATGATGTTGATGATGATGACGGTGGTGGTGCTGTTGTTGTTGCTATTTATTATTATTAATGTTGCTGGGTTTTCTTTGGCTTTTTTGGGTGTGAATTTAAAAGAAAACAAAATAACTCCCCTCTGAAACGAAACCAGAAACGAGTATCCAGAAATTCATAATGAAACCCATAATTGTTGCCCTCGCATTCCTGAAGGTTTCTGTTGTGCAGCAGGCATTGTCTTTTGTGATTGTCATTATTGTTGTTGTTGTTTCTGTATGTTCCAGAGCAATAACAAATATTTGATCAGATTCTTGGTTATTCTTTGTTTCTTGTCGTCTCCATTTCTTTTCTTTTTTTTTACTGATTATTGACACCTGCATTTCTTGTTTACGGCGATCTCCACCTCCCCTCACTTCTTTTGGGTTTGGTTTTCAGCTTTCCATCAATCTCTGAGACTGTGGGAATAAAATGTTGTCTTAAGATTTGTTTTTGTTACGTGATCGCCATAATCAAACAGCACTGCTTAAGAACTATGAGTCATGGCACTATGGGATATTGGTTTTCAAGAAAAAGAACAGAAAAGTGGATAAGTTTGGAAACTACATACGAACAGGGCATACTCTTGGCCACTTTTGTGCTGGAAAGCAGAAAATGGCTTAACTCTAATTTAGTAAAAACTCTCCGATTTTCTTTTTGAAACAAAAAAATCCAGAGGAGGTATGTGTATCCTATTTCTGGAAAATTATATTTTTTCTTGGGGACGGACCCGGATTCCCGGATATTTGATCCGGAAGTCCGGTTCCGAAACCCGGTATAGATCTGGATCTACAACTGACACGGATAATATAAAGCTGATAAAAATACCTATCCAACAACATCACATGATGGAGTTATAATTAAAACTGTAGTTTGGGAGTTAAAAGAAAATTACCGATTTTTTGGAGCCGGATTGTTTAAAAAATCCTCCAAAAGTTGGAAAATGTGCCCCTTTGAGAATCCATGAAATATATGCCATATTATGGTTGACACTATAAACTTTCCAAAATACTACAATAAGTGTAATTACCTTTCCTGGATCCTGGAGATATGGGTCTTTGAACCAGGTCGAACGGATTTTTCCACCTTTTTGCTAGAAAAAAAAGAAGATTAATTTAGCCATCATGAAATGAACACTCTAAGTACCCTAATGGCATATATAGGGAATTTAATGTAAAAAAAGTTGCATGCTCGAACACCCCCAACCGAAGGTGGACATATTTAGCTGACCTCTTTGGAAGTAAACACGATTATTTTGTTGGTTTACAAAATGCTTGACAACGAATGTTTTCTCATCGGAGAAATCCACATTCGGCAGTTCACCCCTTTCGGCCAATCGAAGCAACTTTTTAGCTCTTTTGAGTCTATATTCTTTTGTTGTCTGTTGCGGTGTAAGTTCTTGCACTTTTTTGACTTTCAATGGCTTTACCCCGAGCTCATTTTCAATATTTGCCGAATAGAATATTGCGATACGACCATTTTTCGGCCACTGCAACGCGGGTTTCGATCAAGTCGCTTCTTTACTTTTCGAACCATTTCTGCTGATGTTACTGTTTTCTTTCGTCCACTTCCTTGAAGTCAGGCTACGCTACCAGTATCACGGTAATGGGCGATGGCACGAGACACAAAAGATTTATTCCATCACGAATAACATGTTTTCTGGAAAATTCTCACCAAAAAGGTTTTGTACGATTGTAAACAATATAATGAGCTGTCACTGGAATAATTTTAACAGCTGTCGGACGAGTGGCTTTAAAAAGACAGAAGTCTGAGTTTGGTTGCAGTTTTTTCAGCTCATCCTGTAAGTACGAATTTCTACAGCTTCCTACATACCCCAATCCTACCTTCCCACAGTGATCCCAATTCCAAAGTTTAGCATTCCAGCCTTATCGGTTCGCCTAAATACAAATTGTTCCAAATTTTGTATCATATAGTACAGATAAGTACGAATTTCCAAAACTTCCCACATAACCCAATCCTACACTCCGACAGTAATCTTATTTCCAATTTTCAGGATACCAGCTCTATTGATTCACTCGAAATCCGAATTTATTACAAAATTTTATAATTACCTGCATAACATAGAACACAGTCCAATAGAAATCTCATTTTAAAATTGCAGGATTCCAACTATGCCGATTCACCCAAAATTTAAATTATACAAATTTCCAAAACTTCCAATATACCTCAGGCATTGTAGCCATAGGTATCTTATTCCCATATTTGCGGATTCCAACTCTGTTGATTCTCCCAAAATTTAAATTGCACCAAATCTAGTACCATTTAGTACACATAAGAACGAATTTCCAAAACTACCTACATTACTCAGTCCCAGAATGCAATAGCAACCTTGTTTCCAAATGTCAGAAATCCAACTGTGTCGGTTCACCTAAATCGAAACTGTATCAAATTTAGCACCAACAACAAAGTACTAACTTTTCGTCCACCTAAATACAAATTTCGAAAAGTATCCCAATTCTACATTCCGCCAGAAATGTTAAATCAGGATTCCAGCTCCATTCGATCTTCCAAACTTAAATTATACTAAATTTTGTACCGTTTAGTACTTTTCTATACGTACTCAAAACTACCTCATTACTCAATCTTCATTCCCATTCCAATTTTTTTAGCTCTAACCGTTCTCATTATACGAAATGGTATCAAATGTAGTACATTTTAGTACTTATCGTACACCTATAGTACGAATTTAAATATAAAAAAAATAAAAAAGCAACAAATTTGACCGGTCTAAACTTTGAATGCCCTCCACCATTTGGATAGATTTTGGCAATAAAATCCGTTAAAATTCTGTTAAAATCTTAAAAATAACGAGTGTAGCCATTACATAAAGTTCGACACGACGACTTGGACCTGCATAGACAACTTTTGTCCTAAGCCACTACAATATTCAAAAGCGAAACTTGAAAAAAATCGGTGAATAATGTAGCTAAAATCATAAAAATTCCAAATATCGGGAGGTACCGTTATATGGGATCTGTACGAAGACGTGGACCTGCACAGAAAATGTTCTTTCATAGGCTGTAGCAAGTATCCATTACGAACTTCAAATACCAAATTTGAAACAATTCCAGTGAATAATGTCGTTAAAATCACCAAAATTCCGAAAATAGGGAGGTACCATTATGTAGGGGCTATAGAAAAACGTGACCCTACATGGCCCATTTTCAATACTAAAAGTCCTGCAGACATAATATACATTTGAGTCAAATTTTATCAACCTACTTCATTAAGTTCGGAAGATAGAGCTATTTTCACAGACGGATAGACGGACGGACATCGCTAAATCGACATAGAATTTTATGCTTATCAAGAATAAATATACTTCGTAAATATATAATACTAGCTGGCCCGGTCCGCGTTGCCGGCCCGTAGTTTTTGTCTATTATGGATATTTGCCAAAGCATAATTATTCAAAGATATGAATGTTATAAATGTTCACGTACTGGTCGATTAGTTTTTAATTTTTAGTCAAATGAGCAGTAATTTGGAATTTATTGTACTTTGTACACCTCATAATTGAGGGCTAATTGATTTAAGAATAGCCAAAGTTAATTACTTTATTAAAACCATTAGCACCTCAGATTTTGCATTAGAGTCCTCATAAGTCCCCCTAACCATGTCGGTCTGTTTGTCCGCCAAAAGGTGGACTTGAGGGGGTACTATTACATGGAGAAAATTCTAAAATTTGTAGATAAGTTGAAATTTTTGTGTAAGATTTTCACCCCCAAATACACATTTTTATCCAAATCCTTTGAAATATGGTAAAATGCGAAACATCGACCTACATTGAAAACTTTCTTCACCCCTTATAATCCAAGATGGCAAATAGAGGCCAAATCGAAAATATAGCAGAAAAACATAGCATGTCAAACTGAAAAAAAATCACGTGATTTAAATAAGAAAAAATAGTTTTATCCACCTCATAATTGAGGTCAGACTGATTTCAGAATAGTCAATTATAATTACTATTTAACACCCATTACCGTAATATGGAAACTAATTTTATTTGTCATTTAAATTGTAAATTGGAGAGCCCATAAACTGCATATTTTTCATCGTAGTATAATTCAATGACGATTCAACAAATATTCGGTCCCGTGCTACTTTCTTATATTTGTAATTTGTTCATGTTTTCACAATTTATTTCATATAGATGTATATCCCAAATTTTTTTACAGCAACTGTTTAAAGATCCTTACAAAGTTTGTCAATAGAATGTACTTTTATTTTAAAATTCAATTCCATTGGAAATTTTTTTCGATATTTTCCCGTTTTGAGAATCGATTTTGAAAAAGTAATTATCTTTTAACTTTGGTGTGACCGCATTATCTTATTTCGGTATCATCTATTTCGTTTCGCCACCACATAATTCGGTACTACACTTCCATGTAACCCGCCATCAATTTCAGTTCTCAAGAAAGTCAAGTCAATTAAATAAATTGGTATTAATATTCGAATTCAAAAATAAAGTATAAAAAACACTACAAATGTACATTAGAAAAAAGTAAGTCAAATGGAAAAAATCATGCAAAATAAAACATTACTATTGTACATTTCAAAAGTCAAAATGAAAATGTTAACATATCACATTTTTACGCGATTTTTTGGATATTATCCTTTTCGGATAAGAGACAATTCCGAATATGTATGAATCATTAAAATCAGTTCAGCGGTTCTTAAGTTATAAGCGTAGTAACTAACACAACTTTCATTTATATATATAGATATACTTCCATTCATCTATATATATAAAGAAAGTTGTGTTAGTTACTACGCTTATAACTTAAGAACCGCTGGATTAATTTTAACGATTCACACAAATTCGGAGTTGTCTACTCTCCGAAAAGGATAATATCCAAAAAATCGCGTAAAAATGTGATATATTAACATTTCATTTTGACTTTTCAAATGTACAATAGTAATGTTTTATTTTGCATGATTTTTTTCCATTTTGACTTACTTTTTTCTAATGTACATTTGTAGTGTTTTTTTATATTTTATTTTTGAATTCGAATATTTATACCAATTTATTTAATTGACTTGATTTCTTGAGAACTGAAATTGATGGCGGGTTACATGGAAGTGTAGTAGCGAATTATGTGGTGGCGAAACGGAATAGATGATATCGAAATAATTTAACGCGGTCACACCAAAGTTAAAAGATAATTACTTTTTCTAAATCGCTGAAAAATCATGAAAAAGAGATCTCATTGCAAAAATAAAAAAAACATTTTCAATGGAATCGAATTCTAAAGTAATAGTACATTCTATTGACAAACTTTGTAAGGAAGGATCTTAAAACATTTGCTGTAAAAAATCAGCGAAAAAGTTGAAGACTTTTTCAATTTGTTATTCTTTTTTTGTCAATTTTTTTTTGTGAACAAACTAAAGAATAATTTTTCACTAAAAAAATTGAATAAGTGCGAAATAGGATGTTAACTGACATCTACCTTTCAACTCCAGGGCCTACATCGTGGGTTAGCTGGAAGATGCGAACACGTTTAAACAAACAAAAATGACCGAAAAAGCTTAATGGGGCTCATTTCAAAGCGTGACAATGATCCGTCCAATGAGAGCTCAAAATGCAAAATTCTTTGGGAGAATAATAAGTAATACACCAATATTGAAATAAAAGGTGCAAAATAGTAGAGCGAATGGGACTTTTAGTAAGAAAAGGTTTTATAAGAACAAACATTGAAAATACCTAAACTCACTTTTGCAGGTCTTTATATCGATCATAACTCATGGATAAGGGAACAACCCGATTTCATATTTATATAACCATCTATGATTTAAGTCATTTTTGGGGTCTTGGCCGGCCACTTTTTTCATTTTTTGGCCCTTATTTGACATTTTTGTTTCTAAGGGGGTAGATAACCTCTTCGCATAAAATTTGAAATTTTCAGAGTAGGGCATATATTGGTATTGACCACATTCATCAATTGATTTGGCTAAAAAAATTTATTTATGCCACCCTGGGGTAGGGAACCATCATACAGATAATTGCCACATAGGAATTTATTTAAGTAAAGTCCCCACATTGGAGTATCCCCAAGTCCACTTTCACATCTAATGTGTGGTCAGAAAAGAAAATTTTGTATTCTATTGAATTTTTAACCCCCAAGAGAATATTGGTTGGGAACGTAGATTTGGGATGTGCATCCATATGAAATAAATTGTGGAAACATGAACAAATTACAAATATAAGAAAGTAGCACGGGACCGAATATTTGTTTAATCATCATTGAATTATCCTATGATGAAAATATGGACTTTAAGGGGTCTCCAACTTACAATTTAAATGGCAAATAAAATTAATTCCCATCTTATCATTCTGCCCGCAATTATGAGGTGGATAAAACTATTTTTACTTATTTAAATCACGCGAAATGCTATGACATGCTATATTGTTCTGCTATATTTTTGATTTGGCCTCTATTTGTCATCTTGGATTATAAGGGGTAGAAGAAAGTTTTCAATGTAGGTCGATGTTTCGGAGTAGTGCCCATATAAAGAAGGTACCTCCTAATTTAACCACATTTCAAAGAATTTGGCTAATAATGCGTATTAGGGGGGTGAAAATCTTACACTAAAATTTCAACATATCTACAAATTTTAGAATTTTTATCCATGTTATAATACCCTCTCAAGTCCACCTTTTGGCGGACAAACAGACTGACATGGTTAGGGGGACTTATGAGGACTCTAATGCACAATCTAAGTTGCTAATGGGTTTAAAAAAGTAATTAACTTTGGCTATTCTTAAATCATTCAGCCCTCAGTTATGTAGTATACAAAATACAGCAAATTCCAAATTCCTGCTCATTTGACTGGAAGATTTTGCTACGATTTTTACCATATTAAAAATTAATTTGATCCCTTATATGGCGATAAGATTGATATATACTTTTTAATAGATTTGTATAGCACATCCACACAGTTGAAGCCCACGGTTTAAATATTGAAGCCCACTGGTTAAAAATGGGTACAGGTATTTTAAAACACTTTAAATCGACCTGTACGTGAACACTTATATCAGTCATATCTGTGAATAATTATGCTTGGGAATATATGCATTATAGACAAAAACTACGGGCCGGCAACGCGGACCGGGCCAGCTAGTTTCTAATATTTCGAAGTGTTACCATTGGTACACCACTGTGCCGTAAATGCTTATTGAATAAATTTTGGATTCTTTGTTAATGTTGTTGTTCGCTAATCAATGATTCCTTAATGTATGCCCCTGGGCGTTTTCTTTGTCACTGTTATGGTTTCCAGGTATTTCTGTGTTCATCAAACCAACAGGTATTTTAGGACAAAGTTTTTTTGTCGATTCCCCCTTCCCCAGCAACGGATGACTTCAGTGTTGCTGCAAATAACCCAAAACCCATTGTGTCAGGAAATTACCTTTGTGTGTTGTTATCGCATCAATTTGTATTTTAATGGTCCCTTTTAAAGCATTGCCAGTTGGATTTTGGGAAGTTTCCAATCACTTGCATAGCCATGGCATGACGTGTCCACCGTGTCTTTCGGCCAAGTGTCATGGATATCGATAATTATGCATTTCATTGCACGCAATTAAATCACCATTTCCCCTCTCCGAATAAAAAAAAAAGAAAACAAAAATTCATTCATACCTGTGTTGTGTGTTCGGAAGTATGTCTGTGAGCATTTTAAAGTAATCCGTTGATTCGGCGTCATAGTTGTTCTCATTCGAAGGGTAAACGTTAATTGTTCGCTGGCTATAATCCTCGCTTAGGCTTTCTTATCACGTCTCCCATACTTTATTATATCCGTATTCGTAGTTAATTTGTGAAACTCTAAGGCGAGGAAGAGGAAATGTGTGACGATAAGAGAAAAAAATGGGTTTAGCCCCAGCCAACGGATGCGCAAATGGCTTGGAGGCAATTTTTGAGGGATTTACTGTTGACTTTTCTTGATTTCGGTTTAATTCTTGGAAATTGGAGGGAGATTTAGGGGATTGCATGTCAATTGTTGTAGATAGCGGAAAACGTGCAGGTGACACCTGTGACCCAATGTTGGTTATGTAGGAAATAGTGAAATAAGTGATTGACTAAGAATTAACGCTCAGACGAAACGACTGAAGTAAGAATCTTGATTTTTATACCCTACACCACCTAGTGGTAAGGGTATACAACCAAATTAGGCCTGAAAATAAGTATGCCAAATTTGATCGAAATCGGTTCAGATATAGCTCCCATATATATTGTTCATCCGATTTGTTATTTTTGTCCTCCGCAGCCGTAATATGCACTCTGTAACAACAATATTTTGGGGAAATATATCAAATGCAGCTCAGAAATACCTTTGCTAAATTTTCCCATATATAACTTCGTCCGATTTACCTTTTATTGTACACCAAACGTCTAATATTTTTTGGTATTTGGCACATGCGACCGAATTGAGTCTAAAAGCTGGTATGCCAAATTTGATGAAGATTGGTTCAGATATACCTATAGCTCCCGTATATAAAATATCTTTGCCGAATTTTATCGAGATCGGTTCAGATTTGGATATAGCTCCCACATATATCTTTATTTGATTTCAAATTAATTTTGCATCAAATGGACAATGCAAGCCCGGATTTAAAAGATACAAATGCTTCGGCATATTTAGTCCTTTGTACTTTAAATAATAATTATAATCATAGCGTGTACGATTAAATTCTCCCATAAAAACATTTAATTGTTATGTGGAGCTCTACTAAATTAACAAAGTGGTGTAGGGTATCATGAAGTCGGCCCCGCCGACTTTCTTTACTGTTTTTTTTTTTTTTTTTTTTTTTTTGAAATCAGTCTAGACTATGAAAAGTACTAATCTGTACTAAAAATTGAATACTTTGTACTGGCTAGAATTCTGAAATTTGGAATGAGAGTCACAGATGGAGTGCAGTATAGATGCACTACAGGGTTTCTTGAAATTCTAACTTTAAGGTTACGAAATTTTCAAAAATTGTACTAAACTTCCAAACTGGTACCATTTGGTATTATGTGAACGGATGTAGTTAAAAAAGAGAAATTTGGCACAAGAAGTAAGTTTTATATAAGAAGGGGATTTTGGAAATGAAGCGGCTGAACCTGGGAACTTAAAATTTTGGAAACATTTTTGAAATCAGTCTAGGCGTGTGATAAGGCTGAGTTGGAAATTCGTATTGAAAGCGTACGAGAAATACTAAAATGTACTAAAACTTGATTACTTTGACTTGGCTAGAATTCTGAAATTTGTAATGTGAGTCACTGATGGAGTGCAGGATAAATGTACCAAATGGTTTCTGGAAATTCGAAATTTAAGTTTACAAAAAGTTCTAAATGGTACTAAACTTTTAAAATGATAAAATTTGATATTATGTGAACACATAAAGCTAAAAGCTTAAAATTGATTATTAAAATCAAGGTGTGAAATAAGATTTGATATATAAATGTAGAGTTAAAATCTGTACTAAGTGAGCGAACAGTACTAAATATTACTAAATTTGGATCAGTTTGGTTTAGAATAAACGGATGAAACTGGCATTTTGAAATTGTATATTGGGGTTGTTTATGTAGAGTAATGGGGGAAAAGAAACAATAAGAAAAATAAAACAAACAGTATTAATTTCTTTTCTTGCAAAATTTGCTGGTTTATTGAATTGCTTTTGGTGTGTTTTCGACAATAAGTATTACCTCTTTTCAATATGGTGTGTTGGCGACAGTGGCCGTGTTGGGTATTCTCTCAAAGACTAAAGACAAGTGAACGCAGAGGTTCTAGGTGATCGCAGAGGATCTCATGTCTGTCTACTAATACAACTACAACTACTTCCAATGAGAGCATGTGTAACAAGGTGAGGTTACCGACAACAACCAATGCCCAGCGACGATCCGCTCACTACGGTCTCCGCCAGGGGAGTTGTAGAGGAGATGCCTGTGCGCCAATCAGCATCCGTGATTGATCGAGCAAGGGAAGTTGAGGGGCAAAGTATCTAACTTATACATTGCCGCCCACCTTGATATACATGCATGTGTATCAACTAAATAAAGCTCAAAGGAATTATGTTATATATTAATTCGTGTGCAATAAGGTTTACAAGTTATATGTTAGGACGTAAGTTCAGATTCCTAAGTGAGCTATAGTTGCAGATTTTCGTATTTTCATCAAAGCGATTACCGATAGATTCGGTCTACAATTTTAATATTTAGCGCAAATAATGTTTTCAGCAAATGCCAATTATAAATGCTACGATTCTTTTCTAAATTGGTCGATTTCAATTCTTGGTTCAAGATTAAGTTACAGTCGAGGGAGGTACTGAACCGGTGAGAATGTACCCAAAATAGACTTTTGGGCCAGCAATGAATCCAAAACAATTTTTGGAGGTTCAGTTTCTATAATCTTAGGGTATAGGTCAGCGCCAAGTAGCAAATCAATTGGACTGTCATCGAAAGAATCCGCTAATTCAAGATCAGGAATTCGAGTCTTTAAATTACAAGTATATGGTGACGAGAACAACTTTCCTTTGACCTTGGGCAAGATTAACGCTTTTGTTTCCACAATTCTAGATGCGTTTCTAGGGGAAGACAACTTAAGAGAACAGACTTCTCTCCGCGATGTAGATTTAGATTTGTTTGTCAAAGAACAAGTTGAAATGCCAAGTGCATTGTTAAGTTTCTTACTTATAATATATGCCTTTGAAGAAGGGTCTATTATAGCACGAGCAGTATAACTTTTCCCATTGTGAACAATATTTACTACTGCAGTTCCCAAGAGCACGTGATCTTCAATGGTGTTGGGAGACTGGTCATTCGAATTATTTTTTGCAGAGAGTGGGTGCGTTTTAGAGGGCTTTGGAACTCGACTTTTGACCTTCGTAAAAGTCGGAGGGGGATTTGGACCTCGACATTTGACTTTGGTAAAAGCCGGAGGTACCTTCTTAGATTTCAAAACTACTTTTTGCGAAGTTGAAACAACTCTATTAATTTGTGGCCGGTGAAGGAGGCTGTGATGCCTTTGTTTGCACGATTTGCAACTATTTGTGCTGTGACAATTTTTAACAGCATGACCACGAGATAGGCAATTTATACAACACCTATTCTTCTTGACAATCGAAAATTTGTCCTCAAACGAAAGATTTATAAAGGTTGGGCAGAGTCGAAGAACATGACCCTGGTTAGAACAAATGGGACAATTACTATTCGACAATGAATTAGTAGACCGAGGGACACGCACAGATTTTGGCCCATGTGCCAATGGCTTGTTAATGGTGGAACCAGATGTACAAGCATGCTTGAATGCTAACGACCTAATAGAGGAGTGATGAGGTGGAACACTCTTGGAGGACAACGATTTAGGCAAGAAACTAGGAGAAACAATGTTTGTGGGCAGATTTCTACGTATATGTTGAATACATTGCAAAGTTTGTATTCTTTCAGTGAGGAAAGCATCTAAGTCTGGCCAGGAAGGCAACAACGACTTATTTTTGATACTTTGCTCCCACAAAGTCAAGGTGGTTAAAGGCAAGCGCTGCAAACAGATATGTTCAAGAATTGGATCCCACTGATCCGTGGCGACGTCATAGACGGCCATTGCAGCAAGACAACTATTTATTCCACTTTGAATATTTTTCAAACCCGAACAAGTTTCGATTTTTAGTGTAGGAATGTCAAACAAGTTTTTGATGTGGCTATTTACTAGAATGCGTTTATTATCGTACGCATCCGTCAAGGCTTTCCATGCCAATGGGAAACTGCTATTGGTGAGTGGAAATCTAGAAACGATTTCTCGAGCCTCACCAGTGGTCTTCTGCATAAGATGGCAAAGACGTTCAATGTCGGAAAGGCGTGCATTTTTTACAAAAAAGGTTGTAAATAAGTCGCGAAAGGTGGGCCAAGACATAAAATCACCAGCAAAGATTTCAATATCAATAGGAGGCACTACGAGAAAATGACTATCGAAGAGTGGATTGGAGCAACTATTTTTGACAGAAGATTTGGAGAAAGTATCAACGGGTGGAGAAACAGACTGCACAGGAACCGATACGATAGGTTCGCTCAAAAGCAAGCCTGAAGGTTGTGTAACATTAGCATTAGTTGCAGAAATACAATTATAACAAGGAGAAGACTGAGAAGTTACCACAGGAGGGCTATTATCACTATTTAGAAATTTGAGGCGATCGAGGTGCTTGTTGATAGTAGTCAAACACCAATGATATGCAATAAAAGTACTATTGAATTTATCCTCAACGACATCAATATTTTCAAACTGTGCAGTCTCGGATGCCGTGAGGTAGTTTTTGCACTCAGTGTAAGTGTGCAAGACCTTATCCCACAATCCTCGAATTTCTGATAGACGAATTTCGAGGCTGCAAACTGTGAAATGTGTGGCATCAATTTGTTCAAAATAGTCTACACTCTTCAGAACAATGTCAGCGGCTCTAGAAAAACGTGTGAGCGGAGTGATCGTCATTTTATTACTAAATTTATAACAAAAACTTGATAACTTGAAATAAGAAATTTCCACAAATAAAAACCTCCAAATACTCAAATAGTTGTAAATGTTACAACAGAGTTAAATAGGAGAAAGTTTAAGAAAAACTTTTCCTAAAATTGCTCCAATAGGCTAACAAACAAAGATTTTTTTTAACAAGAATTTTTAGTGTATGCCAAAAGTAGGGTGTATTATTCTAAAAATACCAATCCTACAAAGAGTCACAAATAGTGTAAACAACTGTGATTTATTTACCCAAACAATTACGAGATAGCCACAAAAACAAACAGATTCAACTAACATGTGCTGCTTAAATATATGCACAGAATGCCGAATGTAGGGTGAATTTATCAAAAAAATTCCAAAAACCCTACGTAGAGTTGCAATTTCAAGCAGAAGTTAAACAAAATCTAAAAATGTTGTAAAATTAACCGAAAAACTATTAATTTTAACCAATATGTTTCACTAAATATGTCTGCAAAGAATGCCGAATGTAGGGTGAATTTATCAAAAAATTCCAGAAACCCTACTACTAGTCAAAAATATTTCAGAAAATTATCGAAAAATAATTTCTAAAATAAATTAAAAAAATTCACAAATTATGCTGTTTTACTCCACTGTGCCGAACCAACAACGGATATCGCACAAAGAGGAATAAAACACAAGCGACGTCGGCAGAGAAATGACTATGCGTAAGCAGCTACGCACCCACACAAGAACCGACGCCACAAACGATCCAACAGTGAGAGTTGGAGATCAAAACAATTTGTTGTTATTTCTATTGAATATCAAACCGACGCTAAAAAGGGCGCGTGGAATGATGAGATATTGTTGTTTCAATTTTTGGCAATGTAAATTCTCAAGTGAGAATTGATCTACGTTAAGAAAAAGAAGGAGAATTGCAACAAGTGTTGTTGGAGAGGACGACAAATAAACAACCGACAGAGATGTGGACTGTTATTATATGTGCGTTGTTTTTGTAAATTAGAAACAAATTCTCATTACAGAGCTCAGCCTTTAGAGGAGAAAAGAAATGTTGGAGTTAGAATTACAGCACAGTTTGGTTGGTGAGGAATGCAAAAACAAATAAACCAAACGACCGAATGTGATAAAATATGTATGTGTGCTGTAATAACAAATGTGGTGATGCAAATTCTTCTTCAGCTAAGGCGAGGGAGTAGAGATACAACGAGGGGGAATAAAACAACATCAACAACTCTTTAAAGATCCACTTGTTGGATCGATGTAAAATGAATTGTGAGCGAAGCAAAAAGAGATTATTGGATGTTGTTTTTGGTAAATGAGGCTGTCAATACTAACAAATGTTTCGACTTTGGAAATTAGAGTAAGAAAACGAAACAAATGAACGAAGCGGAGCAAGAGCACCAAATATTTTTGTATGATCAACGCGACGACGGATGATCAGTACAAAGAAAACTAATTATTTTCACAACAACAGAACTACTTGTTGTAGGGGAATGCACTTGATTAACACAAGAAGTGTTAATATAAGTCGACCAACTGACTTGTTTTCAAACGAAAGGCAAATGTATGATCAACGCAACGTAGGTTGATCAGTACAACGAATAATATGTGGACTGTATTTTTTGTAGCAATTACACGCGCGTAAAGCAATTGCAATTCGACCATAACTAAACAAATTAATATGCACTAAGAAACGCGAGTAGCTCACTTCAAATAGAAATCTGAATTTACGTACCTGTTTCTTAGTAAAATATGTTGGTGATGATGAGAGTAATCCAGTGATTTCTTCATACACGATAGCAAATGTTAGCTCGAATCCGGCTCGATACGACCAAATGTTTATGTAGAGTAATGGGGGAAAAGAAACAATAAGAAAAATAAAACAAACAGTATTAATTTCTTTTCTTGCAAAATTTGCTGGTTTATTGAATTGCTTTTGGTGTGTTTTCGACAATAAGTATTACCTCTTTTCAATATGGTGTGTTGGCGACAGTGGCCGTGTTGGGTATTCTCTCAAAGACTAAAGACAAGTGAACGCAGAGGTTCTAGGTGATCGCAGAGGATCTCATGTCTGTCTACTAATACAACTACAACTACTTCCAATGAGAGCATGTGTAACAAGGTGAGGTTACCGACAACAACCAATGCCCAGCGACGATCCGCTCACTACGGTCTCCGCCAGGGGAGTTGTAGAGGAGATGCCTGTGCGCCAATCAGCATCCGTGATTGATCGAGCAAGGGAAGTTGAGGGGCAAAGTATCTAACTTATACAGGGGTCCTTGTTGGTTATAGGTTTGTGATAAAGAGGATTTTTTGAAAAGGTATACTACAAGTGTACGAAAAGTACTAACCAGTACCATATTTGGGTTAACAGACTGTTCTAGAAATCTGCAATTTGGTATTTTGGCATTTGTCGCCAGGACATATGGAGGTGGTTTCGGAAATGTGTACTATAACTGTACGAAATGTACTGAATGCTACTCTATTTGGTAGTGTGGACATAGTGAAGTGGTTTCGGAAATGTGAACTACAATTTGAAATTACGAAAAGTGCCAAATGGTACTAAATTTGGTATTGGGTGAAGGAATATGGCTGAAATACTGAAATTTTACATAGATAAGATGGTTTTGGAAATGTGTATTATAATTGTTCGAAAAGTACTAAGTGGTACAAAATTGGTTATTGGGTGAAGTGATATACCCGGTATTCAGAAATTTGAAATTGAGGTCTCGGTTGGTATCTAGGATTGAGATATGGAAATGGTTCGATAAGCGACTTGATGGAAACCCGCGTCGCAGTGGCCGAAAAATGGCTCGTGAGCTGATCATATCGCAATATTCCATTCGGCAAATATTGAACGATAAGCTCGGGGTAAAGCCACTGAAATTCCAAAAAGTGTAAGAACTTACACCGCAACATAAAGCAAATATACTAAAAAAGGTCTAAAGAGTTGCTTCGCTTGGCCGAAAGTGGTTAACTGTCGAATTTGGTTTTCTCCGTCTCCAATGAGAGAACATTCGTTGTCCAGCAGTTTGTAAGCAAACAAAATGATCGTGGTTACTTGCCAAAGAGGTCAGCTGAAAATGTGCATCTTCGGTTGGCCACCAGAACTCAAGCGCCGCCGGCCATGGTGATGGTGTGGGCCGCCATAACAGCCGATGATCGCTCTCCGCTCGTATTAATCAACAGTGTCATCCAAATAAATGCCGAATATTATCGCGAAAATATTCTGGAGTGTGTATTAAAGCCTTGGGCACGCAAACAATTTGGCCGCAGATCTTGGACATTCCAACACGACTGAGGACCATCGCACTCAGCACGCGCCACCCAAGAATGGTTACAAAATGAGGTTCCTCGCTTAATTTCCAGCGCACAATGGTCACCAAAAACACTGTATTCCAATCCGTTGGACTATTGTGTCTGGAGTATTTTGGAAGGCAAGGTTGGCACTAAAAAATACCAAAGTGTCGATCACCTAAAGCAAGCGCTTCGCCGGGAATGGGCCAAAATACCGCAGGGCAACATTCGGGCTGCGTGTGACGGTTTCATTGGCCGCTTGAAGGCCGTAATTCAAAGGTGACCAATTCAAACAAATCTAAACGTATTCTAAAATTTTATGCTATTTCCGAAATTTTTTGCTTTCATTCAATACAGTTTAAAAAAAAAAAAATAAAAATTATGGCATTTGACTTTGTTGCAATTTTTTATATCACCCTGTATGTATCCGATATATTTACTATCGGAATCTACATAACGGTCAGAATTCACCCTGTCGTCTATTTGTGATTTGGCCGGGATTAAAAATATTCACGGTTTAATGGTAAATTACACTTTTATTTAACGCAAATGTCATGGTCTATTTCACCCACTAAATACTACCCAAATGGCCATCAAAATTGGAAGCCTTCTGTCCAGCTCTAATCTCCAGCCCCTTGCTAACTTCCGCGTCAATTGGTCAATAATTGCGATCTGTAGAGCAACTGCAAAATCAGGTCATTTTTCAGTTTTTGTTCATTTTAACCCCTAAATATTATGCGATCATCTCCAAATGCAATAGGCTTCTATTCTGACCCTATTCCCACCTCCATTTTCTATTTCGTGAGGATTGGGCCATAATTGCGACCTGTAGCGTGATTACAAATTAACATGGACACCACCATAGTATGGAGGGTATATTAAGTTTGTCATTTCGTTTGTTACACCTCGAAATAAACATTTTAGATCCCACAAAGTATATATATTCTTGATCAGCATGAAATTCTGTGTCGATTTAGCGATGTCTGTCCGTCTGTGGAAATCACTCAAGCTTCCGATTGATAAAATTTTACTCAAATGTATATTGTGTCTGCAGGACTTTTGGTATTAAAAACGGGACATGTAGGTCCACGTTTTGGTATAGCCCCTATATAACGGTACCTCCCGTTTTTTGGTACTTTGATGATTTTAGCGACATTATTCACCGAAATTGTTTCAAATGTGGTGTTTGATGTTCGTAAAGGATAGTACAGCCTATGGCAGAAAATTGTTTGTGAAGGTCTTCGTATAGCCCAAATATAACTGTACCTCCCGATATTCGGTATTTTTATGATTTTAGCGACATTATTCACCAGAATTGTTTCAAATTTGGTGTTTGAAGTTCGTAACGAATGCTTCAGCCTATGACAGAAAATTGTTTGTGCAAGTCAACGTCTTCATATAGCCCCCATATAAGGGTACCTCCCGATATTCGGTACTTTGATGATTTTAACAACATTATGCATGGGAATTGTTTCAAATTTGGTATTTAAAGTTCGTAATGTGTACTACAGCCTAAGAGAGAAAATTGTCTGTGCAGGTTTTAAGATTTTAACAGATAGTGGAGAAAATCGGTCCGGCCGAACTTACAGCTTTTTTACTTGTTGGCTATACTTTCATAATCTACTAAGGTTTTCCTGTAATTTTTGGAAAAAACTGCAATGAAACTCATAAAGTTTCTTCACTAGATTGAAACTGGGATAACTTCTTCCATTACACCCTGAACGAAGTGCATTAAAACCCCAACGTCATAAAATATTATCATCAACAAAATAAGTCGTAAAACCGTGTCAACATCACTTCTTATCGCCGTCTCAAGAAATCTAACAAGTGTTCACAATCTCCACATATTTGACAAATAAAATGCATTTCGAAATAAATACGCAGTCGTAGCTTGACAATATTTATTTTAAGAAATCTCTCGCCCCTTGTTTCCCATCATGTTTATCAATTATTTCATATCGTATGAATTTCATATCAGTCATTGTTGCATTTTACGGTGAACACTTGTTACTCCCGAAGAACACATTCGAGGCGATTATCGTTATCAGCAACTACGACAAGTCTTGGGAAGGAGACGAGAGCTGATGGGACACTTGTTGCATACGAAAATATTTACAAACCAGCCAGCCAGCAAACAAACACCAACCCAGGGAATACAAAACCAATTTTAGTTTAAACACCGATAACAATGCCACAAGAAAACAAAGGGTCTGACGGATGGATGAATGGTTGGTTGGACTGACAAAATGTTAAATAATTTCTGTAATTTGAGATAAGTATTTCGAAAAGTGAAGATTGTTGCTCCTCGTCCTCTGGCACCCTTAGTGGAATGTGTGTGTAGCTAGTAGTTTAGTAGTTTCTTTCTCTCCCCTCTCCCAACATATTTTCTTTGACTTGAACTCTGGTGGTCTAGCATGAGAGAGCAAGTGCTGGGCCTGGCCTATCAGCCACATCAACACTTGTGTCACGACCTTATCAATGGAAACTATTTTTTTCTGAAAGAGAGAAAAGACAACAACAACTCCTTGGGCTTCATCTCATAATTTCTTATCAGAATCAGAATCCCTAGAAAAATGTTTGAAATTCTTGGTTATTTGATTTGGGTTTAGTTTGAGTTCTGTTTTGAATTTTTATTAGTTTCTTGGGAATTTAGTGCATTCAATCAGAATGTGAGGAATAATAATTAAATAATTTATGATTTATTTAAATAGTATTGAGTAGTTTAGAGGGTTTTTTTAAGAAAACACAAATAAGGCAGTTTGTTATCACTTGGGCATTCGTACCTTAATAGGAGTTGGATTTTTTTAAAATAAATATAGGTTTTCAAACACTATTTGTTATTCCATACATATAAACACTGGAATATTTTGAGGGGTTTATTCATCAATTATTTTCTCTAAATTGGAGTTTCGAGTTCTGGGAAATTTCACTGATAAATACACTGAATGCAAATTGCTCTTTAAAAATGAAATTTGATGAAGAATATTTCATTCTTTGAAACTTACCCATCCTCACGAACAGACAGGCAGACACACAGATGGACAGACATAGCTAAATCGAATTACACACTGATCTAGAGGAGTTGCAAAGTCAGAGTTTATATACCCTCCGTAGTATGGTTTATGCCAGAATACAAAACATCGTAATTAGTATAAACGACGCATGAACAAAATTGGAACTGCGTTCATATTTTATGACAGTTATTATTAATCAAATATTTTATTTTTCTTTTCAAGGTGTTGACCAATGTTGTCATAGGCCACATGACCCATGTTCCCTATACATATTACGATGTGCCAAGTATAAATTAAATCGCACGAAATTTTCGATACATCATTTGTTTAGCCCAAGGATGAACCCTATATAAATTGGTTACATTCGGACCAAATTTTTGTGTAGCTTCCGCATATATCTTCGTCCGTTTTCAATTGTATTGTGCGCAAAATGTGTAATATTCGTCCAATTAGTGAAAATCCGCTTATATATAGATATAGCTCCAAATATATTAAATTCATCTAATTTGGCGTTTAAGTTCACACATTCGTAATATGCATTCCACGCCAGTGATATCTGGTACAGGATATCAGATACAACTCAAAAATAACTTTGCCAAATTTTATAGAGTTCGGCTGAGATTTAGTTATAGCTTCCACATATATCTTTATCCGATTTCACTATTTTTGTTCACCATATATGTACACAATATCAGCCCAAATTGTATATATATTTTCACATTCAACCGAATTTGTCCATTTAGTAGAACTCCTTCCGAGTAGCTTCCGAACGAAATGAAGTAGGTTGATAAAATTTTCCTCAAATGTGTACAATGTCTGCAGGACTTTTCTTATTGAAAATGGGCCAATGGGTCCACGTTTTGGTATAGCCCCCATATAACGGTACCACCCGATATCCGGTACCTTGAAGATTTTAGCGACATTATTTATCGGAATTTCTTCAAATTTGGGATTTGAAGTTGGTAATGGATACTACATCCTATGAAAGCAAATTGTCTGTGCTGGTCCACGTATTCGTATAGCCCCCATATAATGGTACCCTCCGATGTTCGGTATTTTCATGATTTTAGCGACATTATTTACTTGAATTATTTCAAATTTCGTAAGTTCGCAATGGGTACTACAGGCTATAACAAAAATGTTTGTATGCAAGTCCACGTCTTCGCATTGCCTCCATATAACGGTACCTCCCGATATTCGGTATTTTGATAATTTCAGCAACATTATTCACTGGAATCGTTTCAAATTTCGTATTGTAAGCTCTTAATGGGTACTACAACCTATGGCAAAAAATTTCGTATGCAGGTCCACGTCTTCGTACCACGTCTACGGTACCTCCCGATACTCGGTATTTTCCTGATCTTTGCGACATTATTTACCCGAATTATATCAAATTTCGTATTTAAAGTTCATAATAGGTTCTACAGCCTATGACAAATTCGTAAGCAAGTCCACGTCTTCCTATAGTCCCAAGATAACGATTTTCATTTATGTGATAGTTGAAAAATTTTCAACTTCTTTCCAAATGGTGGAGGTTATTGAAAATTCGACCGAACTTAGCTGTTTTTTTACTTGTTTAAATTGTTGGCTTTTTAAGGCGATGGTAATTTGTTGATGAATATTTGATTTGATAATTTTTTCTATCGAGTTGAGCTTATAACGACCTAAAATTGAACATTCGAAAACGAATGGAAGGTGGTATAGTAGGTGTATTCTACTCTGAATCGATTTCTGTTAAATTTGTAGGAGGCACTTGTGTTTGAAACGATTTTCTAGAATATTTTCGCGGCATTTATTCTGATGCCACGGTCGATTAATACGAGTGGAGAGCGACCATCGGCTGTTGTGGCGGCCCACACCATCACCATGGTCGGCGCTTGAGTTCTGGTGGCCAACCGAAGGTGCACATTTTCAGCTGACCTCTTTGGCAAGTAAACACGATAATTTTGTTTGTTTCTGCTGATGTTGCTGTTTGCTTCCGTCCTCTTCCTTGACGTTGGGCTCCGCTACCAGTATCACGTAATCGGTAACGAGCGATGGTACGAGACACAAAAGATTTATTCACATTGAAATTCTGGAGTGCTCTAACGATAGCCACTTGTAGTTCTCCAACCATATATAAAGAAATCACACTATCACGCTTGAGTTCCATCACGAATAACTTTTTTTTTCTAGAATGCCAAATGCTTTCGTACGCTCGTAAACAATATAATGAGCTGTCACTGGAATAATTTTAACAGAGACAGCAGCATATATCCAGAATATGACAGCAGCTATATCCAGAACTGAACCGATCTCTACAAGGTTTCGTAGAGGTATTGCAATGCTGTATCAAATAGCTGGCACCAAATATTATTGTTGCGAAGGGATTTTACATGAGTGAGGGACTTAATTCGGGCGAAAGATATATATTTATGGGAGCTATAGCTATATCTGAACCGATTTTCATCAAAATTGGCACATTTTCTGCCAGGCTGAATTCAGTTGTATGTATGTCAAAATTTGGTCTTATATTATATATTAGGTGTACAATAAATATTAAATCAGATAAAAATATATAGGAAGCTATATCCAAATCTAAACCGATGTCGATAAAATTTGGGAAAATTTCTTAGGAGGATTTGATATATTTTCCCGAATTATGAATGTGAGGGACTTAAACACCAAATCGGATCAAGCATATTTATGGGGGCAATGGCTATATCTGAACCGATTTTCACCAAATTACTTGTTTCTAGGCTAAATTTCGATGCATGTGTCAAATTCGGTTGGTAACCAGATCTCAAGCGCCTGCCATGGTGAGGATGTGGGCCTCCATAACAGCCGATGGTCGCTCTCCACTCGTATTAATCGACCGTGGCATCAGAATAAATGCCGAATATTATTGTGAAAATATTCGGGAGGGTGTATTATAAATTCCGAATATTAAAGCCTTGGGCACGCAAACATTTTGGCCGGAGACTTTGGACATTCCAACAGGACTCAGCACTAGCACTGAGCACGCGCCACCCAAAAATGGTTACAAAATGAAGTTCCTCGCTCCATTTCCAGAGCACAATGGCCACCAAAATCTCCGGATGCCGATCCGTTGGACTATTGTGTCTGGAGTATTTTGAAAAGCTAGGTTGGCACAAAAAAATATAAAGGTGTCGATCACCTCAAGCAAGCGCTTCACCGGGAATGGGCCAAAATACCGCAGAGCAATATTCGGACAGCGTGTCACGGTTTCATTGGCCGTTTGAAGGCTATAATTTGTGCCAAAGGTGACCAATTCGAACAAATCTACACTTATTCTAAAATTTGATGCTATTTCCGACATTTGTTGCTTTCATTCAATAAAATTTAAAACAAATGTAAAAATTATTGCGTTTGACTTTGTTGCAGTTTTTTTTTATATCACCCTGTATATTGTTCCTAATTTGCTATATATCCGATTTCTTGGCTATCAGCATCACTTTAATGGTCAGCAGTGACCTTTTAAAGTATTTGTGATTTGGCTGGGTTTAAAAGTATTCGCGGTTAGTGGATATTTTCCTACTTTCTAACATAAAAATTAGAGTATATTTTACCTGATAAATATTGTCCTATGACCGCTCAAATCTCTGACTCCTTGCCTAGTCCTAAACTCTAACTCCATGTAAAGATCCGCGTCGATTGGTTAATAATTATAGCCTATGGAGCAACTTCAAAATCAACTGGACCTTACCCCACCTCCATTTTCAATAGCGTGAGGATCGGGCCATAATTGCAACCTGCAGCTTGATTACAAATTAACATGAATAGATTGTCGGACGGACATACATAGCTAAATCGACTCAGCTCGGCGAGCTAGGAAGATCCATATATACTTTCCTATGTGGGAAACCAATTTATAATTTTTGGCCCAATCAAACTTATAATACCCCCAACACATAGTGTTGTAGGATATAAAAAATAATTTTCATTGTAATTTACATTGACAAAATCAATTATAATTTCCCCTCACACATTTGCCACAACATGCACGTTTGTTTCCATGTTTGCCTCATGCGACTGACAGATTCCATGGAATTCTGTGTTAAGTTGACAAATGTCTTCAATTCAATGGCAATAAATTCTCGGTTATTAATCATCAAAACAAAACATGTCGCCTACCAATTAGAAGACCACGAATGGAACTGCAAGTGGATACATGTTGGTTGGTATATGTGTCTGTGTGTGTGGGAAATTAACAATTGTCATGTTTAAGGTTTGATGACAAATAATTTTAGAGAACTGGAAAAAAACAACAACACAAACCCACAACATCAGACGGTGGTGGTAGTTGTTGCCCCGTAATCTCTTGAATAAATAACTCATTTGTAAGGATTTCCAAAGTGTGGAACAAGTGAAAATAAAAATTAATTCTCAACAAAAACAGGGGGGAATGTTGTGCGCATGTGCAGCGCACACCCTTGCTGTGCGTCAAAAGATCCCACGTTTTTTGATTTTTTTTTTTTTTTTTTTTTTTTGGAACACAAAATCATTAGTCATGGCCAGAGATGTTTAATATGTAAGGCAAGAGGTGGATATTTCTTGGAAATGCTGATAGTGTGTCAACATCACAAACTCACAAAGAAAACATTGTGAGAGTCAATAATGTTGATTTGAAGGTCTGATTGAAGAGATAGGTATAAGGATTGAAAGGTTTTTTAATTAGGTATATATTTTCAGGTGGCACTATGTATGAGAGCATTAAAAGCACTTATTTCATTTATAAATTATTGAATTTTTTTATAACCCAGCAGGAAAATTAAAAAATGGCCCTCATTCGAAAAGAAAAAAATGTTTTTTATTTTTAGAATAAGAGCATTTTTCTGAATTTAAAAAAGTGACGCTGGGTGGATAGTCTTTGCATACAGTTTAGATTAATTCATGATATATTTGATTTAAATTGGAAAATATAACAAGTAAAAGAGGACCGATCTTTGAATACCATTCGGAAGGAATTTGGCAATTTTCAAAAGAATAAAATCCGTTAAAATTTTTTTTAAAATCTTAAAAATACCGAATGTAGCCCTATTTTAGGGTCTATACGACGACGTGAACCTGCATAGGCGACTTTTGTCATAAGCCGTTACAATATTCAAATACGAAACTCAAAAATAATTCGGTGAATAATGTTGTTAAAATCATCAATATACCGAATATCGGGAGGTACCATTATATGGGTGCTATACCAAGACGTGGACCTGCACAGATAATTTTCTGTTATAGGCTGTAGTATATATTACGAACTTCAAATACCTAATTTGTAACAATTCCGGTGAATAATGTCGCTAAAATCATCAAAATACCGAATACCGGGAGGTACCGTTATATGGGGGCTATACGAGACGTGGACCTGCACAGACAATTTCTTGTCTTAGGCTTTAGTATTCATTACGAACTTAAGCACCAAATTTGAAACATTTCCGGTGAATAACGTAGCTAAAATTCAAAATACTGAATATCGGGAGGTACTGTTATATGGGGGCTATATGAATACATGGACCTGTACCAACAAATAAAATAGTCAATGACACATTGACATGGGGTCAATGACGCCTTGACTTGGGGTCACCTGGGGAAAGATGTTGAGAGAGAAGGAGATGGAAATAAAGAGGAAGAGTGCGAGGGACAAAAAGAAGGAGGAACAGAGAAAGAAGAAGAAAGGGGAAGAGAGAGATATAGAGGTCAATGGCCCCTTGACATGGGATCAATGACCTCTTGACCTGGGAAAGATGTAGAGAGAGGAATAGAGAGAGAAAGAAGAAGGGACAGAGAAAAAGAGACAGCAGAAGCGAGAGGAAGAGGGAAGAACAGGGAGAG